>NC_066585.1:432459136-433059136 GCF_024323335.1 Lathyrus oleraceus | reverse complement strand
TTAAGGCCACGAATTCTTCAAGATCTTGATTCCTTTTTTCTCTGGAGATGTAATGGAGATGAGAGGCTAAGGAATTGAGCTTTGAAAATCAACTAATGATGTTGAATTTCAAGCTTGAAAGTGAGAAGAAAATCTGGAAAATTCCTTTGGTATTGGTTGGGATTTTAGTGTTGCAGCATTTCAGGTCTCCAAAAGGTTGTGAAATGAATGAAATGGAGTGCTTATTTATAGTTGAAATGTGGCTGAGTTCATGATTCCCTCGTGTGCATGGCAATTTGAACTTTGATGCATGGGCCTGTACAGGCGCATGTGAGGCCCAATGATGGGTGTAAAGCCAAGCTGAATTCATTTGAAATGGAATTGGACATATTCATGTGATGTAATAAGCTTGCACATTAAGTTTCAACATGAAATGTCAAAATGAACATAAAGAAAGAGCTCTTCGAAACTCACCAATGGGAAGTCCAAAAAAGTAATGTGAGTAATGGTTGGAAATCCCTTGAAATAAGGAACAAAAGTCATGTTGGGCAAAAATTCATTTGGCATTTGGAAATTAATGAAAACTGGCTGTGAAAGTTTGGGTACAAAACATGTTTATGTCACCTTTGAAAATTTTCACCAAAAGCAAGCTTATTCGAGCCCCTCTGTTTCCATGATGAAAGATTCAAATGGAAAAACCTCCAACATAAAAGTTGTATATCTTTTCAATATGATCAATTTAGACTCAAATTTTGCATCATTTGGATTTTCTATGACAAAGTTATGGGCATTTGAAGTTGGGTACTTTTTCAAATTCAATGAATTAGGTCCGAGGTGACCTATAATGTTTTGTATTATCACATGTATTTTGATGAACATGAAAGTTGTTCATATGGTTCTTAAGAAAATTTTTTCTTTTGGGTATATCTTCATTTGACAAACACATCAAAAGTTATATCTCAATGATCCTCAGTTTAGTTAGATGACTTGACTGGTCAACTTTTCAAGGTCAAACTTCTAATCTTGATGAATTAATGATTTAGGATCCTCAAATAAGCCCATATATGCATAAAATAATGAATTAAAGAACTTCCCTTGATTAAATTTGATCATGGATTGAGGTTGCTTCATGAGCAAGGCACAATTGAATTAGGGTTTCCTTGGGAAACAATCCTCAAGCCCTTTGAATTATCTTGATAAAATTGGAAAATTTAGATACTTGGGAGACATATATGATGATTAGGAAATTTGTGGACCATTGTCATGCTTTTTCTCATCTTCCTCTAGTCATTTCATTGGGCTTAGGAGCCTTCTAGGGGCATTAGAGCACATGATCACTTGAGCTTCAAAATAAAAAGAGTTAGTGACATATTTTTGTGCTTTTGGTTAGTAATAAAAATAAGAAAAGTGATGCGGTGTTTCGCAAGTATACGAACGCGTCAGAGTAATATAAAAGATTGTCGAATCCACAGAGACCAAGTGTCAATCTATCGTTATCTATTGTTATGGTGTTTATCAAAGGCAATCAAAATAGGTGTTTTTGGAGTGTGCAATGAAAAGTAAAGTGTTGAATAAAGATTAATTAATAAAGACAGGGTCAAATGTAATTCACATAATCAACTAATAATCCAAGTACTTGCTGATAGAGCTACTTATGGGCAATGTTTCCTACTTTGAAAAGAACTAATTTAACAGGAACTGTCGCTTTCGCGTGTTCAGAACCGAGTTGTACTCCCTAATCAAACCCTCTTATTGTCACTTATAAAAAGGCGCGCATTGCGTTAAGTAGTAAACCTATTTTTAAGAAATATAGTATCTTGACTAAGTTGAAAAGTATTATAACCTGGATTTCTTAACCAAAAGAGGTTCTCACGAGCCAGACTCTAAACTTATAAACGCGTCCAAAAATAGTTTTAAAATCTCTTTTCTTCTTAAGTTAAAAACTCCTAATGACCTAAACAAAGCGCTTTCGCTGTTTTTGAAATAGTTAAAAATAATTAAGTTTAAATAGACGTTGGACGGCTTTCGATCTTACCCAACGGAATTGAAGTGCGGGAAAACTTAAGTTGAAAGTTAAAATAGCCCTTAAGTGCTTCTACGAACAATTGTATGGATTATCGGTTCAATTACGATCCTTACATTCTAACCTTATAGATTTAGTTAGGCATGGTAGAGTAAAAGTGCATTAAAATAAATAAAAGTAGTGCGAGTGCGGAAAGTAAATAAAAGTAGTGCGAGTGCGAGGAAAGTAAATAAAAGTAAAGTGAGTGTGAGGAAATAAATAATTTAAAGCGAGTGCGAGGAAATAAACAAAGTAAAGCGAGTGAGAGGAAATAAATAATTTAAAGCGAGTGCGAGGAAATAAATAATTTAAAGCGAGTGCGAGGAAATAAATAATTTAAAGCGAGTGCGAGGAAATAAATAATTTAAAGCGAGTGCGAGAAATAAATAAAGTAAAGCGAGTGCGAGAAATAAATAAAGTAAAGCGAGTGCGAGAAATAAATAATTTAAAGCGAGTAATAAAAACCTGCTCCAATCGGAGGGTTAAATAAATTGCAAAGCGGAAATGAAAATGGCGGCAGGATTAACTTCCTTCCAAAGTGCTCCAAACTCGATTACAGATTCTATCACAGACTTGATTACACAATTGTGGTAACACTCCAATGAGAAGCGGTTACCACTTTATAATACTGAATATATGCCTAAGTGAAACAAAGTTGCTCTGAGTTTGCCTCTGTTCTAAGTTTGGATGATTGTAAAAGTGATTTCGAGTTTCTACTTATAAGCAAGTAAAAAGATGGAAATGACAAGGATGCCCTTCAACTTGAAAATGGGAGGGAAAACTTTTCCTCTTGTGGCGCCCGCCACAAGGCCATGGCGCCCGCCACAAGGCTAATCTGAGGTGCCCTAGTGGAAGTAGTGGGGAACATGGCAGTTGAGGGAAGTTGAGCTTGGACACGTCATGGCAGGGTCTATGGCGCCAACCATGGGGTAGGCCACAAATACAAAATGCTGAATTTTAGGGTTTTTAGCTTTTTTTCATTCCTTTTCTCGATCGGGGCTCCGATTAAAGTAAAAACCTGAAAACAAAGGAAAACATAGCAATAACACAATAAAATAACAATAAAACAACTAGAATGCATGTGAAACCGGAGTCGAAAATACGGTAAATTTCAGTGTTACCAAACTCTCCCACATTTAAACCTTTGCTTGTCCTCAAGCAAAACACTAAAAAGAACTCATAAAAGAAAATTTGTGTAAACAAGTGCTTCAGGTAAAAATTCTAAGTTCAAGTCGGGATGCAGTGATAGGTACTAACTGAGTGAACTAAGGGTATCATGATGACACTAATCCGCAAATACGGACATAAACTTCATTCCTATATTAACCAACCCACATTATCCCACAATACCTAGGCCTGCCTCTTCATCTCTTTTTGTGTCCTTTTCATTCTGGCGCAATCTCGTAACAACTCTTTATATCTCTCCCAAGCTTTGAACAACGATTCTCCTTGGTTTTGGGTAAATCTAGTTATATGGTTTCGAAGAACGGCGGTCTTACTCGGGGGAAAATATCTAGCAAGAAAAACTCTTCTAAGGTTATCCCAAGTCGTAATGGAATTGGGTGGAAGGGAATCTAACCATGATAGGGCTTTATCTCTGAGGGAAAAAGGAAATAATCTTAAACGTATTGCCTCAGGAGAAGCTCCATTGGTTTTAAAAGTGTCTGCTAATTGAAGAAATATTTTTAAATGTTGGTTTGGGTTCTCAGTAGCGAGACCTGCGAATTGTCTCTGTTGCACTAGTTGCAACATGGATGGTTTAAGTTCAAAATTATTAGCTGGGATGGTTGGGTTTACTATACTAGAACTAGGTTCTTCATTTGATGGTTGAGCGAAATCTTTAAGAGGTCTTTGGTTTTGATCTTCGGCCATAGCTCTCTTTATTCTATGAAAGAATAAACGTGCGCGAGTGTAACGTTCAGGTTCCGCCAGAGGGTATACTAAGCTTAAACTTCCGGTGCTGCAAGTTCTTCGCATTGACCGGCGGGAAATAGCCTAAGTATAAATGATATAACAACAGGAAAATGAAATTTGACGAAATTGGTCCCCGGCAACGGCGCCAAAACTTGATGCGGTGTTTCGCAAGTATACGAACGCGTCAGAGTAATATAAAATATTGTCGAATCCACAGAGACCAAGTGTCAATTTATCGTTATCTATTGTTATGGTGTTTATCAAAGGCAATCAAAATAGGTGTTTTTGGAGTGTGCAATGAAAAGTAAAGTGTTGAATAAAGATTAATTAATAAAGACAGGGTCGAATGTAATTCACGTAATCAATTAATAATCCAAGTACTTGCTAATAGAGCTACTTATGGGCAATGTTTCCTACTTTGAAAAGAACTAATTTAACAGGAACTGTCGCTTTCGCGAATTTAGAACCGAGTTGTACTCCCTAATCAAACCCTCTTATTGTCACTTATAAAAAGGCGCGCATTGCGTTAGAGTAGTAAACCTATTTTTAAGAAATATAGTATCTTGACTAAGTTGAAAAGTATTATAACCTGGATTTCTTAACCAAAAGAGGTTCTCACGAACCAGACTCTAAACTTATAAACGCGTCCGAAAATAGTTTTAAAATCTCTTTTCTTCTTAAGTTAAAAACTCCTAATGACCTAAACAAAGCGCTTTCGCTGTTTTTGAAATAGTTAAAAACAATTCAGTTTAAATAGACGTTGAACGGCTTTCGATCTTACCCAACGGAATTGAAGTGCGGGAAAACTTAAGTTGAAAGTTAAAATAGCCCTTAAGTGCTTCTACGAACAATTGTACGGATTATCGGTTCAATTATGATCCATACATTCTAACCTTATAGATTTAGTTAGACATGGTAAAGTAAAAGTGCATTAAAATAAATAAAAGTAGTGCGAGTGCGGAAAGTAAATAAAAGTAGTGCGAGTGCGAGGAAAGTAAATAAAAGTAAACCGAGTGCGAGGAAATAAATAATTTAAAGCGAGTGCGAGGAAATAAACAAAGTAAAGCGAGTGCGAGGAAATAAATAAAGTAAAGCGAGTGCGAGGAAATAAATAATTTAAAGCGAGTGCGAGGAAATAAATAATTTAAAGCGAGTGCGAGAAATAAATAATTTAAAGCGAGTGCGAGAAATAAATAAAGTAAAGCGAGTGCGAGAAATAAATAAAGTAAAGCGAGTGCGAGAAATAAATAATTTAAAGCGAGTAATAAAAACCTGCTCCAATCGGAGGGTTGAATAAATTGCAAAGCGGAAATGAAAATGGCGGTAGGATTAACTTCCTTCCAAAGTGCTCCAAACTCGATTACAGACTCTATCACAGACTTGATTACACAATTGTGGTAACACTCCAATGAGAAGCGGTTACCACTTTATAATACTGAATATATGTGTAGCGGTGTATTCGTCGCCATATGATCTATTGATTAAACCATAAGCTAAGAGATACATTGAAATTTCGAGTCGCCACCGCACTTTTATTTATCCAAAGGATTGGCTAAAAAGCGAACAAAAGCCTAAGAAGTTTTACACGTAGAAAACTAATAAAAGATCAGAGAGTCTGGGTAAGGGGTAAGTTACGCAATGGGAAGGTGTTAGGCACCCACTACGTCCTAGGTACTCCTAGGGAGCCCTTTTCACACTTGTTGTAAAAGATTGTTATTTGTTATGACATAAACATTGTGCAAACATGATTGGGATGGTGAGAAAAGAATATACAGTTTTATTATTTTTTGTGTTATTGGGTTTGAACGGATGAACCCGTTGCCTACGTACCTTCCATCAAAGGTAAGGATCAAAACGCCGTAGTTCGGCTAAAAGATTTCCAAAAGTTGGTGGATTCAGTTTTAAACACAAGCACTGAGGCTTTTCATTATCAATGGGAGAACACTCGACCAAAAACAACATCCACCATGTGAGGATAGCTTCGACGTACTAGAGGGGTTAGCCCTGTTTTAAGTACGGAAGTCTTACTGTCGACTCACTAAGGATAGGCAAGATTTACATCAACCACAATGATAATTGAAACCTATGGCTAATGCATGAAAAGATTAACAATGGACAAAGCCAAAACAAGTGAATGAGTGAAGTTAATTGATTGTGATTATGAAAGGAGTCAAAGTATGATTAAGATTGATTCAAAGAAGTGTTATGAAATGGAGTTTGGAAAAAGTCAAGGACTTGGGGTCCAGGTTTTTAGTTTGAAAACATGAAGATGTTTGCACGACACTTATGTCAAGTTTGAAATCAAAGTGTGAAAAAGGTTTAGGACATAATGAGGATGAATGGATGGAGATGGATTGTAAAACTTCTTAGAAGGTTCACTTCTTGAAATCATATGGGAGATGATTCAAGTGTGTCCTTTGGAATGGAAAATAAGTAATGATAAAATAAACAAACAAAGCAAAGAAAGACGGATATCGGATGCCAATCACTGGTCTTATACCAATCTCCTAAGAATGGAATGGGATGTCAGAAGCCACTCAATGGTCTTACACTAATCTCCTCTACAAAGAAATGGAAAGAAAGCGGATACCGGATGCCAATCACTGGTCTTATACCAATCTCCTCAAAAGAAAATAATGAAGAAATATGGAAGTCAACTGCCAGCTTGTGGGACTTAGGTTAACTCCACACATGATCATAGGAAAACAAATGCCAACTCGTGGGTCTTACAGTTGCATCCTCACACACAAACAAAGAAAGCAAAAACAGGGGTGTCAGATGCCAACTTGTGGGACTTACTCTAACACACAGTATGATCCTAGGAAAACAAATGCCAACTCGTGGGTCTTACAATTGTATCCTCACATACAAACAAATCAAGCAAAGATAAGATGAGTGGCCAATGTGATGGTCTTATACTCACTTCCATATCATAGGAACAAATGCCAACTTGTGGGACTTACAATTGTCCTCAATGGGTAAACAAAAGTGACAGTGTCACACAGACAAGGAGATGATCATGCATTAATGGCAATTGATGATGATAAGTGCATAACATACAAGCAAGCAAGTGCATATGAAGCAATCAATCAATTAATGAATATCAAACAACACACTCTATAGCCAAACAAGGAGGCTCACACAAGAGGGTTTGACTATGAAAGTCCACTGTAATAGGTAAGTGTCGCTCTTAACCTTGCCATTGAGAGGCTAAGGTGAAGCAGATGAAAAGGAGATGAGGGGTGTGCCTCATTGCTTCTATCCCTATCAGGGAGAGCATTAGAAAGTGTGGGAGCTCAGAAAGATGGAGCTCTTTCCACAGTATTGACTCGATAGATCTTGGGTTTTTATCTCAATGCTTCAACCATGTAATGGGAGCAAAGAGAGGACACACTGAATAGTGGGGGATAGATTTCTTATCCCTACCTTCCACCAATTGCCTTACTTGAAGGACTTTTCCTGCTTGGGACAATTTTAAACACACACAGGCATTGCCTCTTAAGGAGGACTTCAGACAGTTTGCCCGGTCAAATAACAGACCGGGTCTCCAGACTACATGAAGAAGAAAGGTTTATACCTCAAAGCAAATGCTAAATAGCAAAGCAAGCAACTAAAGCAACTAAAGTGTACCTGAAAAAGTCAAACTTATTAGTAAACAAGTCAACAGTTCAAACCAAAAGAAATGGATAAACAACAGTCAACCATAAACAGAGGTGCCAAGGCACAAAGCCAAACTCATATGAGTCACACCTACAGAACAAGGGTTAGCACAATATATAATCCAACTCAATCAAATTTGAATGATCTTTGAGGCATTGGTGCTTAACCTGAAACAATAGCTCAATGGTAAGCTCAAAAGACCACTAGGACTAGCCTAGGGTCAAAGATGAAAGAAAAGATCAAAACAGCAAGGAAAAGTCAACCAAAGTCAAGGTCAAACATTTAAGAAGCTATCTCAATTGGATTCATAATCAAATCATGCATCATTGTCATTTCATACACAAAAGAATGCAAAGCATGGCAAAGGAAGCATATAGAAGTCAACAGCATGACTTGCATCAAAAGTCAACCCAAACAATCTCAAAAATCATCAAATAAATCACATTCAATCCTAACATCTAGCATAGCAAGCATGTCAAATTTCATGGCATTTGGATGAGAGGAAGGCAGTCAATTAAAATCAAGAAGTCAAACCAAATTCAAGTATGCACAATGAAAGTCAACAAACATGGGTCAACTTCGAAAAAATCATATCAAATTGAAAACAGAAGAGAAATGAATGAAATTAACACCAATGCAAAGCTCAAGATGTCTAGTTATCACATATGAAATTTCATGGTCATACAATAAGATGTGAGAATTTCACAAAAAGATTTGGCATCATGTATCACATAAAGTCAATAAATGACTAAGCATAGAAGAAAATTCTCACATAAATGGAAAACAGCATGATTAAATCCAAGAAAATTCATACACAAACTAGACATGTAAGAGATCATTCATGCAAAATTTGGGATCATTTGGAGGCCAGGAGACATGTGAGCAAAAATCAAGAGAATGCACATCATTGGTGTGACACAAATTGTCACACCCTAGTTCAAAAATTCATATCTAGCAAACCACAAATGATAAATGCACAATCTTTACATGGAAACAAAGATTAATGAGTCTAGTTTCACCACAAAAAATTTCAGGGGCAATGGATACATCATGAGTATTTCACAATTGAAACGGCAAAGGGTGTCAAATATGCATACATGTTAGAAAACCAATTACCAATTAAAATCCAGCCAATGAAAAAATTAATTAAAAAACATAATCAAATACTAGACACCCATGTGAAGATGATGGAAAAATTTTCATGATTTTTGGATTTAAATTGAAAGAGAAATGGATTTTGCAAGTTGGATGAATAATTGAAGCAACATGAACAAAATGACATGATGTAATGAGTCAACATGAAGTCAGCGTGGCAAATTTGTAAATAGGTGTGCTACTAATTGAAACTGTGCGTTTTGGGCAAGGCAATTGAAATGTTTTGATTGGCCACTAGCCAATGAAACAGTACCGTGGCCAATGAGCTTCAAATTTCTGGTTTTAGAAACCCTTAGGGTTTACAGCAGCCATGGCAAACTTATCTTCAAGCAATCCATCAAAACGAAATTCAACAAAAGCACACAAACAACATGGCATTGGTACAGGCAACATCATTCAGCAACAACCAAACACAATCATGCAAATTTTCTGGCAAATCCAGGGTTTAAACACAGCAGTATTCATCATCTTCATTCAAACATGAACAATCGATTCACCCAGAAATCAAAAGTAAACATATCAAAAGCAACAACAAACATCAAGCAACAAGAATATGGTGTCCATTTTCACTAGCTCATCATGAATAGAACAAATCGAGCTAAAACTTGTTTGAACATAAACAATGAAATTCACTTTTCTCACAGCATAATCAACCAATTAGCATGATGTAAGTTGCAATGGATTCAGTTAAGCAAACTCTATCTAATACATGGCATGGATTAGAGAATGAAGATGGTCGACAACTTACTTGGTTGTGAAGAAAATCGAGCAACAGTTGTATTTTGAGTGATGCAAGCTCCAACAGAGGTCTATTAGGCTTGGAAATGAAGGAACCTTGAAGGATTTCAGCTCAAACTTGCTCGAAACTCCCAAATCTCGATTTCACCATGACTGGTCCTTCGAAGAACAGAGTTAGAAAATGGCAGTTCAGTTGTGATTTGGTGGTTGGAACAAGCTCAATATTGATGATGGATGATGGAACAACCAAAGGTAGCTTGAGGTCTTTTGAAGTTTTTTGACAGAATTTGCAAGAAGAGTAAAAATGCAAAAGTGAGAGAGTCAGAAATTCTGCTGCGCTGCTATGATTCTCTAGGGTTTCCAACTTCAGAAAATGAGCTTATATTGGTCTGTTTAAAGTTGGTTTAAGAGATGCTAAGTTGGATTAGCTCAAATGGAGTGATTTGCCTTTTGCTAATTTTGGACAAAGTGGATATGGAGGGTGCAAGCTGTACATGAATTGGGCTTGGAAAGGCTGCAGAAGGACCATCCAATTTGCTGTTTTTGGTCTGCTTATGAATTGGTTAACATGATTTGCTTATGTGAAGCCATTTGCAAGATTTTCAAGTTTGCACCTTTTGGTCCAAAGTGATGGTGTAATGGTGGTATGTGCATGAATTTAAGCTTGGAGCAAGTTTCAAATATGATTCTAAACATTTCCCAATTGGCAAAAATGAGAAAAAACCAATGAATCAAAAAGTCAAAGTTTGGTCAAACTTGAATTTTAAATGAAATAGGTCAAAAAATGCCATTTTGATTGGCAAGGTTTTGGTTCATGAAATTAATATTTTTGGAAAGAGGAGGAAAAATGTGGTTTGTAGGAAAAAACCCCACCAAATTTGGCCTTATGGTTTGAGAGATATGGCCCTTTGAAGTTCACAAATTTTTGAAATTGAATTGATCATATCTTGACAACCACACATGGGATTTTGATGTTCTTGGACTTTTTGAAAATGGGAGAACAAGATCTTCAACTTTCATGTTGGGAAAAAATTCATTTGAAGCTTGTATCATGATGCAAGTTGAGGATCAAGAAGTTTCCATTTTTGGCGGTTGAAATTACAGGTCCACTTTCTATTTTTGGAAATTTTCTGATTGGCTTCAAGTTCTTCCATGATGTTGATTGCCATGACACATGAGGCCTATTAGGACATGAATAAACTCTTCCAAATCAATTCCATCCATCAAATCCACAAAATCAACCACAGTTGACCAACTTTGACTTTTCTAGGGTTTTGGACTGTCTGTGCACTTCTGATGAATTCCAAACCCTAATCCCTTGAGACCTTGACTTCAAATGATGTCCCAAGACATATGGACTCTTGATTATTGACCATGGTGCCCAAATTCCACAAGAATGGCCACCATCCACTGCTTTGACTGACTGTTGACTGTCTAGGGTTTTTGCCTGACTGTGCATGAACTGATGGCTTCTGAACATCCAACCCTTGACTTGAACACTTCAAATGGACCTCCAAGTCATGTGAACTTGTTGGACAAACCTTAGGGCCTTTGCTCCTTGAGAAACAACTTTGTTTGATTGGTTGACTGATCTCCTGATCAGTTTGACCTAATTCTTGCTTGCTTGCTCTTGAGGCAACTGAGGACAATGCAAATGTTATGCAATGAATCATGATATGCTATGACTTAATATGAGATAGTATGTACAATGGTAGGTGCAAATTTGAGGTGCTACAGCTGCCCCTATTCAATCAGCTGGGAACCCGAACGGATGATAGCAATGGCTGTCAGACTTTCAGGGTAAACAGGGATTGAATACAAAAGAACCGTAGAAATTTGCACCGACTGGATATAATACAAGAATGCCTGTCAGGATCGGCAAAGAAACAGTCTTGAAAGAACAATCCGTCTGGAACGGAAAAGAAATCGCTCTGAATACCGAAACAGAAACGTCGACCTGGATACCAAAATAAATGGCAACACAGGGATAACCAATGCCTGAGCGCCGTTAAGTACATCGACCTGATCGTCGGAAACTTCTTCGGTCTGAACACCGGAAAAACATAAGTACATCGACCTGATCGTCGGAAACTTCTTCGGTCTGAACACCGGAAAAACATAAGTACATCGACCTGATCGTCGGAAACTTCTTCGGTCTGAACACCGGAAAAAACATAAGTACATCGACCTGATCGTCGGAAACTTCTTCGGTCTGAACACCGGAAAAAACATAAGTACATCGACCTGATCGTCGGAAACTTCTTCGGTCTGAATACCGGAAGATTGGCCTGAGTGCCATGAGTACATCGACCTGATCGTCGGAAACTCCTTCGGTCTGAATACCGGAAAATTGGCCTGAGTGCCATGAGTACATCGACCTGATCGTCGGAAACTCCTTCGGTCTGAATACCGGAAAATTGGCCTGAGTGCCATGAGTACATCGACCTGATCGTCGGAAACTCCTTCGGTCTGAATACCGGAAAACACATATAAGACATATTATCTATAGCCGTCAACACGTGGATAATACACTCGCATGGAAGATTATCCATAACCGGGTTGTAGGTTGTTGCCAATGGAAGAGTAACCAGTCATCATCGGGATGAGCACAAAGGGTTAACTCTGATGGGGGATGAAGAAGTGGGATTTTACAACTACCAGCTAGTGGGTAGAAAACCACCAAGATAGGACTTACAGCTATCGGTTTGTAGGTAGAAGCCAACAAATTCCGCTGAGGATGAATGAGTGCCGGTTAGTGAGCGACTATTCATTTATGCCCTAGGGAAGCACAAGAGACAGCCAATAGGAAGCCAATTCAGGATTGGTCCAAAAAGGCAGACTGAAACAAGACTCATCCTAATGAGGAAAGAACTCAATAGGGAAGACCCATCCCGTGTAGGGAGGGAACGGAAACAACCGTCATCCACGAGGATGTATCTCAGTGGGGAAATGTCAGGAAAGGATAGACACTATCTGCTTAAGGGGTAAACTCTACATGGAGAGATCAGACACGCCCACTTCTGCTAAGGGAATGGACCCAAGCTTGCGAAATGATGCCAACTTCGGGGAGTAACACTGCTGGGGATACTCACTCAACCAAGGAGTCACTTGTCGGGAACACACTAACTTCTCAGCCATGCTGATGAAACCAAATCTGAAGCCGCTCCAATGGCGCGATGCTAAACTCTTTTCAACGATCCAACCTCGGCGGGCCACCACGGCCTTGGGCTAATGGACATATTTGCAACATTGATGTATGAGTTTTTTTGTTTTACATAATGTCCCCTGATCATGATCATGGGAATGCTATGCACTAATGATGCAATATGCTATGCTTATCTAAATGATGTATGCATAAACACATATCTCCTCCAGAGACAACACCGGGGAACTCCAGGAACATTGCTGAGGTTCTTACAACCACGTCAACTTCCACCCTGCCAGGGAAAGACAAACCTTGTTTGGGGGCAAACAGACGACTTGCTAGGGATAATCAAGCGACCTCACTGGGGAAAGCCAACCAATCCACAAGTAGGATCGAATTCCGCTTGGGAAAATAACTGCTCCGCTGGGGGAAGATAAACCAAGCCAACCTTTGGGAATAAGGCTCATACAAACCTCAGATAAAATAGACTATACCTTGGGGAATAACTGCTACTCCGCCGGGGACTACCCACAATGTTCACAAGTAGAAAAGACTCAGCTGGGGATGTAGGCATCTGTCTGCCATGGGCACCCGTCCAATCCACTGGTAGGATAAACTCTGCTGGAGAGACCGATGCTTCGCTGGGGAAGGCTCAAACAAACCATAGCTAGGAGAATGATTCTATCTGGGGACAGCACTGCTGGGGAATGCTTCACAGGTGACGACCTTACTGGGGAAAATATTCACAGGTGACAACCTACAAATCGGAACAAAAGATGCCCCAGGGAATACATGGACAAAATACGGTCAAGTGTCCTCAACATTCAAAATGATTTTCAAATGTTTTAATCTTTCTGCACGTCATTATTTAGCCTTCATGTTTTTATATGCAATGTTTATCAAAAATTTGGACGTTTTTGCAAACAAAACAGTAAAAGTAAAAACAAGAGAGCAATTTATCTGAATAACGACTTTTATTGATTGAAAGTGTGCCTGAAAAGGCAAATACATTGGGAAGCAATTCCTAGGAAGAGGTAATTGCGCACAAAAGGAAAATAAACCATCCTAATGGCAATGTGAGCACGGCATTCACTGTTTCCCAACTCTGTTATAACTCATAGATCATCAGTTTCCTCCCAATCCCTTGCTTTCTGAGAAGACTGAGTGGACCGATCACATCTGTCGAGATGGCAGCTGACGAAGCATGACGAAGTACAGATAACTCAGACTGTAGTCTTCGCTTTATTCCCTCTTTTGGCTGGATCGCCCTTTCGGGTTTTCAATCCACCGGGATACCCATTTTTGCCTAAGCCGCCCTTGCGGGTTTTCGACTTACCGGGTGTACAATTTTTCATTTTTTATCCCTAACTTTTGCCCGAACCTTTCTTTCTGTTTTTTGGTTCGCCGGGATGCCCATTTTTGCCTGGACTCTTTTTTTTCTTTTTGTCCAGCGGGTCAATTTATGCGAAGTATTTTTTGACTACATCTGAGTTAACAGGGGAAGGAAAATCTTCACCATCCATTGTTGTAAGCATCAAGGCTCCACCGGAGAAGACCTTCTTCACAACATATGGACCTTCGTAATTAGGAGTCCACTTGCCCCTGTTATCTGCACCGGGAGGAAGGATCCTCTTCAAAACTAGATCGCCAGTTTGAAATGTCCGAGGACGCACTTTCTGATCAAAGGCTCGCTTCATCCTTCTCTGATATAACTGCCCGTGGCACACAGCTGCTAACCGTCTCTCTTCGATAAGGCTTAACTCATTAAACCTTGTACGAATCCACTCGGCTTCGTCCAGCTTGACATCCAATAGTACCCTCAGAGAAGGGATCTCCACCTCAACTGGTAGGACTGCTTCCATACCATACACAAGGGAGTAGGGGGTTGCCCCGGTCGACGTACGTACTGAGGTACGGTACCCATGCAAAGCGAAAGGCAACATCTCATGCCAATCTTTGTACGTTACGACCATCTTCTGCACAATCTTCTTGATATTTTTGTTAGCTGCCTCTACAGCACCGTTCATCTTTGGTCTGTAAGGAGAAGAATTGTGATGTTCAATCTTGAAATCTCTGCACAAGTCTTTCATCATCTTGTTGTTGAGATTCGAACCATTGTCAGTGATGATTCTCTCGGGAACTCCATAACGACAGATGATTTCTTTTTTGATGAACCGGGCAACCACTTGTTTGGTGACGTTGGCATAGGAAGCTGCTTCTACCCACTTGGTGAAGTAGTCGATCGCAACCAAGATGAAGCGATGTCCATTAGAAGCAGTCGGCTCAATCCTCCCAATCATATCAATGCCCCACATGGCAAACAGCCAAGGCGAGTTCATGACATTCAACGGGCTTGGTGGTACATGCACCTTATCAACATAGATTTGACACTTATGGCACTTCCGAGCATATTTGAAGCAGTCAGATTCCATAGTCATCCAGTAATATCCGGCTCTCAGCAATTTCTTGGACATTGCATGACCACCAGCGTGGGTACCAAACGAACCCTCGTGCACTTCTTGCATTAGCATGTCTGCTTCGTGTCTATCCACGCATCTGAGCAGAACCATGTCAAAGTTCCTCTTGTATAGCACATCATCCTGATTCAGATAAAAGCTTCCAGCCAGCCTTCTCAGGGTCTTCTTATCATTCTTCGACGCACCCTCAGGATATTCTCGAGTCTTGAGGAAGTTCTTGATGTCATAATACCACGGCTTATCATCAATAGCATTAACAGACTCGGCTGCAAACACATATGCAGGCCTCTCGAGTCGATTCACCGCAACATGTGGCACATGATTCCACCAATGAACTTTTATCATGGAAGATAGAGTAGCCAATGCATCAGCCATCTGATTCTCGTCCCGGGGGACATGATACAACTTCACCTTCTTGAAGAACGTCAGTATTCTTCTGGTGTAATCTCTATACGGAATCAGATGTGGCTGGTTTGTATTCCAATCTCCATTGACCTGATTGATCACTAGAGCAGAATCTCCGAATATGTCAAGTGTTTTGATCCTCAGATCAATGGCTTCTTCTATCCCCATGATACAAGCCTCATACTCAGCTTCATTGTTGGTGACGTCGAATGTCAATCTGGCAGAGAAAGGTATATGAGCACCTTTGGGATTGATCAGCACTGCCCCAACACCGTTACCGTTCATATTCACAGCCCCATCAAACATCAGTGTCCACTTGTCATCAGGATCCGGTCCTTCCTCGACAAGCGGCTCTTCACAGTCTTCCGTCTTCAGATACATGATGTCTTCATCAGGGAATTCAAACATCATCGGCTGATAGTCTTCAATTGGTTGTTCGGCGAGATAGTCTGACAGAATACTACCTTTGATGGCCTTCTGTGACGTGTACTGAATGTCATACTCTGTTAAGATCATCTGCCAACGGGCAACACGTCCGGTGAGAGCTGGCTTCTCAAAGATGTATTTCACAGGATCCATCCTAGAAATCAACAGAGTAGTATGGTTCAACATATACTGCCTTAGTCGGCGAGCAGCCCAGGCCAAAGCACAGCAAGTTTTCTCGAGCAGTGAATATCTTGTTTCACAGTCGGTAAACTTTTTGCTCAGGTAGTATATGGCATGCTCTTTTCGACCAGACTCGTCATGCTGACCCAATACACACCCCATCGAAGTCTCGGTGACTGAAAGGTACATTATCAGTGGTCTCCCTGGAACTGGAGGGATAAGGATTGGAGGTTTCTGTAAGTATTCTTTGATTTTGTCAAATGCCTTCTGACAGTCATCATTCCATTTGATCGCCTGATTCTTTCTGAGTAGTTTGAAAATTGGTTCACATGTGGCAGTTAGATGAGATATGAACCTTGCAATGTAGTTCAACCTCCCTAAAAACCCACGGACTTGCTTTTCCGTCTTCGGTTCAGGCATCTCTTGAATAGCTTTGACTTTAGCTGGATCAACCTCAATCCCTTTCTCACTGACAATGAAGCCTAAGAGCTTCCCGGATCTCACTCCAAATGTACACTTGTTCGGATTCAGCCTCAGCTTGAATTTGACCAGTCTGTCAAACAACTTCTGCAAATTAACCAAGTGCTCCTCCTCTGTCTGCGACTTCGCAATCATATCATCCACGTACACTTCGATTTCGTTGTGCATCATGTCATGAAAGAGAGTCGTCATTGCCCTCTGATAGGTAGCACCGGCATTCTTCAGCCCAAATGGCATTACCTTGTAGCAGAACGTGCCCTAAGGTGTAATGAATGTCGTCTTTTCCATGTCCTCTGGCGCCATTTTGATCTGGTTATAGCCTGAGAAACCGTCCATGAAAGAGAATACCGAGGATTGAGCCGTATTGTCCACCAATACATCGATGTGAGGTAATGGGAAATCATCTTTCGGACTCGCCCTATTCAAATCCCGGTAATCGACACACATCCTGACTTTGCCATCCTTCTTTGGCACGGGAACAATGTTGGCAACCCACGGCGGGTAACTGGTAACAGCCAGAAAACCTGCATCCCACTGCTTCTGAACCTCTTCCTTGATCTTGACAGCCATATCAGGACTTGTTCTGCGAAGCTTCTGCTTGACTGACGGGCATTCTTCTCAAAGAGGTAACCGATGCACCACAATGTCTGTATCCAGCCCAGGCATATCTTGGTATGACCAGGCGAATATTTCCACATATTCTTTCAGCATCTCGATTAACCTCCTCTTGACAGAGTCTTCTAAAGCAGCCCCGATCTTGATCTCTCTTCTGACGTCCTCGGTACCCAGATTAACAACTTCCAACTCCTCCTGATGAGGTTGGATGACCCTTTCCTCTTGCTTCAGTAGTCTGACCAATTCTGCAGGGAGTTCACAGTCTTCCTCACTCTCCTCTTCAGCTTGGTAGATGGGATTGTTGAAATCATACTGAGCCATAACAGAGTCGTTCACAGTGGATGCCAAAAGATCATTTCTGCATGTTTAATGTTTTGTTTTTTAGAAAAAGGTTTCAATGAAGTCACAAAAAAAAAAAAAAACAAAAACATTGCCATTTTTTTATTTTTTTGAAAAAGTGGAAAACAGAAAATAGAAAGACAAAGATCTCAAAAGTTGATTGAAAAAACGTCCTTTATTTATAAACATTGTAAACATGATGTGGCCCTACAATGAACCACTACGCCTTGGGCAGAACGTAGGGTTTTCATGCAAAATGAAAAAACAAAAGAAAATTACTCTGTCAGTAGAGTAACTTGGACCACATCTTCTGCTGTCCAGTTGTTGATAACCTCGCCTGGTGCACAAGGGCGGACCCAGACATCCAAATCACAATCTCGGTCTTCACCATCAGTAGCAAAGACATCTCCATGGTTCATCAGCCCAGCGCTGGTAAAGTTGCTCGGACCTGCTTGCTCTGCCTGAAGAGGCTCATAACCAATGCCGAATTTGTCTTCCTTGATGGGCAAGTCAACCATCTTGCCCCAGCCTTCTGCCTTCCCAGAGTCCACCACCTCCTTGGCTTGCTTGTACGATGAAATCGAAGCACCTGGCTTCCTCTGCTCAGCACAAGCAACCCCTTCAAGCGCCACAGTCTCAAATGCCTGGCACAGGGTTTCGTGGATCTCGCCATCCACCTCAACATATTTGAATGAGGAGAGATGACTCACCAGAATCTCCTCTTCACCGCAGACGGTCACAATCTGACCGTTCCAGACATATTTGAGCTTTTGATGGAGAGTCGACGAGACTGCCCCAGCGGCGTGAATCCAAGGACGCCCCAACAAACAGCTATAAGCAGGCTGAATGTCCATCACATAAAAAACAATGTCGAACACCTCCGGACCTATCTTCACCGGCAATGTGACTTCACCAAAGACAGAACGCTTGGATCCATCAAATGCACGAACTATCAGGTCACTGGGAGTGAGCACAACCCCCTCAACATCGATCTTCTTCAGTATCTGTTTCGGCAGGACATTCAGGGACGACCCGGTGTCCACTAGCACGTGAGATAGAACAGCACCTTTGCACTCCATAGTGATGTGCAAGGCTTTGTTGTGATTGCGACCCTCAGGCGTTAGGTCTAGGTCAGTGAAACCCACACCGTGCCTGGTACTCACATTGGCTAGTACACCCTCCAGCTGGTTGACGGATATCTCTTGCGGGACGTATGCCATATTCAGCATCTTCAGCAAGGCGTCCCGATGTGCCTCAGAACACATCAGCAAAGAGAGTATCGAGATCTTTGACGGAGTTTGGTTGAGCTGATCTACTATCTTGTAGTCACTCTTCTTAATGATTTTCATAAACTCCTCAACATCTTTCTGGAAAGAACCCTCAGCCTCCTTCTGAGTCGGTTCTTCGTCAACCACTGCTTGTTTGCCCTTAGCTCTAGCAGATGCTTCAGCATTAGCATCCCTCAAAGGCTGAGGAGCAAACAGTCGTCCACTCCTGGTGAAACCTCCTGGCCCTCCAACATTGTCCACTACTGGACTTGCAACAGCAGGAGTTCTCACCGGAGCACTGATTGTAACTGGCGCTTGCACAGCTGGTCTTGTCTGGTCACCAGCCCTCCTATCACGGCGATAGGCGTTGTCATATCTCCATGGCACGGCTCTACTATTTTCAACCCGTCCTCTGCCGGACGCCACAATAGTAACTGGTGCACGGACGGTTACCGGAGCAGGGATGGTAACCGGGGTATTGTTTGTTGTGGGTGCACTGACAATCCCACGCCCTCGTCCTTCAGACGGCTTGTAAAATATGGTGACAGTAGACACTGCCCCATCATCTTTAACGGCCCGGCTGAACTGCAGGCAGCCCTCATCGATCAATCTCTGAATACCAGCCTTCAGCTGGTCACAACCATTGGTAGCCTCTGAACAGCCCACACAATCTTCTTGACAACCTGGGTCAACACCCCCCTTCAGCAAACGAACTTTGATTGTTAACAAAGAAGTCTGAACTTCATCAACATTCACAATCAAGTCTTCAGCCTCTCCATCTTCAACATTGTTAACCCTATGCCCGCCATGCTGAGGCATAGGATTGTTCACCACATTTGGCACTGGAGAGAAATTGATTGCCTTAGCATCAATCAGATCTTGTACCTTGTGCTGCAGAACCCGGCATCTCTCAGTATGGTGGCCTGGTGCCCCAGAATGAAAGTCACATCTAACGTTTGCATCATAACCCGGGGGCAATACTGTTGGTGTAGCCATTGTACGCAATTCAACAAACCCTAACCGGAGTAGTTCGGGTAATAATTCAGCATACGTCATTGGCAATGGATCAAAACGTCGCTCAGCCATTCTCTGTCTGGGCTGATACGGACGTGGTTGCTGTTGTTGTTGTTGTTGCGGTTGTTGTTGAACTCTCTGTTGTTGTGGACGAGGTTGAGGTGCAGGAATAGTCACTGCAGCCACTGGACGATACTGGTCCCTATTTGCATTGGCTCTGTACGCACCCCCTCTGTGCTGTACAGCATTGGTTTCTCCTTCTCTACGGCGAGGTGCCCCAGAGAAGGGTTTCTTGGAAGAAGATGAGGAACCAGCATCATGGATCCTCCCAGCCTTGATCAGACTCTCTGTTCTTTCGCCGCAGATAACGACGTCAGAAAAACTTCCGAATGGGCAGCTTCCCATCCGGTCCATGTATACACCCTGAAGAGTACTGATGAACATATCAGTCAACTCCCTTTCCAGCATAGGGGGTTGAACTCTTGCGGCTAGTTCGCGCCACCTTTGGGCGTATTCTTTGAAGCTCTCGTTGTTCTTCTGACATAAGCTCTGCAACTGAGTCCTAGTTGGAGCCATGTCCATATTATGCTTATACTGCCTGAGGAACGCCTCGCCCAGGTCTCTCCAGCATCTGATGGAATCCCGCTTCAACTCCATATACCAATCCAAAGACGCCCCAGATAGGCTGTCTTGGAAGAAATACATCCACATCTTCTCATCGTCAGTGTATGCGGATATCTTTCTGTAGTATGCCTGCACGTGGGTGCGAGGGCAGGAGGTACCGTTGTATTTGTCGAATGACGGTGCCTTGAACTTGTGCGGGATTCTCAGTCCTTCAACCAATCCCATGTTTGTAACGTCAAAACCGAGGGAGTTTTGACATTCCATTGCTCTGATCTTCTCAGCAAGGGCTTCTACTTTGCGATCTCTCGCATCATTTCTGCCCAAGATGTCGTCGTCTTCACTGAGCATAGTGAGTAAATCCTCTTGTCTGCCAACAATCGGAAATCTGTTACGGGCCGGAGCGTGGATGACTCTGGCATTAGCAGCATCTGGAGCAATTGGTTGACCATCAACTCGGATACCCCTCAACTCTTCACCTCCAGCATAATTGTTGACTGGAATAACAGCAGCAGGAGTGTCAGGAACTGGATTTCCTTCATGCAGAGGTTGGTTGGGCGGTGGCAATGTAGCTTCTTGCCTCTGGACCATTGCTCGGAGTTCTTCTTGGCCTTGCGCGACCCCTTGCATCATGTGCATGAACTGGGCCATGTTAGCCCTCATCTCTGCTAACTCGGCTTGTACCTGGTCCATGTTGCGTTGATGGTTGAGCCTCGTTGAGTAGCGGTGCGGCCTTTGGTCAGCTATCCTGTCTGGACACAGGAATCAAAGTGAGAAGACGGCCTGAGAACACCTGTTTATGCAAAGATGATGCATGCAATGCTTGTGCAAATGCTTTGTTTTCAAGGAACCCTTAAGGTATTATTTGCAATATTTTGAATATTTAAACATTTTTAATTGCTCATGGAAATATTTCATTCAATATATTAAGACAAAGAAATACAACATTTTTGATTCATTACAAAGAGAAAAGGTAAATGACATCCTATGGATCCCTAGAAGCTCGGGATGCTGGAAGACGAGAAGTGCACAACTTCTTGATCTCCCTCTCATAGGCAGCCTCCATGTCAGCTTTCTCTTTTGCAAGTCGATCATACTTCCTCTTCCAGAATTTGGATGACTGAGGAAGCAGAGAAGTCCAAGTGTCGTTCGGATCGTCGATCACTCGGTGCTCGAGAAACTCAATCATAACATCCTTCTCCTTGAGCTGCTGCAGCAATTCCTCCCTCTCACGGATCCAGGCACGCGAAAGGTCCTCCTCTCTCAACTCCTCTACACGTTGGGTAGGGAGGGTTGAAGGCCCAGCCATATCCAACGGTGTAGGTCTTGGATGATCATACGGCATCAGGTAGGTGGCAGCTCTCTGTCTGACCCAAGAAGTGTATGGCTCCAAAGCAATGCAGTTCTTTGGACCCAACTCATTCCTACTCTTCTTACGGATACTGCGCCATGCACGGACAAATCTGGCTTTCAGGCCTTGGGGATCTTTACCCTCCTGAAAGAACACACCTTCTAACAGAATGTTATTAGGTTTATCCTTTAGGGGGAACCCAAGCTGACGACGTGCGAGAATAGGATTGTAGGTAATCCCACCACATGTACCAAGAAGAGGCACATTAGGGAATTCCCCACAATAGTCGATGATCTGGACGGTATCGTACACGCGATCATACCAGGTGATGTCATCATTGGTGAGAGACATGAGTCTCTGAGACCACCGTAGACATCCCTTGTTCTCCTTGAAAGCAACTGTCTGCGGCAAGTGCGAAATAAACCACTTGTACAACAGGGGTAAACAGCAGACAATAACTCCTCCATTCTTCATATTCCTCAGGTGCATGGAGACATATGTATCACCCAACAAGGTCGGAACTGGATTAAGGACTGAAAAGATCCTAATGGCGTTCATATCCACAAACTTGTCGAAGTTGGGAAACAGCACCAATCCATAGATGAGCAGCACGAACAAAGCCTCAAAGGCATCCTCACTCATGGCATTCCCATAGAAGGTAGCTTGGGCAATGAGGAACTCGGAAGGAAAACCCTGAATTCCGCCTTTGGTAGTCAGATTAGCCCCAATCAAATCTTCATCTATGTGCAACAGACTAGCAATCTCTCGAGCAGATGGAATACTCTCTAGGCCACTGAACGGCACTTGATCCAGAATCAGAATCCCAATAAGGTGAGAGTATTCTTCCAAAGTTGGCAACAGCTGGAAGTCTGGAAATAAGAAGCAATGATGCAACGGATCGTAGAACTGAGCCAAGGTACTCATCAACCCTTCGTCAACCTGAGTGGTGAGCAGAGGCAGAAGCTTCCCATAGCGAGCTTTGAAACCCAAGGGATCTAATACATATGATGTCAGATTCCTTAACTCTTTTACGTCGGGCTGCTTAAAGCTGTACTTCTTTGTATGCCTTTTTGGTCTTTCCATTGTCTGAAAATTTTGCAAATAAACCCTTTAAGTTCCTTGAACATTTTCTTTTTCTGATGATGACATGTATGCGGATGAATGCATGAATGCATGAATGCAACAAACACACTCAAGGATCAAGCAAGGCACACCAAACAAAGGTCGTGGGAAAGCTCTATGTATCCCTAATATCAATCATCCATTTTGGTGGATTTAGGTTTTCACCTGATCGACACCCAAGTTCCATTGATATTAACGGTACATGAACCGGTTCAGACATTCTTAATATCAACCAGACGCTTTGATGGATTTAGGTTTTACACCTGATCCGGGATCCATTGATATTAACAATGTTTGAACGACTCAACCACGAATCACGGGTTTGTTGAGAGTCACGAGCATGGAATCTCGGTTAAGAACCACCCAAAGGGAGTGTACTAGGGTTTAAACCTGCCAGACATGTTCTATCAGAGGTTCCCATAATCATCGTTCCATCTTTCGAATATTATCGGAGGAACGAATACTCGTATTCCAAGAATATTCTCAAGAGAAACTCTTATGAGTGTAGTATCGCGTGACAATCGTATCAGAACTGACATCTGAACGACCTCCGCACTACGGTCCTAAAAATAGGCCAGGATGGGTTTGGTAAACTAAGGTCCTTGGCTTCTGCGGCGCATGATTGAAAGAATAATGCCTAACCACAAATAACTTGTGTGACATTATTAGTTCAACATGACCTCCACCAAGTGAATGGTCTCGCAAGTCAACTGGCTAAGGAATACTCCACACCAGTCAACAAGACTATGCCATTCTCCTATCCTAGAGTGCACTCGAGTTCAGGTATAGAACTCATCTCACAAATCACCAAAGCAAACAGCAATGTATAGCAAGCAATTCACACATTACAATCAATACAGTGATCCCCAAATTGTACAAGAATAAATCAAATAACAAATAACAATATAGCACAACAAGGGTGAAAAGTAGGCAATACCACCAGGGATGTGTTATGTCCCCAGCAGAGTCGCCACTTTTCTGTGACGGTGTATTCGTCGCCATATGATCTATTGATTAAACCATAAGCTAAGAGATACATTGAAATTTCGAGTCGCCACCGCACTTTTATTTATCCAAAGGATTGGCTAAAAAGCGAACAAAAGCCTAAGAAGTTTTACACGTAGAAAACTAATAAAAGATCAGAGAGTCTGGGTAAGGGGTAAGTTACGCAATGGGAAGGTGTTAGGCACCCACTACGTCCTAGGTACTCCTAGGGAGCCCTTTTCACACTTGTTGTAAAAGATTGTTATTTGTTATGACATAAACATTGTGCAAACATGATTGGGATGGTGAGAAAAGAATATACAGTTTTATTATTTTTTGTGTTATTGGGTTTGAACGGATGAACCCGTTGCCTACGTACCTTCCATCAAAGGTAAGGATCAAAACGCCGTAGTTCGGCTAAAAGATTTCCAAAAGTTGGTGGATTCAGTTTTAAACACAAGCACTGAGGCTTTTCATTATCAATGGGAGAACACTCGACCAAAAACAACATCCACCATGTGAGGATAGCTTCGACGTACTAGAGGGGTTAGCCCTGTTTTAAGTACGGAAGTCTTACTGTCGACTCACTAAGGATAGGCAAGATTTACATCAACCACAATGATAATTGAAACCTATGGCTAATGCATGAAAAGATTAACAATGGACAAAGCCAAAACAAGTGAATGAGTGAAGTTAATTGATTGTGATTATGAAAGGAGTCAAAGTATGATTAAGATTGATTCAAAGAAGTGTTATGAAATGGAGTTTGGAAAAAGTCAAGGACTTGGGGTCCAGGTTTTTAGTTTGAAAACATGAAGATGTTTGCACGACACTTATGTCAAGTTTGAAATCAAAGTGTGAAAAAGGTTTAGGACATAATGAGGATGAATGGATGGAGATGGATTGTAAAACTTCTTAGAAGGTTCACTTCTTGAAATCATATGGGAGATGATTCAAGTGTGTCCTTTGGAATGGAAAATAAGTAATGATAAAATAAACAAACAAAGCAAAGAAAGACGGATATCGGATGCCAATCACTGGTCTTATACCAATCTCCTAAGAATGGAATGGGATGTCAGAAGCCACTCAATGGTCTTACACTAATCTCCTCTACAAAGAAATGGAAAGAAAGCGGATACCGGATGCCAATCACTGGTCTTATACCAATCTCCTCAAAAGAAAATAATGAAGAAATATGGAAGTCAACTGCCAGCTTGTGGGACTTAGGTTAACTCCACACATGATCATAGGAAAACAAATGCCAACTCGTGGGTCTTACAGTTGCATCCTCACACACAAACAAAGAAAGCAAAAACAGGGGTGTCAGATGCCAACTTGTGGGACTTACTCTAACACACAGTATGATCCTAGGAAAACAAATGCCAACTCGTGGGTCTTACAATTGTATCCTCACATACAAACAAATCAAGCAAAGATAAGATGAGTGGCCAATGTGATGGTCTTATACTCACTTCCATATCATAGGAACAAATGCCAACTTGTGGGACTTACAATTGTCCTCAATGGGTAAACAAAAGTGACAGTGTCACACAGACAAGGAGATGATCATGCATTAATGGCAATTGATGATGATAAGTGCATAACATACAAGCAAGCAAGTGCATATGAAGCAATCAATCAATTAATGAATATCAAACAACACACTCTATAGCCAAACAAGGAGGCTCACACAAGAGGGTTTGACTATGAAAGTCCACTGTAATAGGTAAGTGTCGCTCTTAACCTTGCCATTGAGAGGCTAAGGTGAAGCAGATGAAAAGGAGATGAGGGGTGTGCCTCATTGCTTCTATCCCTATCAGGGAGAGCATTAGAAAGTGTGGGAGCTCAGAAAGATGGAGCTCTTTCCACAGTATTGACTCGATAGATCTTGGGTTTTTATCTCAATGCTTCAACCATGTAATGGGAGCAAAGAGAGGACACACTGAATAGTGGGGGATAGATTTCTTATCCCTACCTTCCACCAATTGCCTTACTTGAAGGACTTTTCCTGCTTGGGACAATTTTAAACACACACAGGCATTGCCTCTTAAGGAGGACTTCAGACAGTTTGCCCGGTCAAATAACAGACCGGGTCTCCAGACTACATGAAGAAGAAAGGTTTATACCTCAAAGCAAATGCTAAATAGCAAAGCAAGCAACTAAAGCAACTAAAGTGTACCTGAAAAAGTCAAACTTATTAGTAAACAAGTCAACAGTTCAAACCAAAAGAAATGGATAAACAACAGTCAACCATAAACAGAGGTGCCAAGGCACAAAGCCAAACTCATATGAGTCACACCTACAGAACAAGGGTTAGCACAATATATAATCCAACTCAATCAAATTTGAATGATCTTTGAGGCATTGGTGCTTAACCTGAAACAATAGCTCAATGGTAAGCTCAAAAGACCACTAGGACTAGCCTAGGGTCAAAGATGAAAGAAAAGATCAAAACAGCAAGGAAAAGTCAACCAAAGTCAAGGTCAAACATTTAAGAAGCTATCTCAATTGGATTCATAATCAAATCATGCATCATTGTCATTTCATACACAAAAGAATGCAAAGCATGGCAAAGGAAGCATATAGAAGTCAACAGCATGACTTGCATCAAAAGTCAACCCAAACAATCTCAAAAATCATCAAATAAATCACATTCAATCCTAACATCTAGCATAGCAAGCATGTCAAATTTCATGGCATTTGGATGAGAGGAAGGCAGTCAATTAAAATCAAGAAGTCAAACCAAATTCAAGTATGCACAATGAAAGTCAACAAACATGGGTCAACTTCGAAAAAATCATATCAAATTGAAAACAGAAGAGAAATGAATGAAATTAACACCAATGCAAAGCTCAAGATGTCTAGTTATCACATATGAAATTTCATGGTCATACAATAAGATGTGAGAATTTCACAAAAAGATTTGGCATCATGTATCACATAAAGTCAATAAATGACTAAGCATAGAAGAAAATTCTCACATAAATGGAAAACAGCATGATTAAATCCAAGAAAATTCATACACAAACTAGACATGTAAGAGATCATTCATGCAAAATTTGGGATCATTTGGAGGCCAGGAGACATGTGAGCAAAAATCAAGAGAATGCACATCATTGGTGTGACACAAATTGTCACACCCTAGTTCAAAAATTCATATCTAGCAAACCACAAATGATAAATGCACAATCTTTACATGGAAACAAAGATTAATGAGTCTAGTTTCACCACAAAAAATTTCAGGGGCAATGGATACATCATGAGTATTTCACAATTGAAACGGCAAAGGGTGTCAAATATGCATACATGTTAGAAAACCAATTACCAATTAAAATCCAGCCAATGAAAAATTAATTAAAAAACATAATCAAATACTAGACACCCATGTGAAGATGATGGAAAAATTTTCATGATTTTTGGATTTAAATTGAAAGAGAAATGGATTTTGCAAGTTGGATGAATAATTGAAGCAACATGAACAAAATGACATGATGTAATGAGTCAACATGAAGTCAGCGTGGCAAATTTGTAAATAGGTGTGCTACTAATTGAAACTGTGCGTTTTGGGCAAGGCAATTGAAATGTTTTGATTGGCCACTAGCCAATGAAACAGTACCGTGGCCAATGAGCTTCAAATTTCTGGTTTTAGAAACCCTTAGGGTTTACAGCAGCCATGGCAAACTTATCTTCAAGCAATCCATCAAAACGAAATTCAACAAAAGCACACAAACAACATGGCATTGGTACAGGCAACATCATTCAGCAACAACCAAACACAATCATGCAAATTTTCTGGCAAATCCAGGGTTTAAACACAGCAGTATTCATCATCTTCATTCAAACATGAACAATCGATTCACCCAGAAATCAAAAGTAAACATATCAAAAGCAACAACAAACATCAAGCAACAAGAATATGGTGTCCATTTTCACTAGCTCATCATGAATAGAACAAATCGAGCTAAAACTTGTTTGAACATAAACAATGAAATTCACTTTTCTCACAGCATAATCAACCAATTAGCATGATGTAAGTTGCAATGGATTCAGTTAAGCAAACTCTATCTAATACATGGCATGGATTAGAGAATGAAGATGGTCGACAACTTACTTGGTTGTGAAGAAAATCGAGCAACAGTTGTATTTTGAGTGATGCAAGCTCCAACAGAGGTCTATTAGGCTTGGAAATGAAGGAACCTTGAAGGATTTCAGCTCAAACTTGCTCGAAACTCCCAAATCTCGATTTCACCATGACTGGTCCTTCGAAGAACAGAGTTAGAAAATGGCAGTTCAGTTGTGATTTGGTGGTTGGAACAAGCTCAATATTGATGATGGATGATGGAACAACCAAAGGTAGCTTGAGGTCTTTTGAAGTTTTTTGACAGAATTTGCAAGAAGAGTAAAAATGCAAAAGTGAGAGAGTCAGAAATTCTGCTGCGCTGCTATGATTCTCTAGGGTTTCCAACTTCAGAAAATGAGCTTATATTGGTCTGTTTAAAGTTGGTTTAAGAGATGCTAAGTTGGATTAGCTCAAATGGAGTGATTTGCCTTTTGCTAATTTTGGACAAAGTGGATATGGAGGGTGCAAGCTGTACATGAATTGGGCTTGGAAAGGCTGCAGAAGGACCATCCAATTTGCTGTTTTTGGTCTGCTTATGAATTGGTTAACATGATTTGCTTATGTGAAGCCATTTGCAAGATTTTCAAGTTTGCACCTTTTGGTCCAAAGTGATGGTGTAATGGTGGTATGTGCATGAATTTAAGCTTGGAGCAAGTTTCAAATATGATTCTAAACATTTCCCAATTGGCAAAAATGAGAAAAAACCAATGAATCAAAAAGTCAAAGTTTGGTCAAACTTGAATTTTAAATGAAATAGGTCAAAAAATGCCATTTTGATTGGCAAGGTTTTGGTTCATGAAATTTATATTTTTGGAAAGAGGAGGAAAAATGTGGTTTGTAGGAAAAAACCCCACCAAATTTGGCCTTATGGTTTGAGAGATATGGCCCTTTGAAGTTCACAAATTTTTGAAATTGAATTGATCATATCTTGACAACCACACATGGGATTTTGATGTTCTTGGACTTTTTGAAAATGGGAGAACAAGATCTTCAACTTTCATGTTGGGAAAAAATTCATTTGAAGCTTGTATCATGATGCAAGTTGAGGATCAAGAAGTTTCCATTTTTGGCGGTTGAAATTACAGGTCCACTTTCTATTTTTGGAAATTTTCTGATTGGCTTCAAGTTCTTCCATGATGTTGATTGCCATGACACATGAGGCCTATTAGGACATGAATAAACTCTTCCAAATCAATTCCATCCATCAAATCCACAAAATCAACCACAGTTGACCAACTTTGACTTTTCTAGGGTTTTGGACTGTCTGTGCACTTCTGATGAATTCCAAACCCTAATCCCTTGAGACCTTGACTTCAAATGATGTCCCAAGACATATGGACTCTTGATTATTGACCATGGTGCCCAAATTCCACAAGAATGGCCACCATCCACTGCTTTGACTGACTGTTGACTGTCTAGGGTTTTTGCCTGACTGTGCATGAACTGATGGCTTCTGAACATCCAACCCTTGACTTGAACACTTCAAATGGACCTCCAAGTCATGTGAACTTGTTGGACAAACCTTAGGGCCTTTGCTCCTTGAGAAACAACTTTGTTTGATTGGTTGACTGATCTCCTGATCAGTTTGACCTAATTCTTGCTTGCTTGCTCTTGAGGCAACTGAGGACAATGCAAATGTTATGCAATGAATCATGATATGCTATGACTTAATATGAGATAGTATGTACAATGGTAGGTGCAAATTTGAGGTGCTACAGCTGCCCCTATTCAATCAGCTGGGAACCCGAACGGATGATAGCAATGGCTGTCAGACTTTCAGGGTAAACAGGGATTGAATACAAAAGAACCGTAGAAATTTGCACCGACTGGATATAATACAAGAATGCCTGTCAGGATCGGCAAAGAAACAGTCTTGAAAGAACAATCCGTCTGGAACGGAAAAGAAATCGGTCTGAATACCGAAACAGAAACGTCGACCTGGATACCAAAATAAATGGCAACACAGGGATAACCAATGCCTGAGCGCCGTTAAGTACATCGACCTGATCGTCGGAAACTTCTTCGGTCTGAACACCGGAAAAACATAAGTACATCGACCTGATCGTCGGAAACTTCTTCGGTCTGAACACCGGAAAAACATAAGTACATCGACCTGATCGTCGGAAACTTCTTCGGTCTGAACACCGGAAAAAACATAAGTACATCGACCTGATCGTCGGAAACTTCTTCGGTCTGAACACCGGAAAAAACATAAGTACATCGACCTGATCGTCGGAAACTTCTTCGGTCTGAATACCGGAAGATTGGCCTGAGTGCCATGAGTACATCGACCTGATCGTCGGAAACTCCTTCGGTCTGAATACCGGAAAATTGGCCTGAGTGCCATGAGTACATCGACCTGATCGTCGGAAACTCCTTCGGTCTGAATACCGGAAAATTGGCCTGAGTGCCATGAGTACATCGACCTGATCGTCGGAAACTCCTTCGGTCTGAATACCGGAAAACACATATAAGACATATTATCTATAGCCGTCAACACGTGGATAATACACTCGCATGGAAGATTATCCATAACCGGGTTGTAGGTTGTTGCCAATGGAAGAGTAACCAGTCATCATCGGGATGAGCACAAAGGGTTAACTCTGATGGGGGATGAAGAAGTGGGATTTTACAACTACCAGCTAGTGGGTAGAAAACCACCAAGATAGGACTTACAGCTATCGGTTTGTAGGTAGAAGCCAACAAATTCCGCTGAGGATGAATGAGTGCCGGTTAGTGAGCGACTATTCATTTATGCCCTAGGGAAGCACAAGAGACAGCCAATAGGAAGCCAATTCAGGATTGGTCCAAAAAGGCAGACTGAAACAAGACTCATCCTAATGAGGAAAGAACTCAATAGGGAAGACCCATCCCGTGTAGGGAGGGAACGGAAACAACCGTCATCCACGAGGATGTATCTCAGTGGGGAAATGTCAGGAAAGGATAGACACTATCTGCTTAAGGGGTAAACTCTACATGGAGAGATCAGACACGCCCACTTCTGCTAAGGGAATGGACCCAAGCTTGCGAAATGATGCCAACTTCGGGGAGTAACACTGCTGGGGATACTCACTCAACCAAGGAGTCACTTGTCGGGAACACACTAACTTCTCAGCCATGCTGATGAAACCAAATCTGAAGCCGCTCCAATGGCGCGATGCTAAACTCTTTTCAACGATCCAACCTCGGCGGGCCACCACGGCCTTGGGCTAATGGACATATTTGCAACATTGATGTATGAGTTTTTTTGTTTTACATAATGTCCCCTGATCATGATCATGGGAATGCTATGCACTAATGATGCAATATGCTATGCTTATCTAAATGATGTATGCATAAACACATATCTCCTCCAGAGACAACACCGGGGAACTCCAGGAACATTGCTGAGGTTCTTACAACCACGTCAACTTCCACCCTGCCAGGGAAAGACAAACCTTGTTTGGGGGCAAACAGACGACTTGCTAGGGATAATCAAGCGACCTCACTGGGGAAAGCCAACCAATCCACAAGTAGGATCGAATTCCGCTTGGGAAAATAACTGCTCCGCTGGGGGAAGATAAACCAAGCCAACCTTTGGGAATAAGGCTCATACAAACCTCAGATAAAATAGACTATACCTTGGGGAATAACTGCTACTCCGCCGGGGACTACCCACAATGTTCACAAGTAGAAAAGACTCAGCTGGGGATGTAGGCATCTGTCTGCCATGGGCACCCGTCCAATCCACTGGTAGGATAAACTCTGCTGGAGAGACCGATGCTTCGCTGGGGAAGGCTCAAACAAACCATAGCTAGGAGAATGATTCTATCTGGGGACAGCACTGCTGGGGAATGCTTCACAGGTGACGACCTTACTGGGGAAAATATTCACAGGTGACAACCTACAAATCGGAACAAAAGATGCCCCAGGGAATACATGGACAAAATACGGTCAAGTGTCCTCAACATTCAAAATGATTTTCAAATGTTTTAATCTTTCTGCACGTCATTATTTAGCCTTCATGTTTTTATATGCAATGTTTATCAAAAATTTGGACGTTTTTGCAAACAAAACAGTAAAAGTAAAAACAAGAGAGCAATTTATCTGAATAACGACTTTTATTGATTGAAAGTGTGCCTGAAAAGGCAAATACATTGGGAAGCAATTCCTAGGAAGAGGTAATTGCGCACAAAAGGAAAATAAACCATCCTAATGGCAATGTGAGCACGGCATTCACTGTTTCCCAACTCTGTTATAACTCATAGATCATCAGTTTCCTCCCAATCCCTTGCTTTCTGAGAAGACTGAGTGGACCGATCACATCTGTCGAGATGGCAGCTGACGAAGCATGACGAAGTACAGATAACTCAGACTGTAGTCTTCGCTTTATTCCCTCTTTTGGCTGGATCGCCCTTTCGGGTTTTCAATCCACCGGGATACCCATTTTTGCCTAAGCCGCCCTTGCGGGTTTTCGACTTACCGGGTGTACAATTTTTCATTTTTTATCCCTAACTTTTGCCCGAACCTTTCTTTCTGTTTTTTGGTTCGCCGGGATGCCCATTTTTGCCTGGACTCTTTTTTTTCTTTTTGTCCAGCGGGTCAATTTATGCGAAGTATTTTTTGACTACATCTGAGTTAACAGGGGAAGGAAAATCTTCACCATCCATTGTTGTAAGCATCAAGGCTCCACCGGAGAAGACCTTCTTCACAACATATGGACCTTCGTAATTAGGAGTCCACTTGCCCCTGTTATCTGCACCGGGAGGAAGGATCCTCTTCAAAACTAGATCGCCAGTTTGAAATGTCCGAGGACGCACTTTCTGATCAAAGGCTCGCTTCATCCTTCTCTGATATAACTGCCCGTGGCACACAGCTGCTAACCGTCTCTCTTCGATAAGGCTTAACTCATTAAACCTTGTACGAATCCACTCGGCTTCGTCCAGCTTGACATCCAATAGTACCCTCAGAGAAGGGATCTCCACCTCAACTGGTAGGACTGCTTCCATACCATACACAAGGGAGTAGGGGGTTGCCCCGGTCGACGTACGTACTGAGGTACGGTACCCATGCAAAGCGAAAGGCAACATCTCATGCCAATCTTTGTACGTTACGACCATCTTCTGCACAATCTTCTTGATATTTTTGTTAGCTGCCTCTACAGCACCGTTCATCTTTGGTCTGTAAGGAGAAGAATTGTGATGTTCAATCTTGAAATCTCTGCACAAGTCTTTCATCATCTTGTTGTTGAGATTCGAACCATTGTCAGTGATGATTCTCTCGGGAACTCCATAACGACAGATGATTTCTTTTTTGATGAACCGGGCAACCACTTGTTTGGTGACGTTGGCATAGGAAGCTGCTTCTACCCACTTGGTGAAGTAGTCGATCGCAACCAAGATGAAGCGATGTCCATTAGAAGCAGTCGGCTCAATCCTCCCAATCATATCAATGCCCCACATGGCAAACAGCCAAGGCGAGTTCATGACATTCAACGGGCTTGGTGGTACATGCACCTTATCAACATAGATTTGACACTTATGGCACTTCCGAGCATATTTGAAGCAGTCAGATTCCATAGTCATCCAGTAATATCCGGCTCTCAGCAATTTCTTGGACATTGCATGACCACCAGCGTGGGTACCAAACGAACCCTCGTGCACTTCTTGCATTAGCATGTCTGCTTCGTGTCTATCCACGCATCTGAGCAGAACCATGTCAAAGTTCCTCTTGTATAGCACATCATCCTGATTCAGATAAAAGCTTCCAGCCAGCCTTCTCAGGGTCTTCTTATCATTCTTCGACGCACCCTCAGGATATTCTCGAGTCTTGAGGAAGTTCTTGATGTCATAATACCACGGCTTATCATCAATAGCATTAACAGACTCGGCTGCAAACACATATGCAGGCCTCTCGAGTCGATTCACCGCAACATGTGGCACATGATTCCACCAATGAACTTTTATCATGGAAGATAGAGTAGCCAATGCATCAGCCATCTGATTCTCGTCCCGGGGGACATGATACAACTTCACCTTCTTGAAGAACGTCAGTATTCTTCTGGTGTAATCTCTATACGGAATCAGATGTGGCTGGTTTGTATTCCAATCTCCATTGACCTGATTGATCACTAGAGCAGAATCTCCGAATATGTCAAGTGTTTTGATCCTCAGATCAATGGCTTCTTCTATCCCCATGATACAAGCCTCATACTCAGCTTCATTGTTGGTGACGTCGAATGTCAATCTGGCAGAGAAAGGTATATGAGCACCTTTGGGATTGATCAGCACTGCCCCAACACCGTTACCGTTCATATTCACAGCCCCATCAAACATCAGTGTCCACTTGTCATCAGGATCCGGTCCTTCCTCGACAAGCGGCTCTTCACAGTCTTCCGTCTTCAGATACATGATGTCTTCATCAGGGAATTCAAACATCATCGGCTGATAGTCTTCAATTGGTTGTTCGGCGAGATAGTCTGACAGAATACTACCTTTGATGGCCTTCTGTGACGTGTACTGAATGTCATACTCTGTTAAGATCATCTGCCAACGGGCAACACGTCCGGTGAGAGCTGGCTTCTCAAAGATGTATTTCACAGGATCCATCCTAGAAATCAACAGAGTAGTATGGTTCAACATATACTGCCTTAGTCGGCGAGCAGCCCAGGCCAAAGCACAGCAAGTTTTCTCGAGCAGTGAATATCTTGTTTCACAGTCGGTAAACTTTTTGCTCAGGTAGTATATGGCATGCTCTTTTCGACCAGACTCGTCATGCTGACCCAATACACACCCCATCGAAGTCTCGGTGACTGAAAGGTACATTATCAGTGGTCTCCCTGGAACTGGAGGGATAAGGATTGGAGGTTTCTGTAAGTATTCTTTGATTTTGTCAAATGCCTTCTGACAGTCATCATTCCATTTGATCGCCTGATTCTTTCTGAGTAGTTTGAAAATTGGTTCACATGTGGCAGTTAGATGAGATATGAACCTTGCAATGTAGTTCAACCTCCCTAAAAACCCACGGACTTGCTTTTCCGTCTTCGGTTCAGGCATCTCTTGAATAGCTTTGACTTTAGCTGGATCAACCTCAATCCCTTTCTCACTGACAATGAAGCCTAAGAGCTTCCCGGATCTCACTCCAAATGTACACTTGTTCGGATTCAGCCTCAGCTTGAATTTGACCAGTCTGTCAAACAACTTCTGCAAATTAACCAAGTGCTCCTCCTTTGTCTGCGACTTCGCAATCATATCATCCACGTACACTTCGATTTCGTTGTGCATCATGTCATGAAAGAGAGTCGTCATTGCCCTCTGATAGGTAGCACCGGCATTCTTCAGCCCAAATGGCATTACCTTGTAGCAGAACGTGCCCTAAGGTGTAATGAATGTCGTCTTTTCCATGTCCTCTGGCGCCATTTTGATCTGGTTATAGCCTGAGAAACCGTCCATGAAAGAGAATACCGAGGATTGAGCCGTATTGTCCACCAATACATCGATGTGAGGTAATGGGAAATCATCTTTCGGACTCGCCCTATTCAAATCCCGGTAATCGACACACATCCTGACTTTGCCATCCTTCTTTGGCACGGGAACAATGTTGGCAACCCACGGCGGGTAACTGGTAACAGCCAGAAAACCTGCATCCCACTGCTTCTGAACCTCTTCCTTGATCTTGACAGCCATATCAGGACTTGTTCTGCGAAGCTTCTGCTTGACTGACGGGCATTCTTCTCGAAGAGGTAACCGATGCACCACAATGTCTGTATCCAGCCCAGGCATATCTTGGTATGACCAGGCGAATATTTCCACATATTCTTTCAGCATCTCGATTAACCTCCTCTTGACAGAGTCTTCTAAAGCAGCCCCGATCTTGATCTCTCTTCTGACGTCCTCGGTACCCAGATTAACAACTTCCAACTCCTCCTGATGAGGTTGGATGACCCTTTCCTCTTGCTTCAGTAGTCTGACCAATTCTGCAGGGAGTTCACAGTCTTCCTCACTCTCCTCTTCAGCTTGGTAGATGGGATTGTTGAAATCATACTGAGCCATAACAGAGTCGTTCACAGTGGATGCCAAAAGATCATTTCTGCATGTTTAATGTTTTGTTTTTTAGAAAAAGGTTTCAATGAAGTCACAAAAAAAAAAAAAACAAAAACATTGCCATTTTTTTATTTTTTTGAAAAAGTGGAAAACAGAAAATAGAAAGACAAAGATCTCAAAAGTTGATTGAAAAAACGTCCTTTATTTATAAACATTGTAAACATGATGTGGCCCTACAATGAACCACTACGCCTTGGGCAGAACGTAGGGTTTTCATGCAAAATGAAAAAACAAAAGAAAATTACTCTGTCAGTAGAGTAACTTGGACCACATCTTCTGCTGTCCAGTTGTTGATAACCTCGCCTGGTGCACAAGGGCGGACCCAGACATCCAAATCACAATCTCGGTCTTCACCATCAGTAGCAAAGACATCTCCATGGTTCATCAGCCCAGCGCTGGTAAAGTTGCTCGGACCTGCTTGCTCTGCCTGAAGAGGCTCATAACCAATGCCGAATTTGTCTTCCTTGATGGGCAAGTCAACCATCTTGCCCCAGCCTTCTGCCTTCCCAGAGTCCACCACCTCCTTGGCTTGCTTGTACGATGAAATCGAAGCACCTGGCTTCCTCTGCTCAGCACAAGCAACCCCTTCAAGCGCCACAGTCTCAAATGCCTGGCACAGGGTTTCGTGGATCTCGCCATCCACCTCAACATATTTGAATGAGGAGAGATGACTCACCAGAATCTCCTCTTCACCGCAGACGGTCACAATCTGACCGTTCCAGACATATTTGAGCTTTTGATGGAGAGTCGACGAGACTGCCCCAGCGGCGTGAATCCAAGGACGCCCCAACAAACAGCTATAAGCAGGCTGAATGTCCATCACATAAAAAACAATGTCGAACACCTCCGGACCTATCTTCACCGGCAATGTGACTTCACCAAAGACAGAACGCTTGGATCCATCAAATGCACGAACTATCAGGTCACTGGGAGTGAGCACAACCCCCTCAACATCGATCTTCTTCAGTATCTGTTTCGGCAGGACATTCAGGGACGACCCGGTGTCCACTAGCACGTGAGATAGAACAGCACCTTTGCACTCCATAGTGATGTGCAAGGCTTTGTTGTGATTGCGACCCTCAGGCGTTAGGTCTAGGTCAGTGAAACCCACACCGTGCCTGGTACTCACATTGGCTAGTACACCCTCCAGCTGGTTGACGGATATCTCTTGCGGGACGTATGCCATATTCAGCATCTTCAGCAAGGCGTCCCGATGTGCCTCAGAACACATCAGCAAAGAGAGTATCGAGATCTTTGACGGAGTTTGGTTGAGCTGATCTACTATCTTGTAGTCACTCTTCTTAATGATTTTCATAAACTCCTCAACATCTTTCTGGAAAGAACCCTCAGCCTCCTTCTGAGTCGGTTCTTCGTCAACCACTGCTTGTTTGCCCTTAGCTCTAGCAGATGCTTCAGCATTAGCATCCCTCAAAGGCTGAGGAGCAAACAGTCGTCCACTCCTGGTGAAACCTCCTGGCCCTCCAACATTGTCCACTACTGGACTTGCAACAGCAGGAGTTCTCACCGGAGCACTGATTGTAACTGGCGCTTGCACAGCTGGTCTTGTCTGGTCACCAGCCCTCCTATCACGGCGATAGGCGTTGTCATATCTCCATGGCACGGCTCTACTATTTTCAACCCGTCCTCTGCCGGACGCCACAATAGTTACTGGTGCACGGACGGTTACCGGAGCAGGGATGGTAACCGGGGTATTGTTTGTTGTGGGTGCACTGACAATCCCACGCCCTCGTCCTTCAGACGGCTTGTAAAATATGGTGACAGTAGACACTGCCCCATCATCTTTAACGGCCCGGCTGAACTGCAGGCAGCCCTCATCGATCAATCTCTGAATACCAGCCTTCAGCTGGTCACAACCATTGGTAGCCTCTGAACAGCCCACACAATCTTCTTGACAACCTGGGTCAACACCCCCCTTCAGCAAACGAACTTTGATTGTTAACAAAGAAGTCTGAACTTCATCAACATTCACAATCAAGTCTTCAGCCTCTCCATCTTCAACATTGTTAACCCTATGCCCGCCATGCTGAGGCATAGGATTGTTCACCACATTTGGCACTGGAGAGAAATTGATTGCCTTAGCATCAATCAGATCTTGTACCTTGTGCTGCAGAACCCGGCATCTCTCAGTATGGTGGCCTGGTGCCCCAGAATGAAAGTCACATCTAACGTTTGCATCATAACCCGGGGCAATACTGTTGGTGTAGCCATTGTACGCAATTCAACAAACCCTAACCGGAGTAGTTCGGGTAATAATTCAGCATACGTCATTGGCAATGGATCAAAACGTCGCTCAGCCATTCTCTGTCTGGGCTGATACGGACGTGGTTGCTGTTGTTGTTGTTGTTGCGGTTGTTGTTGAACTCTCTGTTGTTGTGGACGAGGTTGAGGTGCAGGAATAGTCACTGCAGCCACTGGACGATACTGGTCCCTATTTGCATTGGCTCTGTACGCACCCCCTCTGTGCTGTACAACATTGGTTTCTCCTTCTCTACGGCGAGGTGCCCCAGAGAAGGGTTTCTTGGAAGAAGATGAGGAACCAGCATCATGGATCCTCCCAGCCTTGATCAGACTCTCTGTTCTTTCGCCGCAGATAACGACGTCAGAAAAACTTCCGAATGGGCAGCTTCCCATCCGGTCCATGTATACACCCTGAAGAGTACTGATGAACATATCAGTCAACTCCCTTTCCAGCATAGGGGGTTGAACTCTTGCGGCTAGTTCGCGCCACCTTTGGGCGTATTCTTTGAAGCTCTCATTGTTCTTCTGACATAAGCTCTGCAACTGAGTCCTAGTTGGAGCCATGTCCATATTATGCTTATACTGCCTGAGGAACGCCTCGCCCAGGTCTCTCCAGCATCTGATGGAATCCCGCTTCAACTCCATATACCAATCCAAAGACGCCCCAGATAGGCTGTCTTGGAAGAAATACATCCACATCTTCTCATCGTCAGTGTATGCGGATATCTTTCTGTAGTATGCCTGCACGTGGGTGCGAGGGCAGGAGGTACCGTTGTATTTGTCGAATGACGGTGCCTTGAACTTGTGCGGGATTCTCAGTCCTTCAACCAATCCCATGTTTGTAACGTCAAAACCGAGGGAGTTTTGACATTCCATTGCTCTGATCTTCTCAGCAAGGGCTTCTACTTTGCGATCTCTCGCATCATTTCTGCCCAAGATGTCGTCGTCTTCACTGAGCATAGTGAGTAAATCCTCTTGTCTGCCAACAATCGGAAATCTGTTACGGGCCGGAGCGTGGATGACTCTGGCATTAGCAGCATCTGGAGCAATTGGTTGACCATCAACTCGGATACCCCTCAACTCTTCACCTCCAGCATAATTGTTGACTGGAATAGCAGCAGCAGGAGTGTCAGGAACTGGATTTCCTTCTTGCAGAGGTTGGTTGGGCGGTGGCAATGTAGCTTCTTGCCTCTGGACCATTGCTCGGAGTTCTTCTTGGCCTTGCGCGACCCCTTGCATCATGTGCATGAACTGGGCCATGTTAGCCCTCATCTCTGCTAACTCGGCTTGTACCTGGTCCATGTTGCGTTGATGGTTGAGCCTCGTTGAGTAGCGGTGCGGCCTTTGGTCAGCTATCCTGTCTGGACACAGGAATCAAAGTGAGAAGACGGCCTGAGAACACCTGTTTATGCAAAGATGATGCATGCAATGCTTGTGCAAATGCTTTGTTTTCAAGGAACCCTTAAGGTATTATTTGCAATATTTTGAATATTTAAACATTTTTAATTGCTCATGGAAATATTTCATTCAATATATTAAGACAAAGAAATACAACATTTTTGATTCATTACAAAGAGAAAAGGTAAATGACATCCTATGGATCCCTAGAAGCTCGGGATGCTGGAAGACGAGAAGTGCACAACTTCTTGATCTCCCTCTCATAGGCAGCCTCCATGTCAGCTTTCTCTTTTGCAAGTCGATCATACTTCCTCTTCCAGAATTTGGATGACTGAGGAAGCAGAGAAGTCCAAGTGTCGTTCGGATCGTCGATCACTCGGTGCTCGAGAAACTCAATCATAACATCCTTCTCCTTGAGCTGCTGCAGCAATTCCTCCCTCTCACGGATCCAGGCACGCGAAAGGTCCTCCTCTCTCAACTCCTCTACACGTTGGGTAGGGAGGGTTGAAGGCCCAGCCATATCCAACGGTGTAGGTCTTGGATGATCATACGGCATCAGGTAGGTGGCAGCTCTCTGTCTGACCCAAGAAGTGTATGGCTCCAAAGCAATGCAGTTCTTTGGACCCAACTCATTCCTACTCTTCTTACGGATACTGCGCCATGCACGGACAAATCTGGCTTTCAGGCCTTGGGGATCTTTACCCTCCTGAAAGAACACACCTTCTAACAGAATGTTATTAGGTTTATCCTTTAGGGGGAACCCAAGCTGACGACGTGCGAGAATAGGATTGTAGGTAATCCCACCACATGTACCAAGAAGAGGCACATTAGGGAATTCCCCACAATAGTCGATGATCTGGACGGTATCGTACACGCGATCATACCAGGTGATGTCATCATTGGTGAGAGACATGAGTCTCTGAGACCACCGTAGACATCCCTTGTTCTCCTTGAAAGCAACTGTCTGCGGCAAGTGCGAAATAAACCACTTGTACAACAGGGGTAAACAGCAGACAATAACTCCTCCATTCTTCATATTCCTCAGGTGCATGGAGACATATGTATCACCCAACAAGGTCGGAACTGGATTAAGGACTGAAAAGATCCTAATGGCGTTCATATCCACAAACTTGTCGAAGTTGGGAAACAGCACCAATCCATAGATGAGCAGCACGAACAAAGCCTCAAAGGCATCCTCACTCATGGCATTCCCATAGAAGGTAGCTTGGGCAATGAGGAACTCGGAAGGAAAACCCTGAATTCCGCCTTTGGTAGTCAGATTAGCCCCAATCAAATCTTCATCTATGTGCAACAGACTAGCAATCTCTCGAGCAGATGGAATACTCTCTAGGCCACTGAACGGCACTTGATCCAGAATCGGAATCCCAATAAGGTGAGAGTATTCTTCCAAAGTTGGCAACAGCTGGAAGTCTGGAAATAAGAAGCAATGATGCAACGGATCGTAGAACTGAGCCAAGGTACTCATCAACCCTTCGTCAACCTGAGTGGTGAGCAGAGGCAGAAGCTTCCCATAGCGAGCTTTGAAACCCAAGGGATCTAATACATATGATGTCAGATTCCTTAACTCTTTTACGTCGGGCTGCTTAAAGTTGTACTTCTTTGTATGCCTTTTTGGTCTTTCCATTGTCTGAAAATTTTGCAAATAAACCCTTTAAGTTCCTTGAACATTTTCTTTTTCTGATGATGACATGTATGCGGATGAATGCATGAATGCATGAATGCAACAAACACACTCAAGGATCAAGCAAGGCACACCAAACAAAGGTCGTGGGAAAGCTCTATGTATCCCTAATATCAATCATCCATTTTGGTGGATTTAGGTTTTCACCTGATCGACACCCAAGTTCCATTGATATTAACGGTACATGAACCGGTTCAGACATTCTTAATATCAACCAGACGCTTTGATGGATTTAGGTTTTACACCTGATCCGGGATCCATTGATATTAACAATGTTTGAACGACTCAACCACGAATCACGGGTTTGTTGAGAGTCACGAGCATGGAATCTCGGTTAAGAACCACCCAAAGGGAGTGTACTAGGGTTTAAACCTGCCAGACATGTTCTATCAGAGGTTCCCATAATCATCGTTCCATCTTTCGAATATTATCGGAGGAACGAATACTCGTATTCCAAGAATATTCTCAAGAGAAACTCTTATGAGTGTAGTATCGCGTGACAATCGTATCAGAACTGACATCTGAACGACCTCCGCACTACGGTCCTAAAAATAGGCCAGGATGGGTTTGGTAAACTAAGGTCCTTGGCTTCTGCGGCGCATGATTGAAAGAATAATGCCTAACCACAAATAACTTGTGTGACATTATTAGTTCAACATGACCTCCACCAAGTGAATGGTCTCGCAAGTCAACTGGCTAAGGAATACTCCACACCAGTCAACAAGACTATGCCATTCTCCTATCCTAGAGTGCACTCGAGTTCAGGTATAGAACTCATCTCACAAATCACCAAAGCAAACAGCAATGTATAGCAAGCAATTCACACATTACAATCAATACAGTGATCCCCAAATTGTACAAGAATAAATCAAATAACAAATAACAATATAGCACAACAAGGGTGAAAAGTAGGCAATACCACCAGGGATGTGTTATGTCCCCAGCAGAGTCGCCACTTTTCTGTGACGGTGTATTCGTCGCCATATGATCTATTGATTAAACCATAAGCTAAGAGATACATTGAAATTTCGAGTCGCCACCGCACTTTTATTTATCCAAAGGATTGGCTAAAAAGCGAACAAAAGCCTAAGAAGTTTTACACGTAGAAAACTAATAAAAGATCAGAGAGTCTGGGTAAGGGGTAAGTTACGCAATGGGAAGGTGTTAGGCACCCACTACGTCCTAGGTACTCCTAGGGAGCCCTTTTCACACTTGTTGTAAAAGATTGTTATTTGTTATGACATAAACATTGTGCAAACATGATTGGGATGGTGAGAAAAGAATATACAGTTTTATTATTTTTTGTGTTATTGGGTTTGAACGGATGAACCCGTTGCCTACGTACCTTCCATCAAAGGTAAGGATCAAAACGCCGTAGTTCGGCTAAAAGATTTCCAAAAGTTGGTGGATTCAGTTTTAAACACAAGCACTGAGGCTTTTCATTATCAATGGGAGAACACTCGACCAAAAACAACATCCACCATGTGAGGATAGCTTCGACGTACTAGAGGGGTTAGCCCTGTTTTAAGTACGGAAGTCTTACTGTCGACTCACTAAGGATAGGCAAGATTTACATCAACCACAATGATAATTGAAACCTATGGCTAATGCATGAAAAGATTAACAATGGACAAAGCCAAAACAAGTGAATGAGTGAAGTTAATTGATTGTGATTATGAAAGGAGTCAAAGTATGATTAAGATTGATTCAAAGAAGTGTTATGAAATGGAGTTTGGAAAAAGTCAAGGACTTGGGGTCCAGGTTTTTAGTTTGAAAACATGAAGATGTTTGCACGACACTTATGTCAAGTTTGAAATCAAAGTGTGAAAAAGGTTTAGGACATAATGAGGATGAATGGATGGAGATGGATTGTAAAACTTCTTAGAAGGTTCACTTCTTGAAATCATATGGGAGATGATTCAAGTGTGTCCTTTGGAATGGAAAATAAGTAATGATAAAATAAACAAACAAAGCAAAGAAAGACGGATATCGGATGCCAATCACTGGTCTTATACCAATCTCCTAAGAATGGAATGGGATGTCAGAAGCCACTCAATGGTCTTACACTAATCTCCTCTACAAAGAAATGGAAAGAAAGCGGATACCGGATGCCAATCACTGGTCTTATACCAATCTCCTCAAAAGAAAATAATGAAGAAATATGGAAGTCAACTGCCAGCTTGTGGGACTTAGGTTAACTCCACACATGATCATAGGAAAACAAATGCCAACTCGTGGGTCTTACAGTTGCATCCTCACACACAAACAAAGAAAGCAAAAACAGGGGTGTCAGATGCCAACTTGTGGGACTTACTCTAACACACAGTATGATCCTAGGAAAACAAATGCCAACTCGTGGGTCTTACAATTGTATCCTCACATACAAACAAATCAAGCAAAGATAAGATGAGTGGCCAATGTGATGGTCTTATACTCACTTCCATATCATAGGAACAAATGCCAACTTGTGGGACTTACAATTGTCCTCAATGGGTAAACAAAAGTGACAGTGTCACACAGACAAGGAGATGATCATGCATTAATGGCAATTGATGATGATAAGTGCATAACATACAAGCAAGCAAGTGCATATGAAGCAATCAATCAATTAATGAATATCAAACAACACACTCTATAGCCAAACAAGGAGGCTCACACAAGAGGGTTTGACTATGAAAGTCCACTGTAATAGGTAAGTGTCGCTCTTAACCTTGCCATTGAGAGGCTAAGGTGAAGCAGATGAAAAGGAGATGAGGGGTGTGCCTCATTGCTTCTATCCCTATCAGGGAGAGCATTAGAAAGTGTGGGAGCTCAGAAAGATGGAGCTCTTTCCACAGTATTGACTCGATAGATCTTGGGTTTTTATCTCAATGCTTCAACCATGTAATGGGAGCAAAGAGAGGACACACTGAATAGTGGGGGATAGATTTCTTATCCCTACCTTCCACCAATTGCCTTACTTGAAGGACTTTTCCTGCTTGGGACAATTTTAAACACACACAGGCATTGCCTCTTAAGGAGGACTTCAGACAGTTTGCCCGGTCAAATAACAGACCGGGTCTCCAGACTACATGAAGAAGAAAGGTTTATACCTCAAAGCAAATGCTAAATAGCAAAGCAAGCAACTAAAGCAACTAAAGTGTACCTGAAAAAGTCAAACTTATTAGTAAACAAGTCAACAGTTCAAACCAAAAGAAATGGATAAACAACAGTCAACCATAAACAGAGGTGCCAAGGCACAAAGCCAAACTCATATGAGTCACACCTACAGAACAAGGGTTAGCACAATATATAATCCAACTCAATCAAATTTGAATGATCTTTGAGGCATTGGTGCTTAACCTGAAACAATAGCTCAATGGTAAGCTCAAAAGACCACTAGGACTAGCCTAGGGTCAAAGATGAAAGAAAAGATCAAAACAGCAAGGAAAAGTCAACCAAAGTCAAGGTCAAACATTTAAGAAGCTATCTCAATTGGATTCATAATCAAATCATGCATCATTGTCATTTCATACACAAAAGAATGCAAAGCATGGCAAAGGAAGCATATAGAAGTCAACAGCATGACTTGCATCAAAAGTCAACCCAAACAATCTCAAAAATCATCAAATAAATCACATTCAATCCTAACATCTAGCATAGCAAGCATGTCAAATTTCATGGCATTTGGATGAGAGGAAGGCAGTCAATTAAAATCAAGAAGTCAAACCAAATTCAAGTATGCACAATGAAAGTCAACAAACATGGGTCAACTTCGAAAAAATCATATCAAATTGAAAACAGAAGAGAAATGAATGAAATTAACACCAATGCAAAGCTCAAGATGTCTAGTTATCACATATGAAATTTCATGGTCATACAATAAGATGTGAGAATTTCACAAAAAGATTTGGCATCATGTATCACATAAAGTCAATAAATGACTAAGCATAGAAGAAAATTCTCACATAAATGGAAAACAGCATGATTAAATCCAAGAAAATTCATACACAAACTAGACATGTAAGAGATCATTCATGCAAAATTTGGGATCATTTGGAGGCCAGGAGACATGTGAGCAAAAATCAAGAGAATGCACATCATTGGTGTGACACAAATTGTCACACCCTAGTTCAAAAATTCATATCTAGCAAACCACAAATGATAAATGCACAATCTTTACATGGAAACAAAGATTAATGAGTCTAGTTTCACCACAAAAAATTTCAGGGGCAATGGATACATCATGAGTATTTCACAATTGAAACGGCAAAGGGTGTCAAATATGCATACATGTTAGAAAACCAATTACCAATTAAAATCCAGCCAATGAAAAAATTAATTAAAAAACATAATCAAATACTAGACACCCATGTGAAGATGATGGAAAAATTTTCATGATTTTTGGATTTAAATTGAAAGAGAAATGGATTTTGCAAGTTGGATGAATAATTGAAGCAACATGAACAAAATGACATGATGTAATGAGTCAACATGAAGTCAGCGTGGCAAATTTGTAAATAGGTGTGCTACTAATTGAAACTGTGCGTTTTGGGCAAGGCAATTGAAATGTTTTGATTGGCCACTAGCCAATGAAACAGTACCGTGGCCAATGAGCTTCAAATTTCTGGTTTTAGAAACCCTTAGGGTTTACAGCAGCCATGGCAAACTTATCTTCAAGCAATCCATCAAAACGAAATTCAACAAAAGCACACAAACAACATGGCATTGGTACAGGCAACATCATTCAGCAACAACCAAACACAATCATGCAAATTTTCTGGCAAATCCAGGGTTTAAACACAGCAGTATTCATCATCTTCATTCAAACATGAACAATCGATTCACCCAGAAATCAAAAGTAAACATATCAAAAGCAACAACAAACATCAAGCAACAAGAATATGGTGTCCATTTTCACTAGCTCATCATGAATAGAACAAATCGAGCTAAAACTTGTTTGAACATAAACAATGAAATTCACTTTTCTCACAGCATAATCAACCAATTAGCATGATGTAAGTTGCAATGGATTCAGTTAAGCAAACTCTATCTAATACATGGCATGGATTAGAGAATGAAGATGGTCGACAACTTACTTGGTTGTGAAGAAAATCGAGCAACAGTTGTATTTTGAGTGATGCAAGCTCCAACAGAGGTCTATTAGGCTTGGAAATGAAGGAACCTTGAAGGATTTCAGCTCAAACTTGCTCGAAACTCCCAAATCTCGATTTCACCATGACTGGTCCTTCGAAGAACAGAGTTAGAAAATGGCAGTTCAGTTGTGATTTGGTGGTTGGAACAAGCTCAATATTGATGATGGATGATGGAACAACCAAAGGTAGCTTGAGGTCTTTTGAAGTTTTTTGACAGAATTTGCAAGAAGAGTAAAAATGCAAAAGTGAGAGAGTCAGAAATTCTGCTGCGCTGCTATGATTCTCTAGGGTTTCCAACTTCAGAAAATGAGCTTATATTGGTCTGTTTAAAGTTGGTTTAAGAGATGCTAAGTTGGATTAGCTCAAATGGAGTGATTTGCCTTTTGCTAATTTTGGACAAAGTGGATATGGAGGGTGCAAGCTGTACATGAATTGGGCTTGGAAAGGCTGCAGAAGGACCATCCAATTTGCTGTTTTTGGTCTGCTTATGAATTGGTTAACATGATTTGCTTATGTGAAGCCATTTGCAAGATTTTCAAGTTTGCACCTTTTGGTCCAAAGTGATGGTGTAATGGTGGTATGTGCATGAATTTAAGCTTGGAGCAAGTTTCAAATATGATTCTAAACATTTCCCAATTGGCAAAAATGAGAAAAAACCAATGAATCAAAAAGTCAAAGTTTGGTCAAACTTGAATTTTAAATGAAATAGGTCAAAAAATGCCATTTTGATTGGCAAGGTTTTGGTTCATGAAATTTATATTTTTGGAAAGAGGAGGAAAAATGTGGTTTGTAGGAAAAAACCCCACCAAATTTGGCCTTATGGTTTGAGAGATATGGCCCTTTGAAGTTCACAAATTTTTGAAATTGAATTGATCATATCTTGACAACCACACATGGGATTTTGATGTTCTTGGACTTTTTGAAAATGGGAGAACAAGATCTTCAACTTTCATGTTGGGAAAAAATTCATTTGAAGCTTGTATCATGATGCAAGTTGAGGATCAAGAAGTTTCCATTTTTGGCGGTTGAAATTACAGGTCCACTTTCTATTTTTGGAAATTTTCTGATTGGCTTCAAGTTCTTCCATGATGTTGATTGCCATGACACATGAGGCCTATTAGGACATGAATAAACTCTTCCAAATCAATTCCATCCATCAAATCCACAAAATCAACCACAGTTGACCAACTTTGACTTTTCTAGGGTTTTGGACTGTCTGTGCACTTCTGATGAATTCCAAACCCTAATCCCTTGAGACCTTGACTTCAAATGATGTCCCAAGACATATGGACTCTTGATTATTGACCATGGTGCCCAAATTCCACAAGAATGGCCACCATCCACTGCTTTGACTGACTGTTGACTGTCTAGGGTTTTTGCCTGACTGTGCATGAACTGATGGCTTCTGAACATCCAACCCTTGACTTGAACACTTCAAATGGACCTCCAAGTCATGTGAACTTGTTGGACAAACCTTAGGGCCTTTGCTCCTTGAGAAACAACTTTGTTTGATTGGTTGACTGATCTCCTGATCAGTTTGACCTAATTCTTGCTTGCTTGCTCTTGAGGCAACTGAGGACAATGCAAATGTTATGCAATGAATCATGATATGCTATGACTTAATATGAGATAGTATGTACAATGGTAGGTGCAAATTTGAGGTGCTACAGCTGCCCCTATTCAATCAGCTGGGAACCCGAACGGATGATAGCAATGGCTGTCAGACTTTCAGGGTAAACAGGGATTGAATACAAAAGAACCGTAGAAATTTGCACCGACTGGATATAATACAAGAATGCCTGTCAGGATCGGCAAAGAAACAGTCTTGAAAGAACAATCCGTCTGGAACGGAAAAGAAATCGGTCTGAATACCGAAACAGAAACGTCGACCTGGATACCAAAATAAATGGCAACACAGGGATAACCAATGCCTGAGCGCCGTTAAGTACATCGACCTGATCGTCGGAAACTTCTTCGGTCTGAACACCGGAAAAACATAAGTACATCGACCTGATCGTCGGAAACTTCTTCGGTCTGAACACCGGAAAAACATAAGTACATCGACCTGATCGTCGGAAACTTCTTCGGTCTGAACACCGGAAAAAACATAAGTACATCGACCTGATCGTCGGAAACTTCTTCGGTCTGAACACCGGAAAAAACATAAGTACATCGACCTGATCGTCGGAAACTTCTTCGGTCTGAATACCGGAAGATTGGCCTGAGTGCCATGAGTACATCGACCTGATCGTCGGAAACTCCTTCGGTCTGAATACCGGAAAATTGGCCTGAGTGCCATGAGTACATCGACCTGATCGTCGGAAACTCCTTCGGTCTGAATACCGGAAAATTGGCCTGAGTGCCATGAGTACATCGACCTGATCGTCGGAAACTCCTTCGGTCTGAATACCGGAAAACACATATAAGACATATTATCTATAGCCGTCAACACGTGGATAATACACTCGCATGGAAGATTATCCATAACCGGGTTGTAGGTTGTTGCCAATGGAAGAGTAACCAGTCATCATCGGGATGAGCACAAAGGGTTAACTCTGATGGGGGATGAAGAAGTGGGATTTTACAACTACCAGCTAGTGGGTAGAAAACCACCAAGATAGGACTTACAGCTATCGGTTTGTAGGTAGAAGCCAACAAATTCCGCTGAGGATGAATGAGTGCCGGTTAGTGAGCGACTATTCATTTATGCCCTAGGGAAGCACAAGAGACAGCCAATAGGAAGCCAATTCAGGATTGGTCCAAAAAGGCAGACTGAAACAAGACTCATCCTAATGAGGAAAGAACTCAATAGGGAAGACCCATCCCGTGTAGGGAGGGAACGGAAACAACCGTCATCCACGAGGATGTATCTCAGTGGGGAAATGTCAGGAAAGGATAGACACTATCTGCTTAAGGGGTAAACTCTACATGGAGAGATCAGACACGCCCACTTCTGCTAAGGGAATGGACCCAAGCTTGCGAAATGATGCCAACTTCGGGGAGTAACACTGCTGGGGATACTCACTCAACCAAGGAGTCACTTGTCGGGAACACACTAACTTCTCAGCCATGCTGATGAAACCAAATCTGAAGCCGCTCCAATGGCGCGATGCTAAACTCTTTTCAACGATCCAACCTCGGCGGGCCACCACGGCCTTGGGCTAATGGACATATTTGCAACATTGATGTATGAGTTTTTTTGTTTTACATAATGTCCCCTGATCATGATCATGGGAATGCTATGCACTAATGATGCAATATGCTATGCTTATCTAAATGATGTATGCATAAACACATATCTCCTCCAGAGACAACACCGGGGAACTCCAGGAACATTGCTGAGGTTCTTACAACCACGTCAACTTCCACCCTGCCAGGGAAAGACAAACCTTGTTTGGGGGCAAACAGACGACTTGCTAGGGATAATCAAGCGACCTCACTGGGGAAAGCCAACCAATCCACAAGTAGGATCGAATTCCGCTTGGGAAAATAACTGCTCCGCTGGGGGAAGATAAACCAAGCCAACCTTTGGGAATAAGGCTCATACAAACCTCAGATAAAATAGACTATACCTTGGGGAATAACTGCTACTCCGCCGGGGACTACCCACAATGTTCACAAGTAGAAAAGACTCAGCTGGGGATGTAGGCATCTGTCTGCCATGGGCACCCGTCCAATCCACTGGTAGGATAAACTCTGCTGGAGAGACCGATGCTTCGCTGGGGAAGGCTCAAACAAACCATAGCTAGGAGAATGATTCTATCTGGGGACAGCACTGCTGGGGAATGCTTCACAGGTGACGACCTTACTGGGGAAAATATTCACAGGTGACAACCTACAAATCGGAACAAAAGATGCCCCAGGGAATACATGGACAAAATACGGTCAAGTGTCCTCAACATTCAAAATGATTTTCAAATGTTTTAATCTTTCTGCACGTCATTATTTAGCCTTCATGTTTTTATATGCAATGTTTATCAAAAATTTGGACGTTTTTGCAAACAAAACAGTAAAAGTAAAAACAAGAGAGCAATTTATCTGAATAACGACTTTTATTGATTGAAAGTGTGCCTGAAAAGGCAAATACATTGGGAAGCAATTCCTAGGAAGAGGTAATTGCGCACAAAAGGAAAATAAACCATCCTAATGGCAATGTGAGCACGGCATTCACTGTTTCCCAACTCTGTTATAACTCATAGATCATCAGTTTCCTCCCAATCCCTTGCTTTCTGAGAAGACTGAGTGGACCGATCACATCTGTCGAGATGGCAGCTGACGAAGCATGACGAAGTACAGATAACTCAGACTGTAGTCTTCACTTTATTCCCTCTTTTGGCTGGATCGCCCTTTCGGGTTTTCAATCCACCGGGATACCCATTTTTGCCTAAGCCGCCCTTGCGGGTTTTCGACTTACCGGGTGTACAATTTTTCATTTTTTATCCCTAACTTTTGCCCGAACCTTTCTTTCTGTTTTTTGGTTCGCCGGGATGCCCATTTTTGCCTGGACTCTTTTTTTTCTTTTTGTCCAGCGGGTCAATTTATGCGAAGTATTTTTTGACTACATCTGAGTTAACAGGGGAAGGAAAATCTTCACCATCCATTGTTGTAAGCATCAAGGCTCCACCGGAGAAGACCTTCTTCACAACATATGGACCTTCGTAATTAGGAGTCCACTTGCCCCTGTTATCTGCACCGGGAGGAAGGATCCTCTTCAAAACTAGATCGCCAGTTTGAAATGTCCGAGGACGCACTTTCTGATCAAAGGCTCGCTTCATCCTTCTCTGATATAACTGCCCGTGGCACACAGCTGCTAACCGTCTCTCTTCGATAAGGCTTAACTCATTAAACCTTGTACGAATCCACTCGGCTTCGTCCAGCTTGACATCCAATAGTACCCTCAGAGAAGGGATCTCCACCTCAACTGGTAGGACTGCTTCCATACCATACACAAGGGAGTAGGGGGTTGCCCCGGTCGACGTACGTACTGAGGTACGGTACCCATGCAAAGCGAAAGGCAACATCTCATGCCAATCTTTGTACGTTACGACCATCTTCTGCACAATCTTCTTGATATTTTTGTTAGCTGCTGTAAGACCCCAATTTTGGGCCCTAAGATCCCTCATGGCCCATATCATTCATATCATAACCTCAAGGATCATTGCATGCCTTTGTCCCCTCCTAGTGGGTGGTTTGCCTTGTGGTTTTGTTTCTTGATCACTAAGCATACGTTGCATTTGTATATCTTTGCTTTTCATGTGTTTATCATTCAAAAAAGTACAAAAATATTGTCAGTCTAACCTTGTTGCTTGCAGTGGAAGCAATCATCAGCAATTAGGTCAAAGACAGTCATTGATCAGTCAAAGCAATGGATGATGGCCATTCTTGTGGAATTTGGGCATCATGATCATTAATCAAAGGTTCATACATCTTGAGACATCATTTGAAAACAAGTTCTCAAGGAATTAGGGTTTGGAAATCATCAGAAGAAGTTCAGTCATCCAAAACCCTAGAAAAAGTCAACAGACAGTCAAACTTGGTCGACAGTTGATTTAATCAAGGATTGGATGGATATAATTGATTTGAAAGAGTTCATTCATGCTTGTATAAGCCTCATCTATCATGTTCAACCTCATCATGGAAGAAAATCAAGCCAATCAGAAAATTTTCCAGAAATAGAAAGTGGACCTGTAATTTCAACTGCCAAAAATGGAAACTTCTTGATCTTAAACTTACATCATGATACAAGCTTCAAATGAATTTTTGCCCAACATGAAAGTTGAAGATCTTGTCTTCCCATTTTCAAAAAGTCCAAGAACTCTCAAATCCCATGTGTGGTTGTCAAGATATGATCAAATCATTTTCACCAATTTTTGAATTTCAACTGAGCATAACTCACAAACCATAAAGCCAAATTTGGTGGGGTTTTTTCCTACAAACCACATTTTTCATCCTCTTTCCAAAAATATAAATTTCATGACCTAAAACCTTACCATTCAAAATGGCATTTTTGGACCAATTCCTTTAAAATTCAAAGTTTGACCAAACTTTGACTTTTTGATTTATGGACTTTTTCATCATTTTGCCAATTGGGAAATGTTTTAAACCATATTTGAAACTTGCTCAAAGCTTAAAACCATCATCATACCATCATTCCATCATCATTTTGGATAAAAATTCAAAATTGGCAAAAGGTGCAAATAGAGGTACACAAACAAAGCACATACAGCATTTTTCTGTACCACCAAAAACAGCAAATATACTGTCCTTTTTGCAGCCTGTAGCAGCCCAATTTCTCAGCAAATGCACCTCCATTTCACACTTATGCAAGTTTAGCAACTTTTGGCAAATTACTTCATTAAGCTTAAGCAAGTTTAGCTTGTCCTTAGTAGAGGTTAAACAGCACATATAAGGGCATTTTTCTGCACAAACAACCCTAGTGTTCACAGCCTCCACAGACCAAAAAAACCTCATTCTCTCTTCTTGCAGTTTTGGCAATTGGCTTTTTTCTGCATAAACCATCAACAAACCTCAAACACCCTTGATTCCTCCACGACATAACCATCATTTAGAACCTTTTGCAAGCTTGATTCACCACCTGTTTGCAGCTCGAATTCTGTTTTTCTCTAAGAGCACTCCAATGACAGATAGAGATTTGGACCTAATCAAGCTTTGTTGAGCTAAGAGGCTTCAAGCAGCATCATCATAAACGTGGACCTGCACCTGTTTGCATTCAAATCAACCAAAACCATACTGTACCATCGAGTTCTTCAATTTAGGTAAGATTTTCAACTTCCTTATTTGTCCAAATCATACCATATATCATGAAGATCCCTCTTTGTTGTTTGTCGTGAGCTATAAGTTGTTGAAAATGGTTAGCTGTTAGTAAAGATATGTCAATCTGAAATTTGATGTTCATGTGTGTTTTGGTTTACTGCTCTTTAGTTAGTTTGTTTTAAGGAGAATGGGTGTTGGATTATGCTTATTCTTGGTCTAATGATGCTATTGGTGTGTTGATTTTTTTGTTCTGTGCATGATGGAATTTCGAATGCATAATGATGATGAGCATCTTGTTAAAACCCTAGCTTGTTCCAGTTTGTTTCCCTCAAAATCAGGCCTGTTGTTATTGGTATTTGTTTGACCATGCTGTCATTTGTTTTTGTTTGGTCGAATAATGATGATGCTTAATATGTTATGCTACTACCATGTTGTTGTCGTTGTTGCTCAGAATTTTGCATGAAGATTGTGTGGTTATATGCTGCTAAACCCTACCACTGTTGTCACCAGAACTCATGAACATGCTTGAGGATGTTGCTGTTATGTATTTACATGTTATTGATATTAATTCATTACCCTGCTCCTGTATCAATGTCCTGCTAAATGATATGCTGTTGGGTGATGGTCGTTTTTTGTTGTTTTGATTTTGTTAAACCATAAACATGAACTGATGCTGCTATTGCTGTTTTGAACATTGCCCTAAGATCTATGTGAAACATTCAGATGCTATTGTTGTTTGTATTTACTGCATGATGACAGTACCTCCTTGCCATGACTAGTTGTGTCTGTTGGTTTCCAAGTGATTACATGATGATGAACATTGCTGTTGACTGCTTGCAATTACCATGCTGTTATTTTTTGATGATGCTGATAAATATATGCTGCCATGCCTCTTGAATTTTGGTTGAGGACACATGTTGATGATGAGCTTGTTTTGATTATATGATGGATATAAATGTATAGACCTACTGTAATGCCAATGTTGCTGTTATGGTGATGCTGTTCTGCTGGTAATGCTCATTGCCATGTGCTAGAGATGTTTTTGTTCATGCCATGAATGCAGTTGTTTTGATGATTACATGTGGATGTTGAATATGCTATGCTGCTATATGCTGTCATTTGTTTCGGTTTGGTCGAATGATGAATACTGCTGCTGTTGTCTGTTTCAAATTGCATGAACCTACTGTGCTAAATCATGATGCTGCCTGTACTGAATGCCATGATACCCTGCTGCAAATTTCGAAACATGTTGTTGCTTTTGTTTGTTTTATTTGACATGATAATTGTTGCTGCTAATCATGCTGTTTTGAAACCTTAGAAATCCGCCCAGGAAATTCATGTGCAGTGTGTTTGGTTCGTGTTGTTTTGATGTCACATTGAATGTTAATATTCTATGGCCTGGCTGTGTTTGAACTTTGTTTGTATTCGTTTTATGTTGATTAGCATGAACAAGTTAAACTTGCTGTTGCATAAACCCTGAACCCTGCCCATAAAATCCATGAATTGTGTTTGTTGTATTTGGTTATGGCTGTTTTGGATGTTGCGTGAACATTGTTATTGCCTTGCTGATTGCCATGCCGTTCGAGTTTTGATTAAAGATGAACATTGATGATGAACTTGAGTTTGAACAAGTGCTGTTGTTGTTGAACAAAACCCTAACAACACTTTTTTCCAGAACTTGAACTTGGATTGGTTGGTTTGTTTGAATTGCCCTGCGTGTGTACTGTTCTATTGTAATCCAACCAATCAAATTATTTGGTTTGTTTGAATGGCCATGCGTTGACCTTGTGTTTGACCCTTATCCCATGCTATGTGTTCATGATTTGCTTCAATTATTCATCAACTTCCAAAATTAATTTCTCATTCATTTTAACTCCAAAAATCCTGAAATTTTTTGCATGATGATCACAAGAATGTCTAGTATTTTATTAGGATCTTTAATAATTTTTTGTGTGGCTGGATTTTAAATGGTATAAGTGTTCTTGTCATGTATGCTCAATTGATACCTTGTGCCAAAACCCTTGTGAAATGATCATGTTGTATTCATTGCCCCTGGAATTTTGTGTGGTGAAACTAGATTCACTCATCTTTGTTTTGATGTAGAGTTTATGCATTTATCATTTGTGGTTTGCTAGATATGAATTTTTGAGTTAGGGTGTGACAATTTGTGTCACACCAATAATTTGCAAATGTATGATTTTTGTTCACATGCTTCCCCTTATCCAAATCATTTGAAATTTTGTATGAATGATCCCTCGAATGTCTAATTGATGTATGATTTTTCTTGGAATTAATCTTGCTGTTTTCCATTTGATTGAGAATTTTCTCCCATATGTGGTCATTTGTTGACTTTTTGTGCTATACATTGCCAAATCCTTTATGAAATTCTCAAACCTTATTGTATGATCATGAAATTTCATATGTGATAACTAGACATCTCAAGCTTTGCATTGGTGTTAATCTCATTCATTTCTCTTCTGTTTTCAAATTGATATGATTTTTTGAAGTTGACCCATGCTTGTTGACTTTCACCATGCTTACTTGAATTTGATTTGACTTCATGAATTTCATTGACTGCCTTCCTCTCATCCAAATGCCATGAAATTTTGCATGTATACCATGCTAAATGTTAGGATTGAGTGTGATTTATTTCATAATTTTTGGGATTGTTTGAGTTGACTTTTGAATAAAGTCTTTGCTGTTGACTTTTGTATGCTTCTCTTGCCATGCTTTGCATTCATTTGTGTATGAAATGACCATGATGCATGATATAAGTTTGAATCCAATTGTGTTTGCTTTTTACATGATTGATGTTGACTTTGATTGAATATTGTTTGCTGCCTTGGCCTTTTTCTTTCATCTTTGACCCTAGGCTAGTCCTAGTGGTCTTCTGAGCTTACAATTGAGCTGTTGTTTCAGGATGAGCACCCATGCTTTAAGGATCACTCCAATGTGCTTGATTTGAATTGTTTATATTGTGCTAACACTTGTTTTGTAGGTGACTCATATGCTTGAGTCTTTGTGCCTTGCACAATTGGTCCCTCTGTGTGACTATTGGTTCATTTCCTTTTGGTTTTGACTGTTGACTTGTTTGCTAATAAGTTTGACTTTTGCAGGTACTTTAGTTGCCTAAATTCTTTGAACTTGATTGCTTGCTTTGCTTTATAGCATTTGCTTTGAGGTATAAACCCTTCTTCTTCATGTAGTCTGGAGACCCGGTCTGTTATTTGACCGGGCAAATTGTCTGAAGTCCTCCTTAAGAGGCAATGCCTGTGTTTGTTTATATTTGTCCTAAGCAGGAAAAGTCCTTCAAGTAAGGCAATTGGTGGAAGGTAGGGATAAGTAATCTATCCCCCACTATTCAGTGTGTCCTCTCTTTGCTCCCAGTACCTGGTTGAAGCAATGAGATAAATACCCAAGATCTAATCGAGTCAATAATGTGGAGAGAGTTCCTACTTTCTGAACTCCCACACTTTCTTTGATGCTCTCTCTGATATGAGATAGAAGCAATGAGGCATACTCCTCATCTCCTTTTCATCCGCTTCACCTGAGCCCCTCAATGGCCAGGTTAAGAGCGACACTTACCTATTACAGTGGACTTTTAAAGTCAACCCTCTTGTGTGAGCCCCCTATTGTTTGGCTATAGAGTGTGCTGTTTGCTATTCATTGATTGATTAATTGCTTCATGTGCACTTGCTTGCCTGTATGCTATGCATTTATCATCATCATCAATTTCCATTAATGCATGATCATCTCATCTGTTTTGTGATGCTATCATTGTTGTTTGCCCATTGAGGACAATTGTAAGTCCATTGCTTTGGCATTTGCCCCTGTGATAGGGAAGGATAGAGTGTAAGACCTCATTGGTCACTCATATCTTCTGTTTATCTGTGTGTATGTGAGGATACAGTTATAAGTCCCTGTAAGTTGGCATCTGTTATCCTGTGGTCATAGTTTGATCTGTGTGTTTGTATGTGAGGTTGCAGTTATAAGTCCCTGTAAGTTGGCATCTGCTTTCCTGTGATCATAGTTTGTTCATCTGTTTGTGTGAGAGGTTGCAATTATAAGTCCCTGTAAGTTGGCATTTGCATTCCTGTGATCATATTGTTGCTTTTGTTTCTTGTATGTGAGGATCCATTATAAGTCCCAGTGATGTGGCATTGGATTTCCTAGGACCATACTGTGGGGTTAACCTAAGTCCAGATAGATTGGCAGTTGACTTTCCTTATTTTCATTCCTTTGTTTTCTTCGCCTGTGGAGATTAGTGTAAGTCCATTGAGTGGCTTCTGATATCCTGTTTTGTTTTAGGAGACTGGTATAAGACCATTGATTGGCATCCGGTATCCGTCTTTGTTTTGCTTGTTTGTTATTATTAATTGCTATTCCAAAGGACACACTTGAGTCATCTGCTATATGATTTCAAGAAGTGAACCTTCTAAGAAGTTTTACTTTCCATCCTTCATCCATTCATCATTCATTATGTCCTAGACTTTTCACACTTTACTTTTAAACTTGACATAAGTGCTGTGCAAACATCTTCATGTTTTCTAACTAAAAACCTGGACTCAAGTCCTTGACTTTTTTTTTCAAACTTCATTTCATAATACTTATTTGAATTGATCTTAATCATATTTTGACTTCATTTTCATAATCATAATCAGTAATTCCACTCATTCACTTGTTTTGGCTTTGTCCATTAATCTTTTCATACATGAGCTATAGGTTTGATTTATCTTAGTGGTTGATGTTAATCTCACCTTCTGTCTTTAGTGATTGAATTGTAAGTCTTCCTCGCCTATTATAGGGTTAACCCCTCTCTGGCCGGTTGAAGCTGTTCTCACATGGTGGACGTTGTTGTTTGTATAAGGTTGAGTTTTCTCCCGTGGATAACGTAAGACCTAGGGTTTGTGTTTAAAATTGAACCTAACCCACTTTTGGAAATCTTTTAGCCGAACTACGGCGTTCTGATCCTTACCTTTGATGGAAGGTACGTAGGCAACGGGTTCATCCGTTCGAACCCAATAACCCAATAATAAAAAATGTATATTCTTTTCTCACCATCCCAATCATGTTTGCACAATATTTTTGTCATAGCAAATAATAATTTTTACAACAAGTGTGAAAAGGGCTCCCTAGGAGTACCTAGGACGTAGTGGGTGCCTAACACCTTCCCATTGCGTAATTTACCCCTTACCCAGAATCTCTGATCTTTTTATTAGTTTTCTACGTGTAAAACTTCTTAGGCTTTTGTTCGCTTTTTAGCCAGTCCTTTGGATAAATAAAAGTGCGGTGGCGACTCGAAATTTTTCATTGTATCTCTTAGCTTATGATTTAATCGATAGATCATATAGCGACGAATACACCGCTACAGAAAAGTGGCGACTCTGCTGGGGATCGAACCCAGAATCTCTGGTTGTAGTGCCTACTTTTCACCCTTGTTGTGCTATATTATTATTGTTTATTTGACATATTTTTGTACAATTTGGGATCACTGTATTGATTGTAATGTGTGAATTGCTTGATTTACATTTGCTGTTTGCTTTGGTGATCTGTGAGATGAGTTCTATACCCGAACTCGAGTGCTCTCTAGGATAGGAGAATGGCATAGTCTTGTCGACTGGTGTGGAGTAGTCCTTAGCCAGTTGACTTGCGAGCCCATTCACTTGGTGGAGGTCATGTTGAACTAATAATGTCACACAAGTTATTTGTGGTTAGGCATTATTCTTTCAATCATGTTCCGCAGAAGCCAAGGACCTTAGTTTACCAAACCCATCTTGGCCTATTTTTAGGACCGTAGTGCGGAGGTCGTTCAGATGTCAGTTCTGATACGATTGTCACGCGATACTACACTCATAAGAGTTTCTCTTGAGAATATTCTTGGAATACGAGTATTCGTTCCTCCGATAATATTCGAAAGATGGAACGATGATTATGGGAACCTCTGATAGAACATGTCCGGCAGGTTTAAACCCTAGTACACTCCCTTTGGGTGGTTCTTAACCGAAACTCCATGCTCGTGACTCTCAACAAACCCGTGATTCGTGGTTGAGTCGTTCAAACATTGTTAATATCAATGGATCCCGGATCAGGTGTAAAACCTAAAATCCACCAAAGCGGCTGGTTGATATTAAGAATGTCTGAACCGGTTCATGTACCGTTAATATCAATGGAACTTGGGTGTCGATAAGGTGAAAACCTAAATCCACCAAAATGGATGATTGATATTAGGGATACAATGAGCTTTCCCACGACCTTTGTTTGGCGTGCTTTGCTTGATCCTTGAGTGTGTTTGTTGCATTCATACATTCACGCATTCATCCGCATTCATGTCATCAAAAGAGAAAATTTTCAAGGAACTTAAAAGGTGTATTTGCAAAATTTTCAGACATGGAAAGACCAAAAAGGCATACAAAGAAGTACAGCTTCAAGCAGCCTGATGTAAAAGAGTTAAGGAATCTGACATCATATGTATTAGATCCCTTGGGTTTCAAGGCTCGCTATGGGAAGCTTCTGCCGTTGCTGACTACTCAAGTGGATGAGGGATTGATGAGCACTCTTGCTCAGTTCTATGATCCGCTCTATCATTGCTTCTTATTTCCGGACTTCCAGTTGTTGCCGACCTTGGAAGAATACTCTCATCTTATTGGGATTCCGATTCTGGATCAAGTGCCGTTCAGTGGCTTAGAGAGTATTCCATCTGCTCGAGAGATTTCCAGTCTGTTGCACATAGATGAAGATCTGATTAGAGCTAATCTGACTACCAAAGGCGGAATTCAGGGTTTTCCTTCCGAGTTCCTCATTGCTCAAGCCACTTTCTATGGGAAGGCCATGAGTGAGGATGCCTTTGAGGCTCTGTTCGTTTTGCTTATCTATGGATTGGCGCTGTTTCCCAACTTTGACAAGTTCGTCGACATGAACGCCATTAGGATCTTTTCAGTTCTTAATCCAGTTCCGACCTTGTTGGGTGATGCATATGTCTCCATGCATCTGAGGAATATGAAGAATGGAGGAGTCATTGTCTGCTGTTTACCCCTGCTGTACAAGTGGTTTATTTCGCACTTGCCGCAGACAGTTGCTTTCAAGGAGAACAAGGGATGTCTACGGTGGTCTCAGAGACTCATGTCTCTCACCAATGATGATATCACCTGGTATGATCGCGTGTATGATACCGTTCAGATCATCAATTCTTGTGGTGAATTCCCCAATGTGCCCCTTCTTGGTACATGTGGTGGGATTACCTACAACCCTACGCTTGCACGTCGTCAGCTTGGGTTCCCCCTAAAGGATAAACCCCATAACATTCTGTTAGAAGGTGTGTTCTTTCAGGAGGGTAAAGATCCCCAAGGCCTGAAAGCCAGATTTGTCCGCGCTTGGCGCAATATTCGCATAAAGAGTAGGAATGAATTGGGTCCAAAGAACTGCATTGCTTTGGAGCCCTATACCTCTTGGGTCAGACAGAGGGCTGCTACCTACCTGATGCCATATGATCATCCGAGACCTACACTGTTGGATGTGGCTGGGCCTTCAACCCTCCCTACCCAACGTGTAGAGGAGTTGAGAGAAGAAGACCTTTCGCGTGCCTGGATCCGCGAGAGAGAGGAATTGCTGCAGCAGCTCAAGGAGAAGGATGATATGATTGAATTTCTCGAGCACCGAGTGATCGACGATCCGAACGACACTTGGACTTCTCTGCTTCCTCAGTCATCCAAATTCTGGAAAAGGAAGTATGATCAACTTGCAAAGGAGAAAGCTGATATGGAGGCTGCCTATGAGAGAGAGATCAAGAAGTTGTACACTTCTCATCTTCCAGCATCCCGAGCTGATAGGGATCCATAGGATGTTATTTACCTTTTCTCTTTGTAATAGATTAAAAGAATGCTGTACTTCTTTGACCTAATATTTTGAATGAAAATATTTTCCATGAGCAATCAAAATGTTTAAATATTCGAAATATTGCAAATGTACCCTAAGGATTCCTTGAAAATCAAAACATTTGCACAAGCATTTCATGCATCATTCTTGCATAAACAGGTACCCATTTTTTCTGGTCTTCCGGTTCTAACTCCTGTTCTTCATTTATTTTGAAGACAAGCTGACTCACCGGTATTATACAAGGGTCAACTCTGCAAGGATTATGGAGCAGTTGGAACAAGAGAACCAGAGCTTGAGGGATGAAGTCGCCAGACTTGGCGCTCTGATGGAGCAACTTCTTGCTGCCCAGAATCAGCCTGCTCCTCAACAGCCAGCAACTCCGGTTCAGCGGACGGTTATATCTGAGATAGCTACTACATCGGTGCCTGTTAGTGCCCAGCAGCCAAATGCCATGCCTCCCGGTTTTCCTTGGGGGATGCCTCCTGGCTTCATGCCTGATCGGCCAGCTCCTACATTCGCTCAAATGCCGGCATCTAGCCCGGTCCCTATACCAGTACCTCCTGTCGTGCATACCATGCCGAGGGTAGACGACACCATTTATCACTCTGAAGCGTCTGAGGGCTCAGATGTACATGAGAAAATGGATGCAATGAACGATCAATTCCTCGAGCTGAGAAAGGAATTGAGAACTCTTAGAGGCAAAGATCTCTTCGGCAAGTCGGCAGCCGAACTTTGTCTAGTTCCCGGTGTGAAGATACCAGTCAAATTCAAGGTCCCAGACTTTGAAAAGTATAAGGGGAACACTTGTCCTTTGGCACACTTGGTCATGTATGCCAGAAAGATGTCCACTCAGACAGACAACGATCAACTCTTGATCCACTACTTCCAAGACAGTTTGTCTGGTGCTGCTCTCCGTTGGTACATGAGCCTAGACAGCGTCAACATCCGCTCTTTCAATGATCTTGGCGAAGCTTTCGTCAAGCAATACAAATACAATGTTGATATGGCACCTGACAGAGATCAACTCAGGTCCATGTCCCAAAAGGACAAAGAGACGTTCAAGGAGTACGCCCAGAGATGGCGTGAGCTGGCAGCTCAGATCACTCCACCATTAGAAGAGAAAGAGATGACCAAGATCTTTCTGAAGACTCTTGGGTCATTCTATTATGAGAGAATGGTGGCCAGCGCTCCCTCTGATTTCACCGAGATGGTGAACATGGGGATGCGTCTTGAAGAAGGCGTCCGTGAAGGACGGTTGTCTAAAGATGATAGCTCTTCCTCTAAACGGTATGGAGCGTTCAAGAGGAAAGAAGGCGAAGCGCATGCTGTGCAGTCTCAGCCCAAACATCGAAGACCCTCTGTTCAGAGGAAGCCTGCACATCATTCCAGACATCAGCATCAGGTGGCTAGTGTGGCACCTGTATTCAAGGATAATGCTCAGCAGTATCAGCATCAGCAGCAATATCCCCAACCGCAATATCAACAGCAACAGCAGCGTCCACAGCAACAGGCTTACCAGCCTCGTGGAAGTACAACCAATCAGGCCAACATGAACTATGATAGGAAGAAGGTCAGCTTCGACCCTATTCCGATGACATATACAGAGCTTTATCCCTCCTTGTTGGAGCGGAAGTTGGTTTCTCCCAGGGATCCTCCTGCTATTCCTGCCAATCCGCAATGGTGGTACAAACCAGACCAGCATTGTGTCTACCATTCCGGTGCTCCGGGCCACAACGTTGAGAACTGTTTCCCGCTGAAGAGTAAGGTTCAAGACCTCATGAGAAGCGGAATTCTGAGTTTTGAAGACTCCAACCCGAATGTCACCAGGAACCCATTGCCTTCGCATGGGAAATCTGTGAATATGATCCAGGAAGACCTTGGGAAGTACAAGGTGAAATATGTCAGTCATATCCGGCAGTCATTGGTTGGATTACATAAGATGCTGTGTCAGCACAGCTATTTGAAGCATAACCATGACCAGTGCCGCGTCTGTTCGGCCAATCGTTTGGGTTGTGACCAGGTTCGCAAGGAATTGCAAATGCTGTTAAATGAAGGTACCATTGAGATTCTCCAGAATCGCAATGTTGATATTGTTGAGCCCGAAGTGAGTGTCATCTCCCCGGTGTTCAAACTTCCAGAGCCCGTTGTTATTCGCTACAATAGCAACAAACCGAAGGCTTCACCTTCTCTGATTATCAAACCAGCCGGCCCTGTGCCCTATTCATCTGATCGAGCTGTACCTTTCAGATACAATCCTGTTGCTGTCCAGGATGGGGTTGAAGTACCTTTGCCTTCCACTTCCGTGACCACTATTGCTGATGTTAGTGGATTGACCCGAAGCGGTCGTGTGTTTTCTGCGCCTGCTAAGGCTGTTGCTTCTGAATCTGTTGAGCGTCCTGTAGGGAATGCTGTGAATGTTCAGAATCCGGCACTTGATGTTGCCAAACCCTCCTCGTCTGTACAAAAGACTCCTGTTTCTTCAGATGGCCCGAGTGGCATTGTTGATGAAGAATCTGATGAGATGCTGAGGCTCATCAGAAAGAGTGAGTATAATATTGTAGACCAGCTTCTACACACGCCCTCCAAGATTTCCATTCTTTCTCTATTGCTGAATTCAGAGCCCCATCGGGAATCTCTTCAGAAAGTCTTGGACCTGGCATATGTCGATCACGACGTCACCCTGGAACAATTTGATAGCATCGTTGCAAACATTACCGCTTGCAACACTCTGAGCTTTTGTGACGCTGATCTCCCTGAGGAGGGAAGAGACCACAACATGGCTTTACACATATCCATGAACTGCAAATCTGATGCAATGTCCAATGTACTGGTGGACACTGGATCGTCCTTGAATGTATTGCCAAAATCCACACTCTCACGATTGTCATATCAAGGTCCTCCTATGAGGCAGAGTGGGGTTGTTGTTAAAGCTTTTGATGGGTCGCGTAAGACCGTGATTGGGGAAGTGGATCTCCCGATCAAGATAGGACCAAGTGATTTCCAAGTTACTTTTCAAGTAATGGATATTCACCCATCATACAGCTGTCTCTTAGGCAGACCATGGATTCACGAGGCTGGCGCCGTGACATCCACCCTACACCAAAAGTTGAAGTTTGTGAAAAACAAGAAATTGGTTGTAGTAGGGGGAGAAAAGGCTCTCCTGGTCAGTAATTTATCTTCTTTCTCGTACATTGATGCAGAGGATGAAGTTGGAACTCAGTTCCAAGCTTTATCTATTGATAAACCAATCGAGAAGAAGTCTCCTTCATTCACTTCCTACCGTGATGCTAAGCTGGCCATTGAATGTGGTGCAGTCGCTGGATTAGGAAAAGTGCTTGAACTTGAAGATAATCGATCCCGGGCTGGCATTGGCTTTGGTTCTGGGGCATGCAACGAGCAAGGTCTGTTCACGAGTGGAGGATTCATCCATGCTGATCAACCTGCAGAAGAGGAAGCTGCTGCTATCATTGAAGAAGAAGATGCAGAAGATTTGAACAATTTTGTTATTCCTGGTGGTGTCTGCCACAATTGGGTCGCTGTGGATGTTCCTACAGTTATCCATAGATCAGAGTAATTGTTCATTTTGTTTAAGATCCTTCTCCCATGCCAAAAGGAGAAGTGATGACATTGTTGGCAAAGCATATATACAATGATATTTTCATTCAATTTTCGCATTGTTAAACATTTGTTTTTCCTTTGTTTTCACTTTTTGCTTTTCTTTATGAAATCAGTGATCACAAAAAACCATAAAAACAAAAATAAAAGCTGTAAAAGCAACATCCCGTCATCTGCATAATGACTTATTTGCTTAAAATTATGAAGTTTTTCTTAACCAAAATCATTATGCAGGTTGATCCTAAAACCCATTGAACATAATGATCCAACGCCATCTCCCAACTTTGAATTCCCTGTATTTGAGGCAGAAGAAGATGACGTTGAAGAGATTCCTGATGAGATCACCCGTCTCCTTGAGCACGAAGAGAAGATCATTCAGCCGCATCTCGAAGACTTGGAAACAGTCAACTTGGGATCTGAAGATTGTGAGCGCCTGGTGAAGATTGGGGCACTTCTTGAAGGGTCTGTTAAGGAAGATTTGATCAGCTTGCTACGAGAATATTCAGATATCTTTGCTTGGTCCTATGAGGACATGCCGGGTTTAGATACAGATATTGTGCAACATTTCCTGCCTTTGAAGCCTGAGTGCGTGCCTGTGAAGCAGAAGCTCAGAAGAACTCATCCAGATATGGCAGTGAAGATCAAAGAGGAAGTTCAGAAGCAAATTGATGCGGGGTTTCTGGTGACTTCGACATATCCTCTATGGGTGGCCAATATTGTGCCTGTTCCTAAGAAAGACGGAAAAGTCCGTATGTGCGTTGATTACAGAGATTTGAATAAAGCTAGCCCAAAAGATGATTTTCCTCTACCACACATTGACATGTTGGTAGACAATACAGCTAAATTCAAAGTCTTTTCCTTTATGGACGGATTTTCCGGATATAATCAAATCAAGATGGCACCAGAGGATATGGAGAAGACAACATTCATCACACCTTGGGGAACATTCTGTTATCGAGTGATGCCCTTCGGTTTGAAGAACGCCGGAGCCACGTATCAACGAGCTATGACTACCTTGTTTCATGATATGATGCACAAGGAGATAGAAGTCTATGTTGATGATATGATTGCTAAGTCCCGAACGGAAGTTGAGCATGTTGAGCATTTGTTGAAGCTTTTTCAGCGTTTGAGGAAATTCCAGCTTCGTCTGAATCCGAACAAGTGTACTTTTGGAGTCCGTTCCGGCAAGTTGTTGGGTTTTGTGGTAAGTGAAAGAGGTATTGAGGTTGATCCTGCAAAGGTCAAAGCAATACAAGAGATGCCCGCACCCAAAACTGAGAAGCAAGTCCGAGGTTTTCTTGGCCGCTTGAACTACATTTCCAGATTTATATCCCACATGACTGCCACATGTGCGCCGATATTCAAGCTCCTCCGGAAAGATCAGTCTCATGATTGGACCGAGGATTGCCAGAAAGCTTTCGACAGTATCAAAGAGTATCTGTCCGAACCTCCGATTTTGTCGCCGCCAGTAGAAGGAAGACCTCTGATTATGTACTTAACAGTTCTTGAAGACTCGATGGGTTGTGTACTCGGTCAACAAGATGAATCAGGGAAGAAGGAGTTTGCTATCTACTACCTCAGTAAGAAGTTTACTGATTGTGAGTCTCGGTACTCTATGCTTGAGAAGACGTGCTGTGCTTTGGCTTGGGCAGCTAAGCGTTTGCGCCAGTACATGATAAATCATACAACTTGGTTGATATCCAGAATGGATCCAATTAAGTATATCTTCGAGAAGCCTGCTTTAACTGGGAGGATTGCCCGTTGGCAGATGTTATTGTCTGAGTATGATATTGAGTATCGAGCTCAGAAAGCTATCAAAGGTAGTATCTTGGCTGACCACTTAGCGCACCAGCCAATTGAAGATCATCAGTCTGTTCAGTATGACTTCCCTGACGAGGAAATTCTGTATTTGAAGATGAAAGATTGTGATGAGCCTACACTTGATGAAGGTCCAGAACCTGGTTCCAGATGGACGATGGTGTTTGATGGCGCTGTTAATCAATATGGAAATGGAATTGGGGCAGTAATTGTTAATCCCCAGGGTTCGCACATTCCGTTTACAGCAAGGCTAACTTTCAAATGCACGAATAATATGGCGGAGTATGAAGCCTGTATTATGGGACTTGAAGAATGCATTGATTTGAGAATCAAATATCTTGATGTCTATGGTGATTCAGCTTTGGTTGTCAATCAGATCAAAGGTGAATGGGAGACAAATCAACCAAGTCTCATCCCATACAGAGATTATGCAAGGAGAATTTCAACTTTCTTCACAGAAGTTGAATTTTATCATATTCCTCGAGAGGATAATCGGATGGCAGATGCCCTTGCAACACTTGCTTCCATGATTGTTGTCAGATGGTGGAATGATGTCCCCAACATTACTGTGATGCGATTGGATAGACCCGCTCACATATTTGCAATCGAAGAAGTGAAAGATGACAAGCCTTGGTATTTTGATATCAAGAATTTCCTCCAGAACCAGGTCTACCCGCCTGGGGCATCTGTGAAAGATAGGAAAACTTTGAGAAGGTTGTCAGGCAGTTTCTACCTCAGTGGTGAAGTGCTGTACAAGAGAAATTTTGATATGGTTTTGCTCAGATGCGTGGATAGACACGAAGCAAACCTGTTGATGACTGAGGTCCATGAGGGTTCATTTGGTACTCATTCCAATGGACATGCCATGGCTAAGAAGATGTTAAGAGCAGGCTACTATTGGTTGACAATGGAGTCTGACTGTTGCAAGTATGTGAAGAAATGTCACAAGTGTCAAATTTATGCGGATAAGATTCATATTCCTCCGACGCTCCTGAATGTGATTTCGTCACCATGGCCTTTCTCTATGTGGGGAATTGACATGATCGGTATGATTGAGCCGAAAGCGTCCAATGGACATCGGTTTATTCTCGTAGCCATTGATTACTTCACTAAATGGGTTGAAGCCGCGTCGTACGCGAACGTAACCAGACAGGTGGTTGTGAAGTTTATCAAGAATCAGCTGATTTGCCGTTATGGTGTGCCAGAAAGGATCATTACTGATAATGGATCCAATCTGAATAACAAGATGATGGATGAGTTGTGCGCTGAATTCAAGATTGCACACCATAACTCCTCTCCTTACAGACCTAAGATGAATGGGGCTGTTGAAGCTGCTAACAAGAATATCAAGAGAATTATCCAGAAGATGACTGTCACCTACAAAGATTGGCATGAGATGCTGCCATTTGCTTTGCATGGATATCGTACGTCTGTACGCACTTCAACAGGGGCAACCCCTTTCTCTCTTGTTTATGGCATGGAAGCCGTTCTCCCAGTAGAGGTGGAGATCCCATCAATGCGAGTCTTGATGGAAGCCAAGTTGACTGATGCTGAATGGATCCAGTGTCGTTATGACCAGTTGAATCTAATTGAAGAGAAGCGTTTAACTGCCATGTGCCATGGTCAGTTGTATCAGCAGAGAATGAAGAAAGCATTCGACAAGAAGGTCAAGCCTCGTGTGTTCCGAGAAGGTGACTTTGTGCTCAAGAAAGTTTTGTCTTTCGCGCCCGATTCCAGGGGCAAGTGGACTCCAAACTATGAAGGTCCATATGTTGTTAAGAGAGCCTTTTCAGGCGGAGCTTTGATGCTCACAACAATGGATGGGGAGGATTTCACTCGTCCTGTGAATTCAGATGCAGTTAAGAGATACTTTGCCTAAAAAAAAAAGTATATGCAAATGAAAAAACAAAAAAAAAAAAAAAAAAAAAACAGAATAGCTCGCTAAGTTGAAAACCCGAAAGGGCGGCTTAGGCAAAAATGAGCGTCTCGGTGGAGAACCCGCAAGGGTAATCCAGGCAAAAATTAGAGACTTGAAAAAAAAAAGATATATTTGCATACCCGCTAGATTGAATACCTCACTCTGGGGCAATCTAGGCAAAAATTAGGGATTTGGCAAGTAACTGCATCATGACAAGACTTTCTGGTTCATCAGTCGTCATTTCGTCAGAAGATTCTCGATTCGTCGTCAACTGAAGCTTCGGATACATCGAGATTCAAATTGGTAGAGAAAGGATCATTATGTTCAATGTAGCCCTCTTCCAATATATATCACTGATTTCAAATTTGTACAGATCTATGGAGTCTTGCCATTTGCAGACTACCATTCCATTAAATCAATTTGAGCTTTTTATCCAATTATTTGCACTCTTATTTGTTTTCAATTCAACAAATGTTTTGCATGTTTTTAATTGATAAAATGTCATTGTTTTAAACAAATCAAATTTTTCAAAATTGTTGTTTTAAACAAAGTGAACATTCACAAGATTGAAAGGATACTCAAGTATATCTCAGTGCTCTCCCAAGGGTGGCATGATTCCCAACAGGTAGGACATTGGTTCGTATTCCTGGTTTGGTGGTATCTTCTTTCTTCAGACCTTTGTTGAGGTTGTTCCTCAAACAGAGTTGTTGTTGGGGCTGTTCCCCAGTACAGTCGCAGATGATTTGTTGTTGAAGACTTCGTTTCTCCAGCAGCAGTTCCCCCAGCATGGGTGTTTTCTTGAGAAGTTTCGGCGGTTGATGGTTTGTCACCTTGGTGCCCCGTCACTTTCTCCAGTGGGTCGTATTCCCCAGACTTTATTTGTCTCCTCAGCACAGTCATGAGTGTAACTGATTGATTGGTACTCCCCTCGGAGTCACGAGTAGAGCTGTTATTAACATCCCCACCAGGGTTGCAAGAAGAGTTGTTACCTCTTTTCCCCATGCAGTGTGCCAGTAGGAATTGTCTGTTTCCTCAGCACGATTGTTGTCTTTTTGAAGACTCGGTAAGTCAGTGGTTTGATACCCAGTACTTTACCTTCTCCCCGGCGAAGTCGTCTGTGGATTTGTTGCTATCTCTCCATCAGAGTTTTTTTTCTCTTCAGCAGAGCAGGATTTATTTTCCTACTCAGTGGTTGTTTGGGTTGACATCCCAGTATTGCAATCATCTTTTCCTCAGCTTAGTCTGCAGAATGTTTGTTGTGGCAGTTTCGCCTGTTGATTACTCCCTTCAATCCCCGTATAGTCGGATGATGGCTTTTGCCTCCAGTGAACGGATTGATTTCCTGACTGTTTGTGATCCCCAGTAGAGTGGCTTATATTGCAGAATCTACTTGTTGAGATCAATTTGCTGTATATTCTCCCCAAGTGGATTGGTTTATTACAGAATATATTCGTTTGATCTGTCCTCCCTCAGTGGTTTGTTCCCAAGAGAGTAGCCGACAGTTTTCCCCAGTAGAGTTGCTTATGCAGTTAGATTCTATCTGGATGTTTTATTCTCCCTCAGTGGGTTGTTCCCCAGTGGAGTTATGTGGATTTGCTTCTACAGCAGTTCGTGCTTATGCAATGCACCTTTTGTTTCTCAGTTGACACTGGGATCCCCTGCATATACTTTGAGATTTCTCTTGTTCCCCTACAGATATGTCTTGGTGGCTGTTTTGCCCGTTGTGACTTTCTGTACCCCGATTGGGTTGTTTACTGATATCTCTGATTCTCTGCTTCTTCAGCAGTACTTGCAGATCTTTGCTTTACAGCATGTAGATCTCCGCAGATTGACTCTCCAGCTGGTTTTTCCCCTGGAAGTATAATACCGGATGTTTGTTCCTGAACCTGTTTGTGTTAGAATTGTCTGTTTTGTCAGCATTCATCAAACATAAATCACGCATATTCATGCATATTCATAAACATTCAGATATTCATGTTGCATTTCTTGCCATATATCTTTTGTTTGTCGTGTCTCCTGCTATGGTGATATAGATCTCTTTACAGGTCTCCCCAAGCAGATTTTGGGTGTTATAAATCTCTCCATATAGAGTCAGCCCCGTAAGCAGAAAATGTTGTCTTTTCTTCTGCAGTTCCCCACTGAGATATATCCTCGTGGATGACGGTTTCTTCCGTATCCTCCCAACACATATATTGGGATGGATTTTCCTATTTGAGTTATATCCTCATTAGGACGTGTCTTTATTCAGTCCGTCTTTTCGGATCATTCCCGAATTGACTATTTGTCAGATATCTTGTGTTTCCCAGTGGGTTGTTCCCCAGTGGAATGTTTTTGGGCCTCTACCCAGTAACCGGTAGTTGTAAGTCCTACTTTTCCTGGCTTTCTTAACAGAATTTGTGGTTATACACCTTTTATTCTCCAGCCAGAGTTTTTGGTTTTCTACCCGTACCCGGTAGTTGTAAATCCTATTTTTCCTGCTCTTCAGCAGTTTGTGGTTTGTTATAAACCTTATTTTGGTTTCCCGTGCGGATTTGTGATTTGTTCTATCCCCACGCGGAGTTGTTGGTCTTCTACCCCGTATTCGGTAGATGTAAACCCTAATTTTGTGGTTATCTTCATCTAAGTCTTTGATGTTGATTTTCCTTTGCTTGTGTAAGTTGCTCAGATCAGCACTTATATCCCTAGCAAGTCTTTTGTGGATAATTGCCGTATGCTAGCAATTTTATCCCCAGTGGGACTTTTCACCGTATGCTAGTGATTTGTTCCCCGGATCATTGATTATTTATCAATGTATCCCCAGCTAGTCTTCTGTCGATAATTGCCGGATGCTTGCAATTTATCCTCAGCAGTTCGCCTTTCATTTACCCTTTTGTCGGTAATGTCTGTTGCTCCTTTTGATTGGTTATCATTATATACCTAATTTGGTATCCCGATGCCTTTCTGTTCGGTCGATTTATCCTTTGTTAACCCAGTAACCGGTTGCGGATAATCTTCTATGCGAGTATATTATTCACGGTCTGCCGGTAATGAATAATATATCTCATGCGCTCTTTGGTTGGAATCCTTTGCTGATTTTCCCCAACTGAGCAAGATTCGTATTCTTTGTAGAATCGAATAACCATCCTTTAACCAGTTTGTGTTTTGGATGATGAGTGTCTTGGAAGTGAAAACCAATTCACGTTTTCGGTAGATCACCTATTATATACCCAGTAACCGGTATCCCTGGTGTTTTCTTACCATGCGAGTTTATTATCTACGTTCTGACGGTAATAGATAATATATCTCATGCGAGTATCTTATCCACGGTCTGCCGGTAATGGATATCATATCTCATGCACTCTTTGGGTTTGTGTCCCCAATTGAGTAAGATTCGTTTTCCCGTTGTGGATTCGAATGTCCATCCTGTAAGTCGATCTGCTTTTTCAAGCCCTCCTTTCGGATGATGAGTGTTTTGGAAGTGAAAACCAATTCACGTCTTCGGATTTTATCCTATAAACAACCCAGTAACCGGTTCAGGATAATTTTTCCTTTCGAGTATATTATTCACGGTCTGCCGGTAATGAATAATATGTCTCATCTGAGTATTCTATCCACGTTCTGACGGTAATGGATATTATATCTCGTTCACTCTTGAGTCGATCTTTTGATTGTTTTCCCCTCAGAGTAAGATTCATTTTCTTTGTGGAATTGAATGTCCATCCTTTAAACAAGTCTGCTTTTCTAGCTCTCTTCAGGATGATGAGTGTTTTGGAAGTGGAATCCAATTCACGCTTTGGTTGGTCACCTATTATATACCCAGTAACCGGTATCCTTGGTGTTCCTTCCTGAGTTTGTTACCCGTATGCCTGGTAACATCTCATTTGCTTTGTTGCTTTCCCTCAGTGGAACTTCTTGTTGCTTCTCCCCAGGAGTCAGCTTGTGTCTCTCCAATGGATTTATTTTCCTTTGGAATTCTTTTCCCCGGTGTGAGTCCTTCACTCCCCAGTGAGTTCTCCTGTCTGTTTTCTGTTTTTCTAATCAGAGTCGTGTCTTGTTCACGTTATGTCAGTCTTGTTTTTCCCCAGTTTAGAGTCGTGTCTTGTTCACACATTTCTTTTTCTTTTACTATCCCCATAGAGTCTTATTAGAGTCTCTGTTCCTGGTGAGTGTACTACTCCGATGGATCGTCTTTTCTTCTGTGTGAATCATATTTCCCCACAGAATTTGTGTCTTTTGCATACATACATTCGCATCATGAGGTCTCTTAGGGACCAAAATTTGTCTCATTACTGTTATTTAAGTCCATTCTACCGCGTCGAGATGAAGATTTCTAAACTTCACTTCTCCGGCTAGAATGACCTTAAATAGGGGCATCTGTAAGACCCCAATTTTGGGCCCTAAGATCCCTCATGGCCCATATCATTCATATCATAACCTCAAGGATCATTGCATGCCTTTGTCCCCTCCTAGTGGGTGGTTTGCCTTGTGGTTTTGTTTCTTGATCACTAAGCATACGTTGCATTTGTATATCTTTGCTTTTCATGTGTTTATCATTCAAAAAAGTACAAAAATATTGTCAGTCTAACCTTGTTGCTTGCAGTGGAAGCAATCATCAGCAATTAGGTCAAAGACAGTCATTGATCAGTCAAAGCAATGGATGATGGCCATTCTTGTGGAATTTGGGCATCATGATCATTAATCAAAGGTTCATACATCTTGAGACATCATTTGAAAACAAGTTCTCAAGGAATTAGGGTTTGGAAATCATCAGAAGAAGTTCAGTCATCCAAAACCCTAGAAAAAGTCAACAGACAGTCAAACTTGGTCGACAGTTGATTTAATCAAGGATTGGATGGATATAATTGATTTGAAAGAGTTCATTCATGCTTGTATAAGCCTCATCTATCATGTTCAACCTCATCATGGAAGAAAATCAAGCCAATCAGAAAATTTTCCAGAAATAGAAAGTGGACCTGTAATTTCAACTGCCAAAAATGGAAACTTCTTGATCTTAAACTTACATCATGATACAAGCTTCAAATGAATTTTTGCCCAACATGAAAGTTGAAGATCTTGTCTTCCCATTTTCAAAAAGTCCAAGAACTCTCAAATCCCATGTGTGGTTGTCAAGATATGATCAAATCATTTTCACCAATTTTTGAATTTCAACTGAGCATAACTCACAAACCATAAAGCCAAATTTGGTGGGGTTTTTTCCTACAAACCACATTTTTCATCCTCTTTCCAAAAATATAAATTTCATGACCTAAAACCTTACCATTCAAAATGGCATTTTTGGACCAATTCCTTTAAAATTCAAAGTTTGACCAAACTTTGACTTTTTGATTTATGGACTTTTTCATCATTTTGCCAATTGGGAAATGTTTTAAACCATATTTGAAACTTGCTCAAAGCTTAAAACCATCATCATACCATCATTCCATCATCATTTTGGATAAAAATTCAAAATTGGCAAAAGGTGCAAATAGAGGTACACAAACAAAGCACATACAGCATTTTTCTGTACCACCAAAAACAGCAAATATACTGTCCTTTTTGCAGCCTGTAGCAGCCCAATTTCTCAGCAAATGCACCTCCATTTCACACTTATGCAAGTTTAGCAACTTTTGGCAAATTACTTCATTAAGCTTAAGCAAGTTTAGCTTGTCCTTAGTAGAGGTTAAACAGCACATATAAGGGCATTTTTCTGCACAAACAACCCTAGTGTTCACAGCCTCCACAGACCAAAAAAACCTCATTCTCTCTTCTTGCAGTTTTGGCAATTGGCTTTTTTCTGCATAAACCATCAACAAACCTCAAACACCCTTGATTCCTCCACGACATAACCATCATTTAGAACCTTTTGCAAGCTTGATTCACCACCTGTTTGCAGCTCGAATTCTGTTTTTCTCTAAGAGCACTCCAATGACAGATAGAGATTTGGACCTAATCAAGCTTTGTTGAGCTAAGAGGCTTCAAGCAGCATCATCATAAACGTGGACCTGCACCTGTTTGCATTCAAATCAACCAAAACCATACTGTACCATCGAGTTCTTCAATTTAGGTAAGATTTTCAACTTCCTTATTTGTCCAAATCATACCATATATCATGAAGATCCCTCTTTGTTGTTTGTCGTGAGCTATAAGTTGTTGAAAATGGTTAGCTGTTAGTAAAGATATGTCAATCTGAAATTTGATGTTCATGTGTGTTTTGGTTTACTGCTCTTTAGTTAGTTTGTTTTAAGGAGAATGGGTGTTGGATTATGCTTATTCTTGGTCTAATGATGCTATTGGTGTGTTGATTTTTTTGTTCTGTGCATGATGGAATTTCGAATGCATAATGATGATGAGCATCTTGTTAAAACCCTAGCTTGTTCCAGTTTGTTTCCCTCAAAATCAGGCCTGTTGTTATTGGTATTTGTTTGACCATGCTGTCATTTGTTTTTGTTTGGTCGAATAATGATGATGCTTAATATGTTATGCTACTACCATGTTGTTGTCGTTGTTGCTCAGAATTTTGCATGAAGATTGTGTGGTTATATGCTGCTAAACCCTACCACTGTTGTCACCAGAACTCATGAACATGCTTGAGGATGTTGCTGTTATGTATTTACATGTTATTGATATTAATTCATTACCCTGCTCCTGTATCAATGTCCTGCTAAATGATATGCTGTTGGGTGATGGTCGTTTTTTGTTGTTTTGATTTTGTTAAACCATAAACATGAACTGATGCTGCTATTGCTGTTTTGAACATTGCCCTAAGATCTATGTGAAACATTCAGATGCTATTGTTGTTTGTATTTACTGCATGATGACAGTACCTCCTTGCCATGACTAGTTGTGTCTGTTGGTTTCCAAGTGATTACATGATGATGAACATTGCTGTTGACTGCTTGCAATTACCATGCTGTTATTTTTTGATGATGCTGATAAATATATGCTGCCATGCCTCTTGAATTTTGGTTGAGGACACATGTTGATGATGAGCTTGTTTTGATTATATGATGGATATAAATGTATAGACCTACTGTAATGCCAATGTTGCTGTTATGGTGATGCTGTTCTGCTGGTAATGCTCATTGCCATGTGCTAGAGATGTTTTTGTTCATGCCATGAATGCAGTTGTTTTGATGATTACATGTGGATGTTGAATATGCTATGCTGCTATATGCTGTCATTTGTTTCGGTTTGGTCGAATGATGAATACTGCTGCTGTTGTCTGTTTCAAATTGCATGAACCTACTGTGCTAAATCATGATGCTGCCTGTACTGAATGCCATGATACCCTGCTGCAAATTTCGAAACATGTTGTTGCTTTTGTTTGTTTTATTTGACATGATAATTGTTGCTGCTAATCATGCTGTTTTGAAACCTTAGAAATCCGCCCAGGAAATTCATGTGCAGTGTGTTTGGTTCGTGTTGTTTTGATGTCACATTGAATGTTAATATTCTATGGCCTGGCTGTGTTTGAACTTTGTTTGTATTCGTTTTATGTTGATTAGCATGAACAAGTTAAACTTGCTGTTGCATAAACCCTGAACCCTGCCCATAAAATCCATGAATTGTGTTTGTTGTATTTGGTTATGGCTGTTTTGGATGTTGCGTGAACATTGTTATTGCCTTGCTGATTGCCATGCCGTTCGAGTTTTGATTAAAGATGAACATTGATGATGAACTTGAGTTTGAACAAGTGCTGTTGTTGTTGAACAAAACCCTAACAACACTTTTTTCCAGAACTTGAACTTGGATTGGTTGGTTTGTTTGAATTGCCCTGCGTGTGTACTGTTCTATTGTAATCCAACCAATCAAATTATTTGGTTTGTTTGAATGGCCATGCGTTGACCTTGTGTTTGACCCTTATCCCATGCTATGTGTTCATGATTTGCTTCAATTATTCATCAACTTCCAAAATTAATTTCTCATTCATTTTAACTCCAAAAATCCTGAAATTTTTTGCATGATGATCACAAGAATGTCTAGTATTTTATTAGGATCTTTAATAATTTTTTGTGTGGCTGGATTTTAAATGGTATAAGTGTTCTTGTCATGTATGCTCAATTGATACCTTGTGCCAAAACCCTTGTGAAATGATCATGTTGTATTCATTGCCCCTGGAATTTTGTGTGGTGAAACTAGATTCACTCATCTTTGTTTTGATGTAGAGTTTATGCATTTATCATTTGTGGTTTGCTAGATATGAATTTTTGAGTTAGGGTGTGACAATTTGTGTCACACCAATAATTTGCAAATGTATGATTTTTGTTCACATGCTTCCCCTTATCCAAATCATTTGAAATTTTGTATGAATGATCCCTCGAATGTCTAATTGATGTATGATTTTTCTTGGAATTAATCTTGCTGTTTTCCATTTGATTGAGAATTTTCTCCCATATGTGGTCATTTGTTGACTTTTTGTGCTATACATTGCCAAATCCTTTATGAAATTCTCAAACCTTATTGTATGATCATGAAATTTCATATGTGATAACTAGACATCTCAAGCTTTGCATTGGTGTTAATCTCATTCATTTCTCTTCTGTTTTCAAATTGATATGATTTTTTGAAGTTGACCCATGCTTGTTGACTTTCACCATGCTTACTTGAATTTGATTTGACTTCATGAATTTCATTGACTGCCTTCCTCTCATCCAAATGCCATGAAATTTTGCATGTATACCATGCTAAATGTTAGGATTGAGTGTGATTTATTTCATAATTTTTGGGATTGTTTGAGTTGACTTTTGAATAAAGTCTTTGCTGTTGACTTTTGTATGCTTCTCTTGCCATGCTTTGCATTCATTTGTGTATGAAATGACCATGATGCATGATATAAGTTTGAATCCAATTGTGTTTGCTTTTTACATGATTGATGTTGACTTTGATTGAATATTGTTTGCTGCCTTGGCCTTTTTCTTTCATCTTTGACCCTAGGCTAGTCCTAGTGGTCTTCTGAGCTTACAATTGAGCTGTTGTTTCAGGATGAGCACCCATGCTTTAAGGATCACTCCAATGTGCTTGATTTGAATTGTTTATATTGTGCTAACACTTGTTTTGTAGGTGACTCATATGCTTGAGTCTTTGTGCCTTGCACAATTGGTCCCTCTGTGTGACTATTGGTTCATTTCCTTTTGGTTTTGACTGTTGACTTGTTTGCTAATAAGTTTGACTTTTGCAGGTACTTTAGTTGCCTAAATTCTTTGAACTTGATTGCTTGCTTTGCTTTATAGCATTTGCTTTGAGGTATAAACCCTTCTTCTTCATGTAGTCTGGAGACCCGGTCTGTTATTTGACCGGGCAAACTGTCTGAAGTCCTCCTTAAGAGGCAATGCCTGTGTTTGTTTATATTTGTCCTAAGCAGGAAAAGTCCTTCAAGTAAGGCAATTGGTGGAAGGTAGGGATAAGTAATCTATCCCCCACTATTCAGTGTGTCCTCTCTTTGCTCCCAGTACCTGGTTGAAGCAATGAGATAAATACCCAAGATCTAATCGAGTCAATAATGTGGAGAGAGTTCCTACTTTCTGAACTCCCACACTTTCTTTGATGCTCTCTCTGATATGAGATAGAAGCAATGAGGCATACTCCTCATCTCCTTTTCATCCGCTTCACCTGAGCCCCTCAATGGCCAGGTTAAGAGCGACACTTACCTATTACAGTGGACTTTTAAAGTCAACCCTCTTGTGTGAGCCCCCTATTGTTTGGCTATAGAGTGTGCTGTTTGCTATTCATTGATTGATTAATTGCTTCATGTGCACTTGCTTGCCTGTATGCTATGCATTTATCATCATCATCAATTTCCATTAATGCATGATCATCTCATCTGTTTTGTGATGCTATCATTGTTGTTTGCCCATTGAGGACAATTGTAAGTCCATTGCTTTGGCATTTGCCCCTGTGATAGGGAAGGATAGAGTGTAAGACCTCATTGGTCACTCATATCTTCTGTTTATCTGTGTGTATGTGAGGATACAGTTATAAGTCCCTGTAAGTTGGCATCTGTTATCCTGTGGTCATAGTTTGATCTGTGTGTTTGTATGTGAGGTTGCAGTTATAAGTCCCTGTAAGTTGGCATCTGCTTTCCTGTGATCATAGTTTGTTCATCTGTTTGTGTGAGAGGTTGCAATTATAAGTCCCTGTAAGTTGGCATTTGCATTCCTGTGATCATATTGTTGCTTTTGTTTCTTGTATGTGAGGATCCATTATAAGTCCCAGTGATGTGGCATTGGATTTCCTAGGACCATACTGTGGGGTTAACCTAAGTCCAGATAGATTGGCAGTTGACTTTCCTTATTTTCATTCCTTTGTTTTCTTCGCCTGTGGAGATTAGTGTAAGTCCATTGAGTGGCTTCTGATATCCTGTTTTGTTTTAGGAGACTGGTATAAGACCATTGATTGGCATCCGGTATCCGTCTTTGTTTTGCTTGTTTGTTATTATTAATTGCTATTCCAAAGGACACACTTGAGTCATCTGCTATATGATTTCAAGAAGTGAACCTTCTAAGAAGTTTTACTTTCCATCCTTCATCCATTCATCATTCATTATGTCCTAGACTTTTCACACTTTACTTTTAAACTTGACATAAGTGCTGTGCAAACATCTTCATGTTTTCTAACTAAAAACCTGGACTCAAGTCCTTGACTTTTTTTTTCAAACTTCATTTCATAATACTTATTTGAATTGATCTTAATCATATTTTGACTTCATTTTCATAATCATAATCAGTAATTCCACTCATTCACTTGTTTTGGCTTTGTCCATTAATCTTTTCATACATGAGCTATAGGTTTGATTTATCTTAGTGGTTGATGTTAATCTCACCTTCTGTCTTTAGTGATTGAATTGTAAGTCTTCCTCGCCTATTATAGGGTTAACCCCTCTCTGGCCGGTTGAAGCTGTTCTCACATGGTGGACGTTGTTGTTTGTATAAGGTTGAGTTTTCTCCCGTGGATAACGTAAGACCTAGGGTTTGTGTTTAAAATTGAACCTAACCCACTTTTGGAAATCTTTTAGCCGAACTACGGCGTTCTGATCCTTACCTTTGATGGAAGGTACGTAGGCAACGGGTTCATCCGTTCGAACCCAATAACCCAATAATAAAAAATGTATATTCTTTTCTCACCATCCCAATCATGTTTGCACAATATTTTTGTCATAGCAAATAATAATTTTTACAACAAGTGTGAAAAGGGCTCCCTAGGAGTACCTAGGACGTAGTGGGTGCCTAACACCTTCCCATTGCGTAATTTACCCCTTACCCAGAATCTCTGATCTTTTTATTAGTTTTCTACGTGTAAAACTTCTTAGGCTTTTGTTCGCTTTTTAGCCAGTCCTTTGGATAAATAAAAGTGCGGTGGCGACTCGAAATTTTTCATTGTATCTCTTAGCTTATGATTTAATCGATAGATCATATAGCGACGAATACACCGCTACAGCTGCCTCTACAGCACCGTTCATCTTTGGTCTGTAAGGAGAAGAATTGTGATGTTCAATCTTGAAATCTCTGCACAAGTCTTTCATCATCTTGTTGTTGAGATTCGAACCATTGTCAGTGATGATTCTCTCGGGAACTCCATAACGACAGATGATTTCTTTTTTGATGAACCGGGCAACCACTTGTTTGGTGACGTTGGCATAGGAAGCTGCTTCTACCCACTTGGTGAAGTAGTCGATCGCAACCAAGATGAAGCGATGTCCATTAGAAGCAGTCGGCTCAATCCTCCCAATCATATCAATGCCCCACATGGCAAACAGCCAAGGCGAGTTCATGACATTCAACGGGCTTGGTGGTACATGCACCTTATCAACATAGATTTGACACTTATGGCACTTCCGAGCATATTTGAAGCAGTCAGATTCCATAGTCATCCAGTAATATCCGGCTCTCAGCAATTTCTTGGACATTGCATGACCACCAGCGTGGGTACCAAACGAACCCTCGTGCACTTCTTGCATTAGCATGTCTGCTTCGTGTCTATCCACGCATCTGAGCAGAACCATGTCAAAGTTCCTCTTGTATAGCACATCATCCTGATTCAGATAAAAGCTTCCAGCCAGCCTTCTCAGGGTCTTCTTATCATTCTTCGACGCACCCTCAGGATATTCTCGAGTCTTGAGGAAGTTCTTGATGTCATAATACCACGGCTTATCATCAATAGCATTAACAGACTCGGCTGCAAACACATATGCAGGCCTCTCGAGTCGATTCACCGCAACATGTGGCACATGATTCCACCAATGAACTTTTATCATGGAAGATAGAGTAGCCAATGCATCAGCCATCTGATTCTCGTCCCGGGGGACATGATACAACTTCACCTTCTTGAAGAACGTCAGTATTCTTCTGGTGTAATCTCTATACGGAATCAGATGTGGCTGGTTTGTATTCCAATCTCCATTGACCTGATTGATCACTAGAGCAGAATCTCCGAATATGTCAAGTGTTTTGATCCTCAGATCAATGGCTTCTTCTATCCCCATGATACAAGCCTCATACTCAGCTTCATTGTTGGTGACGTCGAATGTCAATCTGGCAGAGAAAGGTATATGAGCACCTTTGGGATTGATCAGCACTGCCCCAACACCGTTACCGTTCATATTCACAGCCCCATCAAACATCAGTGTCCACTTGTCATCAGGATCCGGTCCTTCCTCGACAAGCGGCTCTTCACAGTCTTCCGTCTTCAGATACATGATGTCTTCATCAGGGAATTCAAACATCATCGGCTGATAGTCTTCAATTGGTTGTTCGGCGAGATAGTCTGACAGAATACTACCTTTGATGGCCTTCTGTGACGTGTACTGAATGTCATACTCTGTTAAGATCATCTGCCAACGGGCAACACGTCCGGTGAGAGCTGGCTTCTCAAAGATGTATTTCACAGGATCCATCCTAGAAATCAACAGAGTAGTATGGTTCAACATATACTGCCTTAGTCGGCGAGCAGCCCAGGCCAAAGCACAGCAAGTTTTCTCGAGCAGTGAATATCTTGTTTCACAGTCGGTAAACTTTTTGCTCAGGTAGTATATGGCATGCTCTTTTCGACCAGACTCGTCATGCTGACCCAATACACACCCCATCGAAGTCTCGGTGACTGAAAGGTACATTATCAGTGGTCTCCCTGGAACTGGAGGGATAAGGATTGGAGGTTTCTGTAAGTATTCTTTGATTTTGTCAAATGCCTTCTGACAGTCATCATTCCATTTGATCGCCTGATTCTTTCTGAGTAGTTTGAAAATTGGTTCACATGTGGCAGTTAGATGAGATATGAACCTTGCAATGTAGTTCAACCTCCCTAAAAACCCACGGACTTGCTTTTCCGTCTTCGGTTCAGGCATCTCTTGAATAGCTTTGACTTTAGCTGGATCAACCTCAATCCCTTTCTCACTGACAATGAAGCCTAAGAGCTTCCCGGATCTCACTCCAAATGTACACTTGTTCGGATTCAGCCTCAGCTTGAATTTGACCAGTCTGTCAAACAACTTCTGCAAATTAACCAAGTGCTCCTCCTCTGTCTGCGACTTCGCAATCATATCATCCACGTACACTTCGATTTCGTTGTGCATCATGTCATGAAAGAGAGTCGTCATTGCCCTCTGATAGGTAGCACCGGCATTCTTCAGCCCAAATGGCATTACCTTGTAGCAGAACGTGCCCTAAGGTGTAATGAATGTCGTCTTTTCCATGTCCTCTGGCGCCATTTTGATCTGGTTATAGCCTGAGAAACCGTCCATGAAAGAGAATACCGAGGATTGAGCCGTATTGTCCACCAATACATCGATGTGAGGTAATGGGAAATCATCTTTCGGACTCGCCCTATTCAAATCCCGGTAATCGACACACATCCTGACTTTGCCATCCTTCTTTGGCACGGGAACAATGTTGGCAACCCACGGCGGGTAACTGGTAACAGCCAGAAAACCTGCATCCCACTGCTTCTGAACCTCTTCCTTGATCTTGACAGCCATATCAGGACTTGTTCTGCGAAGCTTCTGCTTGACTGACGGGCATTCTTCTCGAAGAGGTAACCGATGCACCACAATGTCTGTATCCAGCCCAGGCATATCTTGGTATGACCAGGCGAATATTTCCACATATTCTTTCAGCATCTCGATTAACCTCCTCTTGACAGAGTCTTCTAAAGCAGCCCCGATCTTGATCTCTCTTCTGACGTCCTCGGTACCCAGATTAACAACTTCCAACTCCTCCTGATGAGGTTGGATGACCCTTTCCTCTTGCTTCAGTAGTCTGACCAATTCTGCAGGGAGTTCACAGTCTTCCTCACTCTCCTCTTCAGCTTGGTAGATGGGATTGTTGAAATCATACTGAGCCATAACAGAGTCGTTCACAGTGGATGCCAAAAGATCATTTCTGCATGTTTAATGTTTTGTTTTTTAGAAAAAGGTTTCAATGATTAAACCATAAGCTAAGAGATACATTGAAATTTCGAGTCGCCACCGCACTTTTATTTATCCAAAGGATTGGCTAAAAAGCGAACAAAAGCCTAAGAAGTTTTACACGTAGAAAACTAATAAAAGATCAGAGAGTCTGGGTAAGGGGTAAGTTACGCAATGGGAAGGTGTTAGGCACCCACTACGTCCTAGGTACTCCTAGGGAGCCCTTTTCACACTTGTTGTAAAAGATTGTTATTTGTTATGACATAAACATTGTGCAAACATGATTGGGATGGTGAGAAAAGAATATACAGTTTTATTATTTTTTGTGTTATTGGGTTTGAACGGATGAACCCGTTGCCTACGTACCTTCCATCAAAGGTAAGGATCAAAACGCCGTAGTTCGGCTAAAAGATTTCCAAAAGTTGGTGGATTCAGTTTTAAACACAAGCACTGAGGCTTTTCATTATCAATGGGAGAACACTCGACCAAAAACAACATCCACCATGTGAGGATAGCTTCGACGTACTAGAGGGGTTAGCCCTGTTTTAAGTACGGAAGTCTTACTGTCGACTCACTAAGGATAGGCAAGATTTACATCAACCACAATGATAATTGAAACCTATGGCTAATGCATGAAAAGATTAACAATGGACAAAGCCAAAACAAGTGAATGAGTGAAGTTAATTGATTGTGATTATGAAAGGAGTCAAAGTATGATTAAGATTGATTCAAAGAAGTGTTATGAAATGGAGTTTGGAAAAAGTCAAGGACTTGGGGTCCAGGTTTTTAGTTTGAAAACATGAAGATGTTTGCACGACACTTATGTCAAGTTTGAAATCAAAGTGTGAAAAAGGTTTAGGACATAATGAGGATGAATGGATGGAGATGGATTGTAAAACTTCTTAGAAGGTTCACTTCTTGAAATCATATGGGAGATGATTCAAGTGTGTCCTTTGGAATGGAAAATAAGTAATGATAAAATAAACAAACAAAGCAAAGAAAGACGGATATCGGATGCCAATCACTGGTCTTATACCAATCTCCTAAGAATGGAATGGGATGTCAGAAGCCACTCAATGGTCTTACACTAATCTCCTCTACAAAGAAATGGAAAGAAAGCGGATACCGGATGCCAATCACTGGTCTTATACCAATCTCCTCAAAAGAAAATAATGAAGAAATATGGAAGTCAACTGCCAGCTTGTGGGACTTAGGTTAACTCCACACATGATCATAGGAAAACAAATGCCAACTCGTGGGTCTTACAGTTGCATCCTCACACACAAACAAAGAAAGCAAAAACAGGGGTGTCAGATGCCAACTTGTGGGACTTACTCTAACACACAGTATGATCCTAGGAAAACAAATGCCAACTCGTGGGTCTTACAATTGTATCCTCACATACAAACAAATCAAGCAAAGATAAGATGAGTGGCCAATGTGATGGTCTTATACTCACTTCCATATCATAGGAACAAATGCCAACTTGTGGGACTTACAATTGTCCTCAATGGGTAAACAAAAGTGACAGTGTCACACAGACAAGGAGATGATCATGCATTAATGGCAATTGATGATGATAAGTGCATAACATACAAGCAAGCAAGTGCATATGAAGCAATCAATCAATTAATGAATATCAAACAACACACTCTATAGCCAAACAAGGAGGCTCACACAAGAGGGTTTGACTATGAAAGTCCACTGTAATAGGTAAGTGTCGCTCTTAACCTTGCCATTGAGAGGCTAAGGTGAAGCAGATGAAAAGGAGATGAGGGGTGTGCCTCATTGCTTCTATCCCTATCAGGGAGAGCATTAGAAAGTGTGGGAGCTCAGAAAGATGGAGCTCTTTCCACAGTATTGACTCGATAGATCTTGGGTTTTTATCTCAATGCTTCAACCATGTAATGGGAGCAAAGAGAGGACACACTGAATAGTGGGGGATAGATTTCTTATCCCTACCTTCCACCAATTGCCTTACTTGAAGGACTTTTCCTGCTTGGGACAATTTTAAACACACACAGGCATTGCCTCTTAAGGAGGACTTCAGACAGTTTGCCCGGTCAAATAACAGACCGGGTCTCCAGACTACATGAAGAAGAAAGGTTTATACCTCAAAGCAAATGCTAAATAGCAAAGCAAGCAACTAAAGCAACTAAAGTGTACCTGAAAAAGTCAAACTTATTAGTAAACAAGTCAACAGTTCAAACCAAAAGAAATGGATAAACAACAGTCAACCATAAACAGAGGTGCCAAGGCACAAAGCCAAACTCATATGAGTCACACCTACAGAACAAGGGTTAGCACAATATATAATCCAACTCAATCAAATTTGAATGATCTTTGAGGCATTGGTGCTTAACCTGAAACAATAGCTCAATGGTAAGCTCAAAAGACCACTAGGACTAGCCTAGGGTCAAAGATGAAAGAAAAGATCAAAACAGCAAGGAAAAGTCAACCAAAGTCAAGGTCAAACATTTAAGAAGCTATCTCAATTGGATTCATAATCAAATCATGCATCATTGTCATTTCATACACAAAAGAATGCAAAGCATGGCAAAGGAAGCATATAGAAGTCAACAGCATGACTTGCATCAAAAGTCAACCCAAACAATCTCAAAAATCATCAAATAAATCACATTCAATCCTAACATCTAGCATAGCAAGCATGTCAAATTTCATGGCATTTGGATGAGAGGAAGGCAGTCAATTAAAATCAAGAAGTCAAACCAAATTCAAGTATGCACAATGAAAGTCAACAAACATGGGTCAACTTCGAAAAAATCATATCAAATTGAAAACAGAAGAGAAATGAATGAAATTAACACCAATGCAAAGCTCAAGATGTCTAGTTATCACATATGAAATTTCATGGTCATACAATAAGATGTGAGAATTTCACAAAAAGATTTGGCATCATGTATCACATAAAGTCAATAAATGACTAAGCATAGAAGAAAATTCTCACATAAATGGAAAACAGCATGATTAAATCCAAGAAAATTCATACACAAACTAGACATGTAAGAGATCATTCATGCAAAATTTGGGATCATTTGGAGGCCAGGAGACATGTGAGCAAAAATCAAGAGAATGCACATCATTGGTGTGACACAAATTGTCACACCCTAGTTCAAAAATTCATATCTAGCAAACCACAAATGATAAATGCACAATCTTTACATGGAAACAAAGATTAATGAGTCTAGTTTCACCACAAAAAATTTCAGGGGCAATGGATACATCATGAGTATTTCACAATTGAAACGGCAAAGGGTGTCAAATATGCATACATGTTAGAAAACCAATTACCAATTAAAATCCAGCCAATGAAAAAATTAATTAAAAAACATAATCAAATACTAGACACCCATGTGAAGATGATGGAAAAATTTTCATGATTTTTGGATTTAAATTGAAAGAGAAATGGATTTTGCAAGTTGGATGAATAATTGAAGCAACATGAACAAAATGACATGATGTAATGAGTCAACATGAAGTCAGCGTGGCAAATTTGTAAATAGGTGTGCTACTAATTGAAACTGTGCGTTTTGGGCAAGGCAATTGAAATGTTTTGATTGGCCACTAGCCAATGAAACAGTACCGTGGCCAATGAGCTTCAAATTTCTGGTTTTAGAAACCCTTAGGGTTTACAGCAGCCATGGCAAACTTATCTTCAAGCAATCCATCAAAACGAAATTCAACAAAAGCACACAAACAACATGGCATTGGTACAGGCAACATCATTCAGCAACAACCAAACACAATCATGCAAATTTTCTGGCAAATCCAGGGTTTAAACACAGCAGTATTCATCATCTTCATTCAAACATGAACAATCGATTCACCCAGAAATCAAAAGTAAACATATCAAAAGCAACAACAAACATCAAGCAACAAGAATATGGTGTCCATTTTCACTAGCTCATCATGAATAGAACAAATCGAGCTAAAACTTGTTTGAACATAAACAATGAAATTCACTTTTCTCACAGCATAATCAACCAATTAGCATGATGTAAGTTGCAATGGATTCAGTTAAGCAAACTCTATCTAATACATGGCATGGATTAGAGAATGAAGATGGTCGACAACTTACTTGGTTGTGAAGAAAATCGAGCAACAGTTGTATTTTGAGTGATGCAAGCTCCAACAGAGGTCTATTAGGCTTGGAAATGAAGGAACCTTGAAGGATTTCAGCTCAAACTTGCTCGAAACTCCCAAATCTCGATTTCACCATGACTGGTCCTTCGAAGAACAGAGTTAGAAAATGGCAGTTCAGTTGTGATTTGGTGGTTGGAACAAGCTCAATATTGATGATGGATGATGGAACAACCAAAGGTAGCTTGAGGTCTTTTGAAGTTTTTTGACAGAATTTGCAAGAAGAGTAAAAATGCAAAAGTGAGAGAGTCAGAAATTCTGCTGCGCTGCTATGATTCTCTAGGGTTTCCAACTTCAGAAAATGAGCTTATATTGGTCTGTTTAAAGTTGGTTTAAGAGATGCTAAGTTGGATTAGCTCAAATGGAGTGATTTGCCTTTTGCTAATTTTGGACAAAGTGGATATGGAGGGTGCAAGCTGTACACGAATTGGGCTTGGAAAGGCTGCAGAAGGACCATCCAATTTGCTGTTTTTGGTCTGCTTATGAATTGGTTAACATGATTTGCTTATGTGAAGCCATTTGCAAGATTTTCAAGTTTGCACCTTTTGGTCCAAAGTGATGGTGTAATGGTGGTATGTGCATGAATTTAAGCTTGGAGCAAGTTTCAAATATGATTCTAAACATTTCCCAATTGGCAAAAATGAGAAAAAACCAATGAATCAAAAAGTCAAAGTTTGGTCAAACTTGAATTTTAAATGAAATAGGTCAAAAAATGCCATTTTGATTGGCAAGGTTTTGGTTCATGAAATTTATATTTTTGGAAAGAGGAGGAAAAATGTGGTTTGTAGGAAAAAACCCCACCAAATTTGGCCTTATGGTTTGAGAGATATGGCCCTTTGAAGTTCACAAATTTTTGAAATTGAATTGATCATATCTTGACAACCACACATGGGATTTTGATGTTCTTGGACTTTTTGAAAATGGGAGAACAAGATCTTCAACTTTCATGTTGGGAAAAAATTCATTTGAAGCTTGTATCATGATGCAAGTTGAGGATCAAGAAGTTTCCATTTTTGGCGGTTGAAATTACAGGTCCACTTTCTATTTTTGGAAATTTTCTGATTGGCTTCAAGTTCTTCCATGATGTTGATTGCCATGACACATGAGGCCTATTAGGACATGAATAAACTCTTCCAAATCAATTCCATCCATCAAATCCACAAAATCAACCACAGTTGACCAACTTTGACTTTTCTAGGGTTTTGGACTGTCTGTGCACTTCTGATGAATTCCAAACCCTAATCCCTTGAGACCTTGACTTCAAATGATGTCCCAAGACATATGGACTCTTGATTATTGACCATGGTGCCCAAATTCCACAAGAATGGCCACCATCCACTGCTTTGACTGACTGTTGACTGTCTAGGGTTTTTGCCTGACTGTGCATGAACTGATGGCTTCTGAACATCCAACCCTTGACTTGAACACTTCAAATGGACCTCCAAGTCATGTGAACTTGTTGGACAAACCTTAGGGCCTTTGCTCCTTGAGAAACAACTTTGTTTGATTGGTTGACTGATCTCCTGATCAGTTTGACCTAATTCTTGCTTGCTTGCTCTTGAGGCAACTGAGGACAATGCAAATGTTATGCAATGGATCATGATATGCTATGACTTAATATGAGATAGTATGTACAATGGTAGGTGCAAATTTGAGGTGCTACAATATGCCTAAGTGAAACAAAGTTGCTCTGCGTTTGCCTCTGTTCTAAGTTTGGATGATTGTAAAAGTGATTTCGAGTTTCTACTTATAAGCAAGTAAAAAGATGGAAATGACAAGGATGCCCTTCAACTTGAAAATGGGAGGGAAAACTTTTCCTCTTGTGGCGCCTGCCACAAGGCCATGGCGCCCGCCACAAGGCCAATCTGAGACGCCTTAGTGGAAGTAGTGGGGAACATGGCAGTTGAGGGAAGTTGAGCTTGGATACGTCATGGCAGGGTCTATGGCGCCAGCCATGGGGTAGGCCACAAGTACAAAATGCTGAATTTTAGGGTTTTTAGCTCTTTTTCACTCCTTTTCTCGACCGGGGCTCCGATTAAAGTAAAAACCTAAAAACAAAGGAAAACATAGCAATAACACAATAAAATAACAATAAAACAACTAGAATGCATGTGAAATCGGAGTTGAAAATACGATACAGTGTTATCAAAAAGCAATAATATACAATACAAGCATGCTTGGTGGTCTTAAACCACTCAAACAAATCCCAACCCTAGGGTTAAGGAGCCAAACATGCTATGATCCTTGAGGCAATGCACTTTTGCAATAACATGATGCCATGAGGGATCTTAGGGTCAAAATTAGGGTCTTACACTATCTCAAAGACCTTCAAAATGGTCACCAATTTAATTTCACTTGGATTTGAAATGATAGAGTTATGCATTTTTGATGTTTGGAAAAATCACTTGATCAATGGTATAGGTCAAAAGTGACCTATAATGTAGCCTCATATCACATGCTCAAAAAAGTTGAATTAGCTCCCACTCTAAACATAAAAGTTAAAGTAGACTCAAGATACCCAGTCAAACTAGGGTTTCCAAGGCAAATCACCCTCAAACTCTTGAAGAAAACTTGATCAATATAACATGTGGAGAACATTGGGACTCATATATGATGTTCTTAACCATTCTTGATCAATTCTTGGTTGTGCTCTTTATTCATAAGGGTCTCAAACCCTAGATGTGATCTTGATGAGATCATGCCCTTCCTACAAAAGAGTTAGATAGATCCAAAGACATATTGTTGGTATTTTGGTTAGTGAAATGATATAATACAAGTATGATATAATCACAAAGTGCTTGGTGATCTATCCTAAAACAAACCCAATGAATGAGGGGTAAGGAGGATTCCAAGGTATGATCCATGTGCTTATGCTTATGATGAAATTGCATGAGGGATCTTAGGGTCAAAATTAAGGTCTTACAGCTGCCCCTATTTAAGGATATTCTAACTGTAAGACCCCAATTTTGACCCTAAGATCCCTCATGGCATCATAATATTGCATTTGCATTGCCTCAAGGATCTTTAGCATCTTGGTTCCCTTTGCCTTTGGGTGGGACTCCTTGTGATTGGTTTGAGATCACCAAGCATGCTTGAATTATACATCATTGTTTCTCTTACTTTTGTTTACTAACCAAAAGCACAAAAATGTGTCACTAACATCTTTTGTTTGAAGCTTAGGTATCATCCAAGACACTTTGTGGGTTCTATTTAGATGATCAGTCAACACAAGGGAATGGCTTGAGATACTTCCAACAGATTCAAATGGGGTCTATCCGTCAGTCAAAACGTTAATATTGAAGGAGCAAAAGTTTGTTCATGAGATGTCATGCTCGCTAGGCGAGCAGAATGGGTCGCTTAGCGAGTCCCAAGAAAAGCCACCAGAATCACGTACGCTCAGAGGAATTTCTTGAACTGTCAAGCTCGCTAGGCGAAACCCACGTGTTAAAAAAAACGAAAGAAAAATAAAAATAAAAAATAAATAAATAAATAAATAAATAAAATATAACAGAAATTTTTTGGACTTGGGCCTCTCTCATTTGAGCCCACAGGTCCATAAAAATCAGGTTATAAATTCAGAGTTTCAGTGAAACAAAAGGCCATTCTATTCCTATTACCCTGGCAAGGAAAAAGATAGTGAGAGAAGAGCTAACAGAGTTTAGAGCAACCTCCAGAGACTGAAGGGAACTCATGGGCAAATAACCAATTCCCTCTCATATAAACCCTAAGAGTGCTTTGCAAACCCAACCGTGCAATTCAATTTCATTCGATCTCTCCAGTCAGGTTTGCCTTATTCCCATTACTTTATGCTTTTAATTTGAATGCTCTGAATGTATGAGGTATTATGGGTGAATTTGATACCCTTTTGATGCATGTGTTTGACAAGAGGTTTAGGCCTCCTACCCTTGGTTGCTTTTTGTGAGCTTTTTGTGAATTTTAATGGCATGATTCATGTGTTACATTTTGATTTGGGGGCAACTCTTGATTACCCTATCTTGTTTCTCTAACCTGTTCATTGAGTTTTGTTTTGTGAGGCTCATATGACTCTTGTAGAGATGGCTTGCCTGGTGTTCCACTTTATTTGTGGGATACCCCCTGGAGGTTTATTCTGATTACCTGTACTGACTCACTTTCTTTGATGGTTCTAGCTTGAGAGATCTCTGGGTTTCTTATCTCTTTAATTGCTGTTACTTCGGATCTTTATCCGTACGGTAGATCTCTCGATCCCTTTACTTTTCCCACATGTCACCGGTTTCTTAGGTTTCGTATAGCCTCTCGTGGCATGTCATTTAAGGTAGCGCGGTTCCTTCATCTAGGACTGCCTTTTTGCATAAGCATCCCTAAAACCCCAAACTCATTGATTTTTCTTCTCCTAAGAACACGTTATCTCCTTCTACTACAGGCGAGTAAGTCTCCAAAGGTCGAGAATCCGGTAGATTACGTAGTAACGTCGTTCACCCCAAAACACAACCCTTACCCCATAGGTGGTCGAACTACGTTTTGCTCTGATTTTCATCCCAGATGAGATACGTAGGCATAAGACACGATGTCTTAGCGAGCACACTCCTCTTTAACCCATAGGTAGCCGAGCTACGAAGACTCTGATTCTCAGATTCAGATGAGATACGTATGCAGTGGATGCGACATCTGTGCGAGTCATTTTCTTTTGACCCTTCTTTTAGTAAGTCGTACATTAGATAAACATACACGCTTTTCTCATCCCTTCAATCATGTTTGCACAAATAAATTTTCAAAAAAAAACAACAACAACCTTTGCAACAAATGTGAAAAGGGCTCCCTAGGAGTACCTAGGATGCTTTGGGTGCCTAACACCTTCCCATTGCATAACCAACCCCCTTACCCAGATCTCTAACATTTTTACTAGTTTTTGATTCGATAAAACTTTTAGGTTTTTGTTCGCTTTCTAACCATTCCTTTGGATAAATAGAAGTGCGGTGGCGACTCGACTTGTATGATTTACCTTGGATTTAGTCAATATCTCTAATGGTAACGAATACCCCGCTACAGAAAAATTGCGACTCTGCTGGGGAAGAAAGATTTCCCTAGTGGGTTTTGCCGACTTTTCATGCTTGTTGTATTGTATTTGTTTTGTGACATATTTTTGTGCAATTTGGGATTACTATATTGTATGTAATGATTGAATTTTTTGAATATTAATTCCTTGTATACTTGGTGATCTTTGTGAGATGAACGTAGGATAGGAGAATGGCGTAGTCTTGTTGACTTGTGTGGAGTTATTCCTTAGCAAGTTGACTTGCAAGTCCATTCACTTGGTGGAGGTTATGTTCGGATCAATAATGTCACACAAGTAAGTTATTGTTAGACATTACTCTTTCCAATATAGACCTTAGAAGCCAAGGACCTTAGTTTACCAAGCCCATCTTGGCCTATTCTTAGGATGTAGTGCGAAAGTCGTTCAAGTGTAAGATTTGATACGATTGTTACGCGATACTACACTCATAAGAGTCTCTCTTGAGAATATTTTTGGAATACGAGTAGTCGTTTCTCCAATAATATCCGAAAGATGGGATGATGACTATGGGAACCTCTTGTAGAACATGTTTGGCAGGTTTAAACCCTAGTACACTCCCTTTTGGGTGGTTCTTAACCTAACTCCATGCTCGTGACTTACAACAAACCCTTGATTCATGGTTGATCCGTTCAGGTATCCTTAATATCAATGGAACTTCGGTGTTGATAAGGTGTAAACCATAATCCACCAAAATGGATGGTTGATATTAAGGATAACATGATCCATCCCATGACCTTTGTTTGGTGTGCTTTGCTTGATCCTTGAGTGTGATTGTTGCATTCATGCATTCATGCACCCATTTGCATCCATATCATCAATAAATAAGAAAATTTTCAAGGAACTTAAGGGGTTTATTTGCAAAATTTTCAGACATGGAAAGACAAAGAAGGAATACAAAGAAGTACAGCTTCAGGCAACCAGATTTGAAAGAGTTAAGGAATCTGACATCCTATGTATTAGATCCTTTGGGTTTCAAGGCTCGTTTTGGGAAGCTTCTTCCTCTTCTGGCTACTCAGGTGGATGAAGGATTGATGAGTGTATTGGTGAAGTTTTATGATCCCTTGTACCGTTGCTTCACGTTTCCGGATTTCCAGCTTTTGCGTACCCTTGAGGAGTATGCTTACCTTGTGGGTATACCTATTCTAGACCAGTTGCCGTTCAGTGGCTTGGAGAGTATTCCTACTTCTCAAGAGATAGCTGACATGTTACACATAGATGAATCTCTGGTTGGTGCTCATATGACTACCAAAGGTGGAATTCAAGGTCTCCCTTCTGAGTTCCTCATTGCTCAAGCTACTATATATGGGAAGGCCATGAGTGAGGATACCTTTGAAGCCATATTTGTACTTCTCATCTATGGGTTAGTGTTGTTCCCCAACATCGACAAGTTTGTGGATGTGAATGCTATTAGGATTTTCTCTACTCTTAATCCCGTTCCGACTCTGTTGGGTGATGCCTATTTCTCTTTGCATATGAGGAATGCAAAGGGTGGTGGCGCCATTGTGTGTTGTTTGCCTCTGTTGTATTAGTGGTTTATTTCTAACTTACCTCAGACGGTCGCTTTCAAGGAGAACAAGGAATGTCTACGGTGGTCCACGAGACTTATGTCTCTCACTAATGATGATATCTCTTGGTATAACCATGTGTATGATGGTGTGCAGATTATTGACTCTTGTGGCGAATTCTCCAATGTACCTCTTCTTGGTATTTGTGGTGGGATTAACTACAATCCTGTTTTAGCACGTCGTCAACTTGGGTTCCCCTTAAAGGATAAACCCAATAACATTCTGTTAGAGGGTGTATTCTTTCAGGATGGTAAAGATCCCCAAGGCTTGAAAGCTAGGATGGTTCGCGCTTGGCACAAGATTCATAGGAAAGGAAGGAAAGAGTTGGGTCCTAAGAATTGCATCGCTTTGGAGCCTTACACTGTTTGGGTTAGGAAGAGGGCGTCTGAGTATCTCATGCCTTACGAGTATCCGAGACCTACACCTATGATTATGGTTGGGCCTTCAACCCTCCCTAATCAAGGAGTAGAGGAGTTGAGAGACGAAGACCGTTCACGTGCCTGGATCCGTGAACGTGAAGAGTTGCTTCAGCAGATTAAGGAGAAGGATGCGTTGATTGAGTTTCTTGAGCATCAGGTTATTGATGACCATGATGATGCATGGACTTCTCTACTTCCTCAGTCTTCTAAGTTCTGGAAGAGGAGGTATGATCGACTCGCTAAAGAGAAGGCCGATATGGAGGCAGCCTACGAGAGGGAGGTGAAGAGGCTTCGCGCATCTTATCTTCCTGTGTCCCGAGCTTTAGATGATTGTTTCTAAGGATCCATAGGATGATTATTTTCCTTTTCTCTTGTACATGATTGACGATGTTGCACTTCTTTCCCTAATATTATTTGATGAGATATTTCCATATGTGATAAAATGCTTAATATTTCCAGAATTTGCAAATAAAACTCTAAAGTTCCTTTGAAATAAAAAACAAATCATATGCACAAACATTGCATGCATCATATGCATAAGCAGGTTTTGTTTCCGGTCCCTTGCCCTGTGGTATAACTCTGTGTCCTTCATTTATTTTGAAGATAAGCTGACTCATCATTACTATCCTAGAGCCAACATTTCAAGACTGATGGATCACTTAGAACAAGAGAACCGTGAGCTGAAAGAGGAAGTGGCCAGATTGACTGCCCTAATGGAGTCATTCATGGCTGCCCAGAGCCAGTCTTCTCCGACACCTTCAACTCCTCCCCAGAGGACAGTTAACTCCGAGATTGTCTCCTCTACTGTGCCCGCTGCCAGTGCACACTTTGTTCCAACAGCCATGCCAACCGGGTTCCCGTGGGGGATGCCTCCTAATTTCATGCATGAGGGTCCTGTTCCTACCTTTGCTTCTCTGTCGGCATCTAGCCTGGTCCTTGCCGTTCCTCCTCCTGTCGTGCATACTTTGCCCAGGGTAGACGACACCATCTATCATTCTGAGCCGTCTGAGGGTCCAGATGTTTATGAGAAGATGGATGCTATGAACAATCAATTTCTTGAGCTTCGCAAGGAATTGAAAACTCTCAGAGGGAAGGATCTTTTCGGCAAGTCTGCTGCCGAACTCTGCTTGGTTCCAAATGTGAAGATCCCTGTGAAATTCAAGGTCCCTGATTTTGAAAAGTACAAAGGAAATACTTGTCCTCTCAGCCACCTAGTCATGTATGCCAGGAAGATGTCGACTCAAACCGATAATGACCAACTACTCATCCACTACTTTCAGGACAGTCTGTCCGGTGCCGCTTTGCGTTGGTACATGGGTTTAGACAGCGCGAACATCCGATCCTTCAATGATCTCGGCGAAGCCTTCGTCAAGCAGTACAAGTACAACGTGGATATGGCTACCGATAGAGATCAATTGAGAGCCATGTCCAAGAAGGATTAAGAAACATTTAAGGAGTACGCCCAAAGGTGGCAAGAGGTGGCAGCACAGATCGTGCCTCCGCTAGAGGAGAAAGAGATGACTAAGATCTTTTTGAAGACTTTAAGTTCTTTTTATCATGAGCGGATGATTGCTAGCGCTCCTTCTGACTTCACCGAGATGGTGAATATGGGGATGCGTCTAGAAGAAGGGGTCCGTGAAGGACGGTTAACCAGAGAAGAAGGCTCTTCTGCCAAACGTTATGGGGCGTTTGAAAAGAAGAAAGATGGAGAGGCACATGCTGTGATCTCCCATGAGAAACCAAGAAGACCCTCTGTGAAGAGGAAGACTGTGCGTCCCGCCAATAACCAGCACCAGGTGGCTCATATAGCACCTGTTTTCAGAGACAATCAACAATATCAGCAACATAGTAACAATCAGCAACCACATCCGCAATATTAGCAACAACAGCATCGACCGCAGCATCAGGCCTACCAGCCTCGAAACAGTAATCAAACCAGCACGAGTTACGAGAGGAAAAGAGTCACCTTCGATCCTATTCCTATGACGTACGCAGAGTTATATCCCTCTTTGATAGAAAGGAAGCTGATTACTCCGAGAGACCCACCGACTATACCTGCTAACCCCCTAGTGGTGGTATAAGCCTGAGTTACATTGTGTTTACCATTCTGGTGCTCCCGGCCATGCCGTGGAGAATTTTTACCCTTTGAAGACCAAGGTTCAAGACCTTATGAGGTGTGGTATTCTATGTTTTGAGGACGTAGGCCCTAATGTGAAGAAGAACCCATTGCCCGAACATGGGAAATCTGTCAACATGGTCCAGGGTTGCCTTGGAAAATACAAGGTCAAATATGTCAGTCATATTCAACAGTCTCTGGTCCAGATGCATCGTTTATTGTGTGACTACAGTCATTATGAGCATGACCATGATAGATGCTGAGTCTGCTCTGTTAACCGATTGGGTTGTTGCCAGGTGCGCAAGGATGTTCAGGAAATGCTGGACGAAGGAGTCATTGAGATCCTTCAAAACAGGAATGTTGATGAAAATGAGCCTGAGGTCAACGTGATTTTCCCAGTGTTCCGGATACCCGAGCCTGTTATCATCAAGTACAATGGTAGCAAGCAGAAGGCTTCTCCCGCTCTGATCATTAAGCCTGCTGGTCCTGTGCCTTACTCTTCTGAAAAGGCAGTTCCCTGTCGCTACAACACCGTAGCAGTAGAGAATGGGAAAGAGGTGTCCTTGCCCTCTTCTTCTGTTGTGAATATTGCCGATGTTAGCGGTTTGACCCGTAGTGGCCGTGTATTTTTAGCACCGCTGAAGCCTCAAATTAATGCTGATTTTGTTGAACGCCCGATCGGGAACGCTGTGAATTCTCCGAATCCGACACTTGCTGTTAAGCCCTCCTCCGTACTGAAAACTCCTACTTCTGTTGGCCCGAGTGGCAAGGTGAAAGAAGAATGTGATGAGATGCTGAGACTCATCAAAAGAAGCGAGTACAATGTTATAGACCAACTTCTACAAACGCCATCCAAAATATCTGTGTTATCCTTACTCTTAAATTCAGAACCACACCGAGAGGCTCTGCAGAAGGTGTTGGATGTGGCATATGTAGATCACGATGTCACTTTGGAGCAAGTCGATAGCATTGTTGTAAACATTACTATTTGCAACAACCTGAGCTTTTGTGACTCTGATCTCCCTGAGGAGGGAAGCGACCACAACTTGGCTTTACACATATCTATGAATTGCAAAGACGACGCCATGTCCAATGTGCTGGTGGACACCGGGTCATCATTGAACGTATTGCCAAAGTCCACTCTCTCAAAGCTATCATATCAAGGGCCTCCCATGAGGCAGAGTGGAGTAGTTGTGAAGGCTTTCGATGGGTCTCGCAAAACTGTGATTGGGGAAGTTGATCTCCCAATCAAGATCGGACCAAGTGATTTCCAAATTACCTTCCAGGTTATGGACATTCACCCATCGTATAGTTGTCTCTTAGGCAGACCATGGATTCACGAGGCAGGCGCCGTGACGTCCACCCTACACCAGAAATTGAAATTCGTGAAAAACAAGAAGCTGGTGGTGGTAGGGGGAGAAAGGGCTCTCCTGGTTAGCCATTTGTCTTCCTTCTCTTATATAGATGCTGAGGTTGAAGTTGGAACTCCTTTCCAAGCTTTATCTATTGCTGAGCCTATTGAGAAGAGAACTCCATCATTTGCTTCCTACAAAGATGCAAAGCTGGCCATTGAGCGTGGTGCAACCACTGGTTTAGGAAAAATGATTGAGTTAGAAGACAACGAGTCCCGGGCTGGCATAGGTTTTTCTTCTGGTACTTTCAACAAGCAAGGGTTATTCAAGAGTGGAGGTTTCATCCACACTGGTCTAGATGAGGAGGCTGCTGCCGTTTTAGAAGAAGATACAAAGGATTCTGGCAATTTCATCATCCCTGGAGGGGTCTGCAACGATTGGGTCGCTGTGGATATTCCAACAGTTGTCCATAAGTCAATGTAATGATCACTTTGTTTAAAAACCCTTCTCCCATGCCAAAAGGAGGAGTGATAACATTGTTGGCGCATAAATACAATGATAATTTCATTCAATAAATGCATGCTAAATGTTTGTTTTTCCAATCATTTTCCCTTTTTGCTTTTTACATGAAATTGGTGATCACATAAAACCTAAAAAAATAGAATAAAATCGATCTTTTTCATATGCATAATGATTTGCCTTGTTTGAATTCTAAAGCTTTTCATATCCAAAATCATTATGCAGGTTGATTTCTAGACCCATTGAACATAATGACCCAACACCATCTCCCAATTTTGAATTCCCTGTATTTGAGGCGGAGGAAGATGATGTTGAAGAGATTCCTGATGAGATCACCCGGCTACTTGAGCATGAAGAGAAGATCATTCAGCCGCATCTTGAGAATCTGGAAACAATCAACTTGGGGTCTGAAGATTGTGTGCGAGAGGTAAAGATTGGGGCACTTCTGGAAGAATCTGTTAAGAAGGGGTTGATTAAGTTGCTACGAGAATATGTTGACGTCTTTGCCTGGTCATATGAAGACATGCCAGGTCTAGATACTGATATTGTGCAACATTTCCTACCTTTGAAACCTGAGTGTGTGCCTGTAAAGTAGAAGCTCAGAAGAACTCATCCTGATATGGCAATGAAGATCAAAGAGGAAGTTCAGAAGCAAATTGATGCGGGGTTCCTGGTGACTTTTATATATCCTTAATGGGTGGCCAATATTGTGCCCGTGCCTAAGAAAGATGGAAAATTCCGGATGTGTGTGGACTATAGAGACTTGAATAAAGCTAGTCCGAAAGATGATTTCCCTCTACCACATATTGATATGTTGGTAGACAATACAGCTAAATTCAATGTCTTCTCGTTTATGGATGGATTTTCCGGATATAATCAGATTAAGATGGCACCCGAGGATATGGAGAAGGCAACACTCATCACACCTTGGGGAACATTCTGTTATCGAGTGATGCCCTTCGGTTTGAAGAACGCCGGAGCCACGTATCAACGAGCTATGACCACCTTGTTTCATGATATGATGCACAAGGAGATTGAGGTATATGTTGACGATATGATTGCTAAGTCAAGAACGGAAGTTGAACATGTAGAGCATTTGTTGAAGCTTTTCCAGTGTTTGAGGAAATATAAGCTTCGTCTGAATCCCAACAAGTGTACATTTGGAGTCCGTTCTGGCAAGTTATTGGGCTTCATTGTTAGTGAAAGAGGTATTGAGGTTGATCCTGCAAAGGTCAAAGCAATACAAGAGATGCCTGCGCCCAAAACTAAGAAGCAAGTCCGAGGTTTTCTTGACCGCTTGAAATATATCTCCAGATTCATATTCCACATGACTGTCACATGTGCGCCTATATTCAAGCTCCTCCGGAAAGATCAGTCTCATGATTGGACCGAGGATTGCTAGAAAGCTTTTGATAGTATTAAAGAGTATCTGTCTGAGCCTCCGATTCTATCTCCGCCTGTAGAGGGAGACCATTGATCATGTATCTGACTGTTCTTGAAGATTCTATGGGTTGTGTCCTTGGCCAGCAAGACGAATCAGGGAAGAAAGAGTATGCTATCTACTACTTGAGTAAGAAGTTCACCGATTGTGAGTCTCGATATTCAATGCTTGAGAAGACATGCTGTGCTTTGGCTTGGGCTGTTAAGCGCTTACGCCAGTATATGATAAATCATACGACTTGGTTGATATCCAGAATGGATCCAATCAAGTACATCTTCGAGAAGCCTGCTGTAACAGGGAGAATTTCCCGTTGGCAGATGTTGTTATCTGAGTATGATATTGAGTATCGAGCTCAGAAGGCTATTAAAGGTAGTATCTTGGCTGACCATTTGGCACATCAGCCTATTGAAGATTATCAGTCAGTTCAGTATGACTTCCCGGATGAGGAAATTCTGTATTTGAAAGTGAAAGATTGCGATGAGCCTACACTTGATGAAGGGCCAGAGCCTGGTTCCAGATGGAGTATGGTGTTTGATGGCGCTGTAAATCAGTATGGAAATGGTACTGGGGCCGTGATTATTACTCTTCAGGGCGCGCATATTCCTTTTACAACAAGGCTAACTTTCAAATGCACGAATAATATGGCTGCGTATGAGGCCTGTATTATGGGATTGGAGGAATGTATTGATCTAAGGATCAAGCATCTTGATGTATATGGTGATTCGGCCCTCGTTGTTAATCATATTAAGGGTGAATGGGAAACGAATCAGCTTGGTCTCATTCCATACAGAGATTATGCGAGGAGGATTTCAACGTTCTTTACTGAGGTTGACTTCCATCATATTTCTCGAGATGAGAATCGGATGGCAGATGCTCTTGCTACACTTGCTTTAATGATTGTGGTTAAATTATGGAATGAAGTCCCCAATATCACCGTGATGTGCTTGGACAGACCAGCTCATGTATTTGCAGTAGAAGAAGTAAAAGATGATAAGCCGTGGTATTATGATATCAAGTGTTTCCTTCAGAGCCAGATTTACCCGCCTGGGGCATCTGTAAAAGATAGGAAGACTTTGAGGAGATTGTCAGGCAGTTTCTACCTCAATGGCGAAGTGTTTTACAAAAGAAATTTTGACATGGTTCTGCTCAGATGCGTGGATAGACACGAAGCAGACCTGTTGATGACTGAGGTCCATGAGGGTTCATTTGGTACTCATTCCAATGGACATGCCATGGCTAGAAAGATGTTGAGAGCAGGCTACTATTGGCTGACAATGGAGTTTGACTACTGCAAATTTGTGAAGAAATGCCACAAGTGTCAGATTTATGCTGATAAGATTCATATTCCCCCGACACTTTTGAATGTGATCTCATCACCATGGCCTTTCTCCATGTGGGGAATTGACATGATTGGCATGATAGAGCCGAAAGCGTCCAATGGACACAAATTTATTCTCGTAGCAATTGATTACTTCACCAAGTGGGTTGAAGCGGCGTCGTATGCAAATGTGACCAGGCAGGTGGTCGTGAAGTTTATCAAGAATCAACTCATATGCCGATATGGTGTGCCAGATAAGATCATTACTGATAATGGATCTAACTTGAATAACTAGATGATGAAAGAGCTGTGTAGTGAATTCAATATTGCACATCATAATTCTTCTCCGTACAGACCCAAGATGAATGGGGTTGTTGAAGCTGCTAACAAGAATATCAAGAAAATTATCCAGAAGATGGTTGTTACGTACAAAGATTGGCATGAGATGTTGCCATTCGCTTTGCATGGCTATCGTACATCTGTCCGCACTTCAACAGACGCAACCTTTTTCTCTCTTGTTTATGGCATGGAGGCGGTACTCCCAGTAGAGGTGGAGATCCCATCAATGAGAGTCTTGATGGAGGCCAAGTTGACTGATGCTGAATGGGTTCAGAGTCGTTATGACCAGCTAAACTTGATTGAAGAGAAGAGATTGACTGCCATGTGCCATGGTCAGTTATATCAGCAGAGGATGAAGAAAGCTTTTGATAAGAAGGTCAAGTCTCGTGTGTTCCGAGAAGGTGACCTTGTGCTCAAGAAAGTTTTGTCTTTCGCGCCCGATTCCAAGGGCAAGTGGACTCCGAACTATGAGGGTCCGTATGTTGTTAAGAGAGCCTTTTCAGGCGGTGCTTTGATACTTACAACTATGGATGGGGAGGATTTCACTCGTCCTGTGAATTCAGATGCAGTCAAGAAATACTTCGCCTAAAAAAATAAAAACTAAATAGCTCGCTAAGTTGAAAACCCGAAAGGGCGGCTTAGGCAAAAATGAGCGTCTCGGTGGATTGAAAACCCGAAAGGGCGATCCAGGCAAAAGTTAGAGACACAAAAAATAATGATATATGTATCCCGCTAGATTGAGTACCTTATCCTGGGGCAATCTAGGCAAAAATTAGGGATTTGGCAAGTAACTGCATCTTGACAAGACTTTATTCTACAACTGTCATCCGTCAGAAATCCTTGCTCATTATCAGTCAAAGCTTCAAATACATCGGATTCAGAATTGGTGGAGAAATGGTCATTATGTTCAATGTAGCCCTTTTCCAATATATATCACCAATTTCAAATTTGTAAAGATCTATGGAGTCTTGCCATTCGCAGACTACCATTCTATCAAATAAATTTGAGCCTTTTATCCAATTATTGGCACTCTTATCTGTTTCTATTCAACAAATGTTTTACATGTTTTGATTAAGAAAATATAATTGTTTTAAACGATCAAATTTTTTATAATTTGTTTTTAAACAAAGTGAACATTCACAATGACGAAAGGATACTTAGGAGATCCTCAGTGCTCTCCCAAGGGTGGTACGATCCCCAACAGGGTAAGATTTTTGTCCATATTCCTGGCATGACTGTATCTCCTCCCTTCAGAACCTTTTGTGGTTTACCATACCAAGTGGATTGCTTGTTGAGGGTCACCTCTCTCCCCTTCAGTAGAGTAGCAATCTTTCTTCCTCAGCAGCTTGGATCTCTTTGGGCAAGAGCGATATTTGGTGGTTGATCCCGATAAATCCTTTATCTCCTCGGATAGATTCCCCAGTAGAGTTGTTGGTGTGGTGGACCTTGTCTATGATAACTCTTGTCCCCAGCTGGAATGATGGATGATTCATCCCTTGCAGAGTTCTTTGCTTCCTGGTATCTCTGATCCCCAGCAGATTGGATACTCCCCAGTGAACTTGGCTTTCTCTCTTGAGATGTAGTACCGGGTGGTTGATGCCTAGACCTGGTTGTGTTAGATATGTCTGTCTGTCAGCATACATCATACATAAACCATGCATATTCATGCATAATTATAACATTCAGATATTCATGTTGCATTCTTTACCATATATCGTTGTTTGCTGTCTCCTGCTATTTGGTGATATACTTCCCCGAGCAGATGTGTGTGTCTGATCTCTCCATATAGAGTCAGCTCCATAAGCAGAAAACGTCTATCCTTTCTTCCATATTCCCCACTGGGTTATATCCTCGTGGATGTTGATTGTTTTTGTTCCTTTCCAACACATATACTGGGATGGTTTTCCCTATTGAGTTATATCCTCACCGAGACAAGTCTTGATTTGGTGTGCCTATCTAGTTTGATCCTAGATCGGTCTCTTGAGACTCTTTTCCTGTTTCCCCGTGGTAAATGAATAATTTCTCAATAATTAGTAATTATTATCCCCGGCGGAGTGTGTGTTTCTCTACCCTCATACCGGTAGTTGTAAACCCTATTTCTTCCCCTTTTGCAGAGTAACTATTTTTGCTCATCTTTAATTGGTGACAGTTATCTTCATCCAATATTCGGTGATGATATCCCCTCATCTGCTTGGATAATTGCCCTGATTACGCAATTTATCCCCAGCGGGTCATCTCTCGTCTACCTTGTTGTTGTTGGTAACGATTGTTTCTTCCCTGAATTGGTCATCATTATATACCTAGTTTCGGTATCCCGATGCCTTTTCTTTTCGGTCGATTTATCCTTTATTAACCCAGTAACCAGTTGTGAATAATCGTCCATGCGAGTATATTATCTATGTTTTGACGGTAATAGATAGTATATCTCATGCACTCTCGGGTCTGAAGCCTTTTGTTCTTCCCCAGTTGAGTAAGATTCGTATCCCCTTTGTGGAGTCGAATATCCATCCTGTAATCGAGTTTGCTTTTAGCCCTCTTTTGGATGATGAGTGTTTTGGGAATATTCCCCAATTCACGCCTTGGTTGGTCACCTATTATATGCCCAGTAACCAGTATCCCTGGTGTTCCTTCCTCTCTGCTCCCTATTATGACTTTTTGTCCCCTGTGGAGTCAGAATCCCTGAGTTGAAGTATACCTTTTAGGTTTTCCTCAGACGTTTTGAAGTTTTGATATCTCTCACCCTTATACCGGTCTTGGATATTCATCTCTTCCTGAGCATGTTGTATCTCTCACCCTCATACCTGGCGTTCAGATCATATGTCTCCTTGAGCTTATTACCCAGTAACCGGTAATACCTCGTCCCGCTGCTTCCCCAGGAGTGTCCTTGTGGACATCCCCAGCGAAGTCCCTTAGTGGATTGTTTTCATCCGGATTTTATCCGAAGTATCCGCTGTGGATAGTTTTTTGTTGTATTGGCATATTCCCCAATACATGCATCTTCGAGTCAGCTTGAGTCTTTCCATTGGATCTTTTCCCTTTGGAATTCTGTTCCCCACGCTTTGAGTCATGACCTGCTCGCGCATTTTTATCCCTTTTCTATCCCCAGGAGAGTCCCCAGGGTCTTGGTCCCATGGAGTGAATTGCTCATATGGATTGTCAGTGGCTTCTGATTTCTTTGCTTTTGTGGACACATATCTCCACAGACTGCTACCATTTTTCATACCTACATTTGCATCATGAGGTCTCTTAGGGACCAAAATTCGTCTCTTTGTTATTATTTAAGCCCATTCTACCCCGTCGAGACGAAGATTTTAACCTTCACTTCTCCGGCTAGAACGACCTTAAATAGGGGCATCTGTAAGACCCCAATTTTGACCCTAAGATCCCTCATGGCATCATAACATTGCATTTGCATTGCCTCAAGGATCTTTAGCATCTTGGTTCCCTTTGCCTTTGGGTGGGAATCCTTGTGATTGGTTTGAGATCACCAAGCATGCTTGAATTATACATCATTGTTTCTCTTACTTTTGTTTACTAACCAAAAGCACAAAAATGTGTCACTAACATCTTTTGTTTGAAGCTTGAGTATCATCCAAGACACTTTGTGGGTTCTATTTAGATGATCAGTCAACACAAGGGAATGGCTTGAGATACTTCCAACAGGTTCAAATGGGGTCTATTCGTCAGTCAAAACGTTAATCATGAAGGAGAAAAAGTTTGTTCATGAGCTGTCATGCTCGCTAGGCGAGCAGAATGGGTCGCTTAGCGAGTCCCAAGAAAAGCCACCAGAATCACCTAAGCTCAGAGGAATTTCTTGAACTGTCATGCTCGCTAGGCGAAGCCCACGTGTTAAAAAAAACAAAAATAAAATAAAAATAAAAATATAAAAAAAATAAAAAAAATAAAAAAAAATAAAAAAAATAAAAAAATAAAAAAATAAAAAAAATATAACAGAATTTTTTTGGACTTGGGCCTCTCTCATTTGAGCCCACAGGTCCATAAAAATCAGGTTATAAATTCAAAGTTTCAGTGAAACAAAAGGCCATTCTATTCCTATTACCCTGGCAAGGAAAAAGATAATGCGAGAAGACCTAACAGAGTTCAGAGAAACCTCTAGAGACTGAAGGGAAATCATCGGCAAAGAACCAATTCCCTCTCATATAAACCCTAAGAGTGCTTTGCAAACCCAACCGTGCAATTCAATTTCATTCGATCTCTCCAGTCAGGTTTGCCTTATTCCCATTACTTTATGCTTTTAATTTGAATGCTCTGAATGTATGAGGTATTATGGGTGAATTTGATACCCTTTTGATGCATGTGTTTGACAAGAGGTTTAGGCCTCCTACCCTTGGTTGCTTTTTGTGAGCTTTTTGTGAATTTTAATGGCATGATTCATGTGGTTACATTTTGATTTAGGGGCAACTCTTGATTACCCTATCTTGTTTCTCTAACCTGTTTGTTGAGTTTTGTTTTGTGAGGGCTCATATGACTCTTGCAGAGATGGCTTGCCTGGTGTTCCACTTTATTTGTGGGATACCCCCTGGAGGTTTATTCCGATTACCTGTACTAACTCACTTTCTTTGATGGTGCTAGCTTGAGAGATCTCTGGGTTTCTTATCTCTTTAATTGCTGTTACTTCGGATCTTTATCCGTACGGTAGATCTCTCGATCCCTTTACTTTTCCCGCATGTCACCGATTTCTTAGGTTTCGTATAGCCTCTCGTGGCATATCATTTAAGGTAGCGCGGTTCCTTCATCTAGGACTGCCTTTTTGCATAAGAATCCCTAAAACCTCAAACTCATTGATTTTTCTTCTCCTAAGAACATGTTATCTCCTTCTACTACAGGCGAGTAAGTCTCCAAAGGTCGAGCATCCGGTAGATTGTGTAGTAACGTCGTTCACCCTAAAATACAACCCTTACCCCATAGGTGGTCGAACTACGTTTTGCTCTGATTTTCATCCCAGATGAGATACGTAGGCATAAGACGCAATGTCTTAGCGAGCACACTCCTCTTTAACCCATAGGTAGCCGAGCTACGAAGACTCTGATTCTCATATTCAGATGAGATACGTATGCAGTGGATGCGACATCTGTGCGAGTCATTTTCTTTTGACCCTTCTTTTAGTAAGTAGTACATTAGATAAACATACACGCTTTTCTCATCCCTTAAATCATGTTTGCACAAATAAATTTTCACAAAAAAACAAAACAACCTTTGCAACAAATGTGAAAAGGGCTCCTTAGGATTACCTAGGATGCTTTGGGTGCCTAACACCTTCCCATTGCATAACCAACCCCCTTACCCAGATCTCTAACATTTTTACTAGTTTTTGATTCGATAAAACTTTTAGGTTTTTGTTTGCTTTCTAACCATTCCTTTGGATAAATAGAAGTGCGGTGGCGACTCGACTTGTATGATTTACCTTGGATTTAGTCAATATCTCTAATGGTAACGAATACCCCGCTACACTAACTATGGAGGTGAAGGTTAAAATCTTTGGCTCGACTCAGTAGAATGGGCTTAAATAACAACATGGAGAAACAAATTTTGGTCCCTTAGAGACCTCATGATGCATATGATATGAATGCAAAAGTTAATGCTTTGTGGGGAAATATTACCACAAAGGAAAAAGAAATCAGAGAGACCGAAAGTCCGTAGGAGTATAATGCATTTCGTAAGGAAAACTCGTTGGGGAGACAAAGACTCTGGGGGGATAAAAAAGAGTTATGCGTAGGCCAGGCTACAACTTAAAACTGCTGGGGGACAAGAGGGATTCCACACATAATGGAAAGACTCATCCAGGGAAATAACAACATCTGCAGGGGATACGAATAAGTCAGGATAAAACTGAAGTACTCGACTCGTGTAGGGGAACAACGATTTCACTAAGAAAATGTGTGTCGCAACCTGAAAAATGGAATGCGAAAAAAAACAACCGGCGAAGAAAGACAGGAGAGTCGCCACCGTGCGTTATTTATCCCAAATGATGGAAAGGAAACGCTCCAAGTAAACCTGGAAAAAGGAAAGGACAAGGCAGGGTCTCGCAACCAAATCTTGGGTTCGGGAGTCGATTATGCGAAGGGAAGGTATTAGCACCCCTACGCATCCGTAATACTCTACGAGATCCACTTTTGTAGTTCTTGTCTAAAGGGTGTGCGTTTATCTAATGTGTTATTTACTAAAAAAATGGGGTCAAAAGGAAAATGACTCGCACGGATGTCGCATCCACTGCATACGTATCTCATTTGAATATGAGAATCAGAGTCTTCGTATCTCGGCTACCTAGGGGTTTAGGGTAATTGTGCTCGCTAAGACATCGCGTCTTATGCCTACGTATCTCACCTGGAATGAGAATCAGAGCAAGCCGTAGTTCGGCTAACTACGGGGTTATGGATTGGGTTTTGGACAAACAACGTTACTACGCAATCTACCGGATGCTCGACCTTTGGAGACTTACTCGCATGTAGTAGAAGGAGTTAACGTGTTCTTAGGAGAAGAAAAATCAATGAGTTGTTAGGGTTAGGAATGCTCATGCAAAAAGGAGTCCTGGACGAAGGAACCTGTAAAAAATATAAAAACACAAAAACATTGCCTCCTATCGAGGTCTTCCAGCTAGGAAAGCAGTAAAATGCGGGAAAAATGTAAAAGTACCACGCGGATAAAGATCTGAAGTAACAGCAATTAGAGGAATGGGAAACCCAGGGATCCTTCCAAGCTAAACACCATCAAAGAAAGTGAGTCAGTACAGGTAATCGGAATAAACCTCCAGGTGGTATCCCACAAATAAAGTGGAACACCAGGCAAGCTATCCCTGCAAGAGTATGTGAGCCTTCACAAAAACTCAGCAAAAGGGTTAGTGAAACACGATAAGCATTTTTTTCATGGATAACAGTATGGTTTCAGAAACCTCAAACCCTGTGGCATACACTTCAGAAATTAAACGATTAAGCATTCAAGGCATTATTTATACATTCATACATAATTATGAACCTGTGGACAAAAACCTAATGAAATTCATCCATCATACCTCAAACATTCAGAGTATTCAACTTCAAAGCACAAAGGTAATGGGAATAAGGGCAAACCTGATTGGAGAGATCGGTTGAAATCAAATGGCACGGCTGGATTTGCAAACCAATGTTAGGGTTTGCTTGAGCTGAAAGTGTGTGAGTCAGAATGAACTTTTCAGAGTTTCCTGGAGGTTGCTGCAGATTAATTCTCACTCTCTCTGTCTAGGTTTCTCTCCAGGTTTTGTCCAGGGTTTTGTTCCAAGGAAACCTCAGAGTGTTTTGCTTCTCTTTCTTTTTTTGTCTGTTCTCCCTCTTTTATAACCTGATTTTCATGGCTTTATGGGCTCAAATGAGAGAGGTCCAAGTCTAAGATTTTTCTATTATATTTTATTTATTTAATTAATTAATTAATTTTTTTTCTTTTTTTTTTTCTTTTTTTTCCTTTTTGTTTTCATTTTTTTTTCGTTTTTTTTTCGCGTAACACGTGGGCTTCGCCTAGCGAGCATGACAGCTCATGAACAAACCTTTGCTCCTTCAAGATTAACGTTTTGACTGACGAATAGACCCCTGTTGGAAGTAACTCAAGTCTTTCCCTTGTGTTGACTGATCATCTAAATAGAACCCACAAAGTGTCCTGGATGATGTTCAAGCTTCTTGGAGCTAATCACCATTGACATGATGAAATGCAATGTATCTAATGTTAAATGACCTAAAAATTAATGCGTGAATAAGGAGGGAAAATTTTGGGGTGTTACAGCTGTCCCTATTCCGTCATCAGCTAACCCGAGCAGGATGAAAGCGAACAGCTTATCAGACAAACAGGGTGAGTTGTGATTGAATACCAAAGACAAACCGAAAATTTGCGCTCCGAGAACACCACAAAAATGCTGAAATACACCGCGCTGTTTATTTCTCTTCTGATCTTCTGGCTGAATCTGAATCAGTCTTCTGACTTAATCTGGAGTTTCGATCCTCTGGGTGAATCTATACTCAATTTAGTCCTCTGGTTGGATGTTAATTTTGATCCTCGGGTTGGATGCGGTTTCAATCTTCTGACTAGATCTTCTTCGATCTTCTGGCTAGATCTTCTTCGATCTTCTGGCTAGATCTCCTTTGTTTCGATTCTCTGGCTGAATCTATTTTCTTTGATTCTCTGGCTGAATCTACTTCGATCTTCTGGCTAGATCTGAATTGTTTCGATTCTCTGGCTGAATCTATTTCCGGTCTTCGGTGAAACCTAGTGCATGGCTAGTGTGTACATTCGAAACTACTGACTCCAGCTGGTCAACAGTTATCTCTGGGGGAACATAAGCCATATTCAGTACTTTCAACAAGGCTGCACTGTGTGCCTTAGAGCACATCAATAGTGAGAGAATGGAGATCTTTGAGGGTGTCTGATTTAGCTGGTCGACTACCTTGTAGTCACTTTTCTTGATAATCCTCATAAACTCATCCACTTCCTTCTCGAATGTGGTCTTAGGAGGAGCTTCTTCGGTAGTAACCTCTTCGGTGGATACCTATTTTCCTTTAGCCTTGGCAGCTGCCTCAGCTTCAGCATTCGTGCGCAATGTTGATGGTGCAAATAGGCGTCCACTGCGAGTGAAGCCACCAATTCCTCCAACATTGTCTACAGCGGAGCTATCAATGTCAATGTCTTCTTCGTTATCTTTCTTCCCCTGGCAGTAGATATCAGCCCCATAGTGCCACGGGATAACACTGTCTTTCTCATACGGAACAGGTCTTGGTACCGTGATGGTGACCGGACCAATCAAAGTCGGTTGGGGGTTGTCAGAGTAAATTGGTGCTGGACTTTCTGGGAAATATATTGTTGTCGGAGCGGGCCTCTCGGGAACATATATTTCTTCAGGAGTGAAATAAAACGTTACTGTCGACACATCATTCTTCACTGGACGAGTCTGATCGAACTGAAGACAACCTTCATCTATCAGTTGCTGAATACCCCTTCTCAAACTATCACATCCGTTCTCGGCGTCTTGACAATTTCTGCACTCTTCCCCACAGCCCGGGAAAATCCGTCCTTTCAAGAGTCGGTCTTTGACCACCGATAGCGAAGTCTTCACTTTAGTCACATCAGAAACCAAATTCAAAGTTTCCCCACTATCAACATCATTAATCCTCTGCCCGCCGTGAGCTGGCATCGGGTTTTGGATAACATTAGGCACCGGAGAAAAATTGATGGCCTGAGCATCTCTCAAATCTTGTACCTTTAGCTGGAGAGCCTTGCAATTATCTGTAGTATGGCCAGGTGCGTTGGAGTGAAAAGCACATCTGGCATTGACATCATAACCTCTAGGCAGATTGTTGGGATCGACCGGTGGGGCCAGAGTTCTCAACGGAACCAGATTCATGTCAATCAGCTTGGGAAGTAATACAGAATAAGGCATTGGGATTGGCTCAATGACCCGGTCCGCCTGCCTTGGACGTTGCTGATAGGGTCTCTGCTGACCCGGATTACCTCCTTGTTGTTGATTGTTGTACCTGGGTTGCTGTTGCGGATGATACTGCGGTTGAGGAACAGGTGTTGGAATAGTGACTGCGGCCACTTGATCTTGATAATAATTAGGGCGTCCTCTGCCCCTGCCTCTGCCGGCATATACAACGCTCGTCTCACCTTCTCTTCTTCGCTGACCGTTACCAGCAAACGGTTTCTTGGTAACTGATGAGTTGGAAGCACTGTTGTCTTGAATTCAGCCCATCTTCAACAGACTCTCGATCCTTTCTCCAGCAATCACTATCTCTACAAAGCTAATTGACGGGCAAGTAGTCAATCTCTCGATATAATTGCCTTGAAGAGTGTTCATGAACATGTCCGCCATCTCCCTTTCAGACATAGGGGGTTGGACGGATGCATCAATCTGTCTCCAACGCTGAGCATATTCTCTAAAGGTTTCCTTGGCAGTCTTAGACATTCCTTGCAACAAGGTCCGATTTGGAGCCATGTCCAAGTTGTATTGATATTGCTTGACAAAAGCCTCTACCAAGTCTTTCCAGCTCTTGATGGTAGTACGAGACAAATGAGAATACCATTCACGAGAAGCTCCAGTTAATCTGTCTTCAAAATAGTACATCCACAGTTTTTCATCTTCAGTGTGAGCTCCCAACCTTCCCAGATAAGATTGGAGATGAGTGCGTGGGCAAGAAGCCCCGTTGTATTTCTCAAAAGTAGGGGGTTTGAACTTGTGAGGGATCCTTACTCCCTGAACCAAACCAAGATTGGTGACATCAAAATCTAAGGAATTTTGAGACTCCAGCAAGCTCATCCATACGGCGAGTGGTCTCGAGGGCCTTGTCGTGCAAAGAAAATTGATCATACTGACAATCTTCAGTAACGGGGCGCCCGTTAATCCGAATCCCTTGATTCACATTGTACCTTCCGCCAATACCATTCCCAATATTTCCTGTGTTGCCAACATTACCCGGGTTTCCATCAACATTTGCGTTACCCACGTTTCCAGTGTTCACAGGGTTATCAGCGTTCCCAGGGTTACCAGGGTTCCCAGGGTTACCAGGGTTCCCAGGGTTACCCGGGTTCCCCTCAGCACTTGGTATTTCCACCTCTGGATCGGGCCTCGGTTGCTCAACCAATTCCTTCAGCTTCGCCTGGCCTTCTGCCATACCAGTCATCAATGTCATGAACTGATCCATCCTTTCACGCATATCAGCCAGTTCTTTCTGTATCTGGTCCATTGCTAGTCGTGGACGGTTTTCCTTTGTCGGGTACCTGTGAACTCGCTTGGGACCAATAACTGCCTGCAATAGGGAACAAACATTAGACACTGCGGTGACACCTGCAAAATAAACAAGGGTTAGTATGCATGGTATGCGATGCACTGCTTATTCAATTTTAAGGCCTCCCCCTTAAAAAGGGAATACCCTGCAAATGAATAAGCATGAGATGTTGGATGCAAATATGCGAATGATGTTATGCAATGCAATGGCATGTCAATCAGGATGGCTGGATCCGCTTGAACATCTGTCAGGTTGCACCGCCTGGAGAGAGATTAAGAGGATCAAGCAAAGCACACCAAACAAAGGTCATGGGATGGATCATGTTATCCTTAATATCAACCATCCATTTTTTGGTGGATTATGGTTTACACCTTATCAACACCCAAGTTTCATTGATATTAAGGATACCTGAACGGATCAACCATGAATCAAGGGTTTGTTGCAAGTCACGAGCATGGAGTTTAGGTTAAGAACCACCCAAAGGGAGTGTACTAAGGTTTAAACCTGCCAAACATGTTCTACAAAAGGTTCCCATAGTCATAATCTCATCTTTCGGATATTATCGGAGGAACGACTACTCGTATTCCAAAAATATTCTCAAGAGAGACTCTTATGAGTGTAGTATCGCGTAACAATCGTACCAAATCTTACACTTGAACGACTTTCGCACTACGTCCTACGATTAGGCCAAGATGGGTTTGGTAAACTAAGGTCCTTCGCTTCTAAGGTCTATATTGGAAAACGTAATGTCTAACCACAACTTACTTGTGTGACATTATTGATCTCAACATGACCTCCACCAAGTGAATGGGCTTGCAAGTCAACTTGCTAAGGAATAATTCCACACAAGTCAACAAGACTATGCCATTCTCCTATCCTAAGTGCACTCGAGTTCGGGTATAGAACTCATCTCACAAACAGAACCAGCAGATACGGAAGTCATATGTACACAATGCAATAAAGCAGGTAAATGTTGAAACATAAATAACTGTACAAAAGAATAAACACCCAGTAAACAAACAACATACAAAATCTAGGAGGGACTCGCTTAGGGAAACCGGGTCCCCAGCAGAGTCGCCAGCTGTCGCAACCTGAAAAATGGAATGCGAAAAAAAACAACCGGTGAAGAAAGACAGGAGAGTCGCCACCGTGCGTTATTTATCCCAAAGGAGGGAAAGGAAACGCTCGAAGTAAACCTGGAAAAAGGAAAGGACAAAACAGGGTCTCGCAACCAAATCTTGGGTTCGGGAGTCGATTATACGAAGGGAAGGTATTAGCACCCCTACGCATCCGTAGTACTCTACGGGATCCACTTTTGTAGTTCTTGTCTAAAGGGTGTGGGTTTATCTAATGTGTTATTTACTAAAAAAAAGGGGTCAAAAGAAAATGACTCGCACGGATGTCGCATCCACTGCATATGTATCTCATCTGAATATGAGAATCAGAGTCTTCGTAGCTCAGTTACCTAGGGGTTAAGGGTAATTGTGCTCGCTAAGACATCGCGTCTTATGCCTACGTATCTCATCTGGAATGAGAATCAGAGCAAGCCGTAGTTCGGCTAACTACGGGGTTATGGATTGGGTTTTGGACGAACGACGTTACTACGCAATCTACCGGATGCTCGACCTTTGGAGACTTACTCGCCTGTAGTAGAAGGAGTTAATGTGTTCTTAGGAGAAGAAAAATCAATGAGTTGTTAGGGTTAGGGATGCTCATGCAAAAAGGAGTCCTGGACGAAGGAACCTGTACAAAAATATTGCCTCCTATCGAGGTCTTCCAGCTAGGAAAGCAGTAAAATGCGGGAAAAATGTAAAAGTACCACGCGGATAAAGATCTGAAGTAACAGCAATTAGAGGAATGGGAAACCCAGGGATCCTTCCAAGCTAAACACCATTAAAGAAAGTGAGTCAGTACAGGTAATCGGAATAAACCTCCAGGTGGTATCCCACAAATAAAGTGGAACACCAGGCAAGCTATCCCTGCAAGAGTATGTGAGCCTTCACAAAAACTCAGCAAAAGGGTTAGTGAAACACGATAAACATTTTTTTCATGGATAACAGTATGGTTTCAGAAACCTCAAACCTTGTGGCATACACTTCAAAAATTAAACGATTAAGCATTCAAGGCATTATTTATACATTCATACATAATTATGAACCCGTGGGCAAAAACTAATGAAATTCATCCATCATACCTCAAACATTCAGAGTATTCAACTTCAAAGCACAAAGGTAATGGGAATAAGGGCAAACCTGATTGAAGAGATCGGTTGAAATCAAATGGCACGGCTGGATTTGCAAACCAATGTTAGGGTTTGTTTGAGCTGAAAGTGTGTGAGTCAGAATGAACCTTTCAGAGTTGCCTGGAGGTTGCTGCAGATTAATTCTCACTCTCTCTGTCTAGGTTTCTCTCCAGGTTTTGTCCAGGGTTTTGTTCCAAGGAAACCTTAGAGTGTTTTGTTTCTCTTCCTTTTTCTGTCTGTTCTCTCTCTTTTATAACCTGATTTTCATGGCTTTGTGGGCTCAAATGAGAGAGGTCCAAGTCTAAGATTTTTTTATTATATTTTATTTTTTTATTTATTTAATTAATTAATTAATTTTTTTTTAATTTTTTTTTCTTTTTTCGCATAACACGTGGGCTTAGCTTAGCGAGCATGACAGCTCATGAACAAACCTTTGCTCCTTCAAGATTAACGTTTTGACTGACGAATAGACCCCTGTTGGAAGTAACTCAAGTCTTTCCCTTGTGTTGACTGATCATCTAAATAGAACCCACAAAGTGTCCTGGATGATGTTCAAGCTTCTTGGAGCTAATCCCGATTGACATGATGAAATGCAATGTATCTAATGTTAAATGACCTAAAAGTTAATGCGTGAATAAGGAGGGCAAATTTTGGGGTGTTACAAAGTGCACTCAACTCAACTGGGGAGAAATAAAATTTCAACACAAGAGGAGCAGAAATTTATTATCTACTACCTGTTGTAAGACCCAAATTTTGTCCCTAAGATCCCTCATGGCATCATATCATATCATATCATTGCCTCAAGGATCATTGTGCACCTTGCCTTCTTTCTTGTAGGTGGGTTGTCTTTTGAGAGTGGTTCTTGATCACGAAGCATGTTTTGCATTTGTATATCATTGCTTTTCATTTGTCTACTAACCAAAAGTACAAAAATATTGTCATCTAACCTTGTTACTTGCAGATGAAGCAACACTAGGTCAAGGCAGTCAGTGCAGGCATTGAGCTATAGATGGTGGCCATTCTGAAGAATTTGGGCACCATGATCATTCCTCAAGAGTTCATATGAACCATGACATCATTTTGAATCAAGATCCCAAGTGGTAGAGGCTTGGATTTCATCTGATCACAGCTAGGTCAGCTGAAACCCTAGAAAAGTCAACACAAGTCAACTATGCATTAAATCATGGATTTGAAGGAGGGAGATGGTTAGAGAGGCCTCATTCATGTCCATACAAGTCTCATATAACATGTCAAACATCAACATTGAAGGATTTGAGGTCAGATGAAAAGTTTCCAAAAATAGTAAGTGACCTGTAATTTCAAACTGCCAAAAATGGAAAGGTCTTCTCCTCAAAATTACATCATCAAGAAAGCTTCAAATGGAATTTTGTCCAACATTAAAGTTGAAGATCTTGCTCTCACCTTTTCAAAAAGTCCAAGAACATCCATTTCTCATTTGTGGTTGGCAAGTTATGATCAAATCATTGTCAAGGAAATTTGAACTTCAACAAGGCATAACTTTTGCATCAAAAGGCCAATTGGAATGGTTCTTTTTGTGACATTTTCATCTTGATATGCTCTATCATAATCATGCATCACATTTCATCATTTCTCATTACAAAAATATTGCATTTTTCACTTGAATTAATTTGAATTTTTGGAGGGAAAATATCCATTTGAAGATTATGCATTTTATTCACTTCCAACCAATCTCATTTGCATCAAAACAGATTTTTAAGCTTGCTCCAAGCCAAATTCGCACTGTTCCATTGGCATATGAGCATGAGGGTATTTTGGCCAAATTGCATAAATCATTCCATTTCACTAATCCTTGGGGTTTTGGTTAAACATGATTAAGAGCTTCATTAGTACATGATATATAAAGCTAATCATAACAGAAAATCACAACAACAACTTCACAAACTCAGATCCAAATTTTGCTCTCCAAATTCTCTCAACTTTTTTCATCAATTTTCTTCATCTCTTTTGCTTTGCTTTCGATCTGTTCATCATCTACAGGTATAATTGGAGTAGATTGAAGCTGGATCTTGAAGCATTCTTGAAGAATCGTGACTGTTGAAGCATTGCATCTCCCATGGCAGTTGAAGATTCCATCGAGATTAAGCATTGTTGAGCTGTTGTCCATCATTCATTCATCTTCCTCAGCACTATAGAGCATCTGTTTCAGCTCTTCCAAGCCAGATTCACACGCTTTCAACTCTGCATCATCAGCAAGGTTAAAATTCGAATGCTCTAATTCATGAAATTATGATATGCATCTTGTAGATCCTTTGTTGTTGGTTGTAATGAACTTTAGATCATGGATTTTCATTGAGTTTTGAGGTAGTTATGTGGATTTGAATGTTGACATGTGAAACTTTCTTCGCTTGAATCTTTGAACATGAGTAGAATTAGGTTGAATTGATGCTGGATTATTGATGTGTGATGCGAGATGAATCGAATGATGTATGTTTCATGAATTTCTGTGATGTTTGGATCTTGATGATTATGAACATGATGAACATGAATGAGTTTGTTAGGTTTTTGATTCCCAGAACTGTTTTGATCTTCTTGCGCGCGGTATGCATGTGTTTCTATGTTAATGCTCATGTATTGGTCCACACAAGCACTCACGTGGCTGGATGATTGGCTCAGATTTGAGCGTCGTGCCACATCACTTAATGAAACGGCGCGTTTCATTAAGTGAGCGCCTCAATTTAAATCTCTACACGGTTCGAATCCGGCTCAAGGCTTTTCCAATATTTCGCTTTTGCATTTTCTCCATTTATGCTCATCTTGTTCATATGCTTATTCCATGTTTTTTTTATTTTTCCTTTCCATTCAAAAATTCATAACTCCTAAAATAATGATCCAAATCACATGAGGTTTTTTGCACAATGATCTTCATGATGTCTTCTATTTTCTGGATATTTTTACAAAATTTGTGCACGGTTGAATTTTATTTTAGCCTAGGGTTTATGTTTGTATGTCATATCTTGCACCTTGCTTGCTATTTTGGTTATGAAATCATGATGCTTGATCCAATGAAGCTGAAAATTTTCACGCATAATCTAGACACTTTGATTGATCTTTTGGTATAGAGTTTGCAATTTTTGCATTTCTGGATGTTGAGATATGATGTGATTAATGAAGGTGTGACAATGTGGTCAGAACATTTCTTGTCCAACTTTCTGATTTTATTTACCTTGCCAAATAAATGCTAAATGATTTGAATTTTTGCATGATGCTGCTTCTGGATGTTAGGATTAATCATGAGTTTTTGTAGAATTTGTAGATCCATTTCCAATTTGTTTGAGATTTTCTTTGTTGGTTGGTCATAATTGGACTTTTGTTGAGTGTTGAACTTTCATGATTTGTGAAATTCTTATGCCTTATCATATGAGCTTGAAATTTTGTACATTGATTCTAGACACATTGAAGTTTGTCTTGGCTTTGGTTTGAGTCATTTATCTTATGTCATTTCTGTTTTAGGATTGCCTTAAGTTGATGCACCATTTGTGGTCTTGTTTGAGCTTGTTTATTCTTACCTTGATTTGATGATTTTAATTGACATGCCTCTACTTATCCAAATGCCATGATTTTTGGTGTTCTGATCATTTGATATGTGCTGTTTAGCCATGATTTTTCTTGAGATTTATTGAGCCATTCTGGAATTAATATGCCTTTGATCATTCTGTTGCTTCTATGTGGTTTCAACTTGCCTATCTTGAAATGTTTTGACTATGAAATTCTTTTGATGAATGATATTGACATGGGACCACTTGGATATTGTTCTTGATTGATTAATCTTGATTCTTGTAAATTTTCATGTTCTGTTTTGGAATATTTCTCCTTCTTTGACCCTAGGCCTTGGCCTAAGGGTTTGCTTCTCATGTTTGAGTTTGTTTTCAGGTTAAGAAGCATATGGCTTTAAGGAGATTAATTCACATGGCTTGAGTTGGTTTATTTGATTGTTATGGACTAACTTTGACTTGTTTTGTAGGTTGCTCTTAGCTCATTAGAGTTGAGCTTGTGCCTTGGACAATGTAGCCTTGATTGTTGATTGTGTATTGTCTGTTGACTGTTGGATTATCTGTTTGACTTTTTTTGAATTGAGTACTGATTGAATTGGATTGTTTTCAGGTACCTTAGTTGCTTAAGTTCACTTTGAACTTGCTTGGTTGCTTAACCAATTAGGTATAACATCTCCTCTTCATGTAGTCTGGAAGACCTGGCTTGTTACTTGGCCAGGCACCTGTCTGAAGTCCTCCTTAAGAGGCAATGTTTGTGATTGTTTATCTTTGTCCCCAAGCAGGAATAGTCCTTTTGATAAGGCAATTGGTAGATAAAAGAGATGTGTAGTCCATCTCCTACTATTCTGTGTGTCATCCCTTTGCTCACATTACATGTTGTAGCATTGTGGATCTTAACCCAAGATCTATAGAGTCATTAACTTGTGGAGAGAGTTCCAACTTTCTGAACTCCCACACCTTCTATCATTTGAAGCTCTCCCTGACCAGGGATAAGAGCAATGAGGCACACCCCTCATATCCTTTCATCTGCTTCACCTTAACTCTCAATGTTAAGGTTAAGAGCACCACTTACCCCATTCCAGTTGAATTTAAAGTCTAACCCTTGCTTGAGCCTAATTGCTTGTATATATTGTGTGCTAACTGAATCATTGATTGTTTATTGGTTCATCTGTACATGTTTGCTTGTTTGCCTTTGTGCATTTATCATCATTAATTGTTCATTAGTGCATGATCATCATTTCATATCTTTGTGACTTGTCTGAGTTTGCCCATTGAGGAATCAACTGTAAGTCCATTCATTGGCCATTGTTCCTATGATTTGGAAGGGATTGAGTGTAACGACATTTCATTGGCCACTTATGTCCTCTTTGCTTATTGCTTGTGTTTATTTGTTGTATGTGAGGATGCAATTGTAAGTCCATGTTGTTGGCATTTGTATTCCTATGATCATCCTGTGGAGATTGGTATAAGTCCAAATAGATTGGCATCTGATATCCACGTTTTGTTTTGCTTTGTGAGATTGGAATAAGTCCATTTATTGGCATCCGGTATCATTGTTTTTGTTTTAGGAGATTGGTGTAAATCCATTGATTGGTATCCGGTATCCGCTTTTGTTTGTGAGATTGGTATAAGTCTATTGATTGGCATCCGGTATCACCTTGCTTTTTATTTGCTTACTTGCTTTGTTGCTTATTCCAAAGGACACACTTGAATCATCTTCTATATGATTTCAAGAGGTGAATTTCTAGGAAGTTTTACACTCCTTCATCCACATCCTTTTTGTTCCAACACTCCCTTTTCACATTGTTAATTCAAAAAACTTTGACATAGTGTGCAAACATTTTCATCTCTTTTCAAATTAGAAACCTGGACCTTAAGTCCTTGACTTTTCAAACTCCATTTCATAACACTTCTTTGAATTGAATACTAATCATACTTTGACCATCCTTTTGTGAATACTCATAATCAATTAACTTCACCCATTCAATTGTTTTGTGGCTTTGTCCATTGTTGATATGTTTTCATACATTAGCCATAGGTTTCAATTCTCATAGTGGTTGATGTAAATCTCACCACATCCTTAGTGAGTTGATTGTAAGTCTTCCATACTTATTATAGGGTTAACCCCTCACTAGTATGTTGAAGCTATCCTCGCATGGTGGATTGTTGGTCTTGGTTGAGTTTTCTCCCGTTGAGAATGAAAAGCCTTAGTGCTCTTGTTTTAAAATGAACTCACTGATATTTTGGAAATCTTTTAGCCGAACTACGGTGTTTTGATCCTTACCTTTCGTGGAAGGTACGTAGGCAACGGGTTCATCCGTTCAAACACAAAAATAATAAATTGTATATTCTTTTCTCATCTTCCCAATCATGTTTGCACAATATGTCATAAACAAATAAACATTTTTATACAACAAGTGTGAAAAGGGCTCCCTAGGAGTACCTAGGACGTTTTGGGTGCCTAACACCTTCCCATTGCGTAATTTACCCCTTACCCAGATTCTCTGATCTTTTCATTAGTTTTCTATGTGTAAAACTTCTTAGGCTTTTGTTCGCTTTTTAGCCAATCCTTTTGGATAAATAAAAGTGCGGTGGCGACTCGATTTCTTTGTATGCTTTGCTTATGGTTTAATCAATAAATCATATAGCGACGAATACACCGCTACACCTGTTACTGGGTAAGGAGATAATAAAGATATGATAGAGAGACCATCCGTCACCGGTTAGGATGAACATATCAAGGATGACTCGCTGGGAATCGCCAGGAGGGAATATTCATTACCGGTTACTAGGTAAAAATAGCCTTGCTGGGGAAAACTACAGAAAATAGGGTTTACAACTACCAGTTACTAGGCAGAAAACTAAGGTTGAGAGTATCCGTCATCGGTTAGGATGAACATATCAAGGATAAACTCGACAGGGAAGAAAATCTGTCACCGGTTAAAGTGAACATATCAAGGATAGACTTTCCTGGGGATGTTAAGGAGGATACCCGTCATCGGTTAGGATGAACATATCATGGATATACCAACTTTAAAAAAGAGGGGAATTACATCTATAAAAAACTGGATAGAAAACCGTCGGAGAGAAAAATCTGTCACCAGTTAGGATGAACATATCGAGGATCAACTCTGCGAGGGGACAAAGTAGGATTTACAACTACCGGTTACTGGGTAGAAGACCACCAAGAAGAAGAAAACCTGTCATCGGTTAGGATGAACATATCAAGGGTTAACTCTCTGAGGAACAAAAATAGGGATTACAACTACCTTTTTACTGGGTAAAATACCAGAGAAGAGAAAATCTGTCACTGGTTAAAGTGAACATATCAAGGATTGACTCACGCGGGGGAAGGAAAGATATCCGTCATTGGTTAAAGTGAACATATCAAGGATATTGGACAAGAAGTAACGAACTGCAGACTAAGAAGAATCTTACCAGTTACTGAGTAAAAGACTCTTAGGGGACCAAAACGTCTATCTAGGTAAGAGCTAGAAAGAAACAATCAATCAAGACTCAACCCAATGAGGACATAACTCAAGGGGAGTAATTCCATCCAGAAAATTTGCTGGAGAGGAAACTGAAATAACAACCATCCACGAGGAAACAAACTCAGTGGGGAAATAGAGAAAGGTTAAAGTCTTTCTGCTTAAGGGGCTGACACTCTACAATTGAAGGGAGGACAGACACCAGATTTGGTATGGGGATAAAGTACCACTATAACAGAGAATGAGAATCTTAAACAAATCGAATATGCAGGATATGCAAAATCATGAAATTATATGAATGTATATGTATATGTACATATGATGATCATGGTGACAAAATGATCACACATGATACAGGGGTCTCGCAAAGAAATTAAATCACCGGTACAATCCTCGGTCAATCCACAAAATTTGGAGACGAACTGCTAGAGAAAAGGGAGAGCAACATCTCAAGGGCTCAACCCTGGCTGGGGAAAGAGGAGATCTGCTGAGGAAAGAACAATGTCAACTCTGTGGGGAATTTTAGGTCAACTCCATAAAAATGGGAGACAACCCTACAGAGAAAATAAGAAAAGCTGCTCAGAAACCAGGAGGAAACTCTGACTGGGAGCAAAGATACAAAGCGATCGGTGGGGACACCAAAAGCGATCTACTGGGGAACTATCAAACATCTTTGATGAAGATCCGCCTGCTGAGGAAATATGAACTCCGTTGGGGAAGGCCGAAACTCTGATGGGGAAAAAGGATACGCCACAGGGTATCCAACTCAGCTGGGGATAAAGAAAGGAATTCCACCGGGGATCAAATACCTATCAAGGAACTGAATCAATGCAAACGTCTAGGGATACCCGAAGAGTTACTTCTTGGGGAACCTCAGATGCTTCACACTTAAGGACTTGCTTTTTACTAAAACGCAATTGATATTCCTTTTACTTTCTTTGGAAAAAATCTTGCTTTTATATATTAAAAAAAAACTTGATTTTGATTTAAAAATTTAATTTCAAAATGATCATAATAAAATTTAAAACTATTGACTGAAGTAAATAAGAGTAGAATCAATTGGATAAAAGCCCAACTTTATTTTAATAGAATGGTAGTCTGTAAATGACAAGACTCCATAGATTTTACAAAGTTGAAAATGGTAATTTACATGGAAAAGGTTACATTGAATACAAATGATCCTTAATCCTTCTACCAACTCTTGATATCCACCATGTTCTTGACCGTTGCTGGAGATGAACTGATGTCAACCCTTGTGCTCGAACAAGTCTTCGAAACACTGAAGATCAGCGGAATGCAGTTACTTGCCATAATCCCTAATTTTTGCATAAGTTGCCCCAAGGTGGGGTACTCAACTTATGTGGAAATTCTTTCTGTTTTATGTCTCTAATTTTTTCCTGGATCGCCCTTTCGGATTTTCAATCCACCGAGACGCTCATTTTTGCCTAAGTCGCCCTTTCGGGTTTTCAACTTAGCGAGTTGTTCTTTTATCTTTATGCGAAGTATTTCTTGACTGCATCTGCATTAACAAGACGAGTGAACTCTTCACCATCCATAGTTGTAAGAATCAATGCACCACCTGAAAAGGCTCTCTTAACAGCATATGGGCCTTGATAGTTGGGAGTCCATTTTCCTCTGGAATCTGGTTTGAACGATAAAATCTTCTTGAGCACAAGGTCACCTTCTCTGAACACATGAGGTTTGACCTTCTTATCAAAAGCTTTCTTCATCCTCTACTGATATAACTGACCATGACACTGTATACATGCGTTTTTGACGCCATAAGATTAGTATGCAGAATAGTTCTTTCGACAAATGACGCCATGAAGTTAGAAGCATAATAATGTTTTCAACAAATTGGAGATGCTGGTTCGACACTTCGATAGGTTGGTGGTTCGACATTTCGACAAGAGAAGATGTTTGCAGATGAAAAGACGTCTTTGACAAGCATGGATGATGTTATGGTATTTCGATAAATTCGACAAGTCTGAAGAGACGCGTCATTTCGATGTGAAGTGGAAATTCAAATTCAAAAGAGTTATCACGTTTGGCAGAAGACGCGTGGAGGCGCCTGGCGAAAGGAAGTCCTGCAGAAAGCCAAATGTCATAGTTTTAGGATTTATTCGTTAGTGACAATTATTTTGTTTGTATATAAATAGGATAGTTGTCATCAGAATAGTGTGTGTGAAAAAACTTGTACAAAATTCCTGCAAAAATACTCAAAGTACCCGTGTGAGAGGAAAGAGTCTTATCTGGAAAATGTACGTGTAAACAAACACCATTTCTTTAAAGTTCTATCTTATAACTTTCAAAGTTCTTTACCAATTTTCCTATACTTTTATCAGTCATTTATCCTTTGCATTTACTTTTCGACAATTTATGCTTCGCCATTTATTTTTCGCCATTTATCTTAGTCTTGTTAACTTTGCTTTTACTTACGCACTTTTAGTCAAATATCTTTCGACATGAAAGACTTAGTAAACCAAATAAAAGATACAAAGGTTGTTCTAAAGAGTTACAAAGATATTTAAACTTGCACATGTCCTAGGATTTGTATGGTTGATCCCGCAAGTAACCCAATTCGACAAGTTTTGGAAAACCAGAGGTTGTTCGCCAAAATCTACTGCGAACAGACACATGGCAGTCAATCTTTTTTCTTCAATCAAATTCAACTGATTAAACCTGGTCTGACACCATTCAGCTTCGGTTAACTTGGCTTCCATGAGCACACGCAATGAAGGAATCTCAACCTTTACGGGGAGCACTGCTTCCATACCATACACCAGAGAGAAATAGGTTGCCCATGTTGAAGTGCGGACGGATGTACGATACACATGCAAAGCAAACGGGCGCATCTCATGCCAATCCTTATATGTTACAACCATCTTCTGAATGATTTTCTTGATGTTTTTGTTTGCAGCTTCAACATCCCCATTCATCTTGGGTCTGTAGGGAGAAGAATTATGATGTGCAATCTTGAAGTCTTTACAAAGAGCTTCCACCATATTGTTATTCAAGTTCGATCCATTATCAATAATGATCTTACTTGGCACACCATAACGGCATATAATTTGATTCTTGATAAACCTTACAACAACTTGCTTGGTTAAATTTGCATACGATGCCGCTTCAACCCATTTTGTGAAGTAGTCAATTGCCACCAAAATGAAATGATGTCCATTTAAAGCTCTGGGCTCAAGCATCCCAATCATATCAATTCCCCACACGGAGAAGGGCCATGGGGAAGATATAACATTCAATAGTGTCGGAGGAACATGAATCTTATCAGCATAAATTTGACACTTGTGGCACTTCTTCACAAATTTGCAACAGTCAAATTCCATTGTCAGCCAATAGTAACCTGCTCGCAACATCTTCTTCGCCATTGCGTGTCCATTGGAATGAGTACCAAAGGAACCTTCATGCACTTCGGTCATTAACAAGTCTGCTTCGTGTCTATCCATGCATCTGAGCAAAGCCATGTCGAAGTTTCTCTTGTACAGTACATCACCATTCAAGTAGAAATTACCAGCTAATCTTCTCAAAGTCTTCTTATCTTTCAAAGATGCCCCAGGCGGGTAAATCTGACTTTGGAGGAAACATTTGATGTCGTAATACCATGGCTTCTCATCTTTAATCTCTTTAATAGCAAACACATGAGCTGGCCTATCAAGACGCATCATAGATAAATTGGGAACTTCATTCTAATACTTCACTACAATCATTGACGCCAATGTTGCAAGAGCATTTGTCATCCGGTTCTCATCTCGAGGGATATGATGAAATTCAACCTTTGTAAAGAAAGTTGAAATCCTCCTTACATAATCTCTATATGGTACTAAACTGGGTCGATTTGTCTCCCATTCTCCTTTGATTTGATTCACAACCAAAGCGGAATCACCGAAGACATCCAAATACTTGATTCTGAGATTCATGGCCTCTTCAAGCCCCATAATGCAAGCTTAATATTCTGCCATGTTGTTTGTACACTTGAAAGTCAATCCAGCTGTAAATGGTAGATGCGTACCTTGAGGAGTAATAATCACGGCCCCAATGCCATTGCCATATTTATTAACAGCTCCATCAAACACCGTGCCCCAACGGGAACCAGGTTTTGGCCCTTTTTCAAGCAATGGTTCATCACAATCTTTCATTTTCAAGTACAAAATCTCTTCATCAGGAAAATCATACTGCACTGACTGATAATCCTCAATTGGTTGGTGAGCCAAGTGGTCAGCCAAGATACTACCTTTGATCGCTTTCTGAGATCGGTATTCGATATCATACTCTGATAACAACATCTGCCAACGGGCAATCCTCCCAGTTAAAGCAGGCTTCTCAAATATATACTTGATTGGATCCATTTTGGATATCAACCAAGTAGTATGATTCAACATATACTGACGCAGACGCTTAGCAGCCCAAGCCAATGCGCAACAAGTCTTCTCAAGCATAGAATACCGAGTCTCACATTCGGTGAACTTCTTACTGAGGTAGTAAATTGCAAATTCTTTCTTTCCAGCCTCGTCTTGCTGACCAAGAACACAACCCATACTATCTTCTAGCACAGTCAATTACATGATCAACGGTCTTCCTTCAACAGGCGGAGACAAAATCGAAGGCTCAAGCAAATATTCCTTGATACTATCAAATGCTTTTTGGCAGTCTTCGATCCAATCACAAGACTGACCTTTCTGAAGAAGCTTGAATATAGGCGCACATGTGGAATTCATATGGGAAATGAATCTGGAAATATAATTCAAGCGGCCGAGAAAACCTCTGACTTGCTTCTCAATTTTGGGAGCAGACATCTCTCGTATTGCTTTGACCTTGGTAGGATCAACTTCAATACCCTTCTCGCTGACAATAAAGCCCAACAACTTACTAGAACGAACACCAAAAGTACACTTATTGGGATTCAAGCGGAGTTTATACTTCCTCAAACGCTGGAATAACTTCAACAAATGCTCAACATGTTCCTCTTCATCAATTGATTTAGCAATCATGTCATCGACACATACTTGAATCTCTTTATGCATCATATCATGAAAAAGAGTAGTCATTGCTCTCTGGTAAGTCGCACCGACATTCTTTAGACCGAAAGGAGTCACTCTATAACAGAATGTTCCCCAGGGTGTAATGAATGTGGTCTTCTCCATATCTTTCGGTGCCATCTTGATCTGATTATATCCGAAAAATCCATCCATAAACGAAAAGACTTTGAATTTAGCAGTATTGTCTACCAACATATCAATGTGTGGCAGAGGGAAATCATCTTTCGGACTGGCTTTATTCAAATCTCTATAATCGACACACATGCGGACTTTTCCATCTTTCTTTGGCACATGCACAATATTGGCCACCCATTGCGGATACTCAACAGTTACAAGGAAACCGACATCAATCTGCTTCTGAACTTCCTCTTTGATCTTTACAGCCATATCAGGATGCGTTCTTCTCAACTTCTGCTTGACTAGCGGGCATTCTGGCTTCAACGGCAATCTATGCTCCACAATCTTAGAATCCAACCCAGGCATGTCTTGATATGACCAAGCAAACACATCTGAATACTATCGAAGAAGATCAATCAACCCCTTCTTAGCATCTGGACACAGTCGAGACCCAATTTGACTTCCTTCACATCATCTTCGTGTTTACTGTGGAAATTGGTAAACAACCGCTAGTCCTCCCTAGGCTTTAAAACTAAGGGTTACTTGCAGGATCGACCAGTTGATCCTAAGACATGTGCTAGTGTGATAGGGTGACTTATTCAATTTTACAGACAATTGACTTTGTGAGAAACAGCTTCTGACAAAGTATTGAACAAGCACATGTTTTTTCCACACGAAATGATAATGATGCTATAGCCTATGGGTGACTCGTGACCGACAACACTACAACCTTCAAAAGACGTACACGACGAACACGCTTTTGGTGAATTCTATTATCGTAATAGAATCAGTGTCGACAGCGTAGACGATAACGTAAAATGATAACTCAAACGTAAATGAAATTAAAATAAAGTGTTCAACGAGAACAATTGAAAAATAAGGAAGTTACATTGAAATAAATGTGGTGACTCACGTACATAGCACTCTTAAAAACTCTTACTTCCTCGCGATGGGAATGAGAAGTTTTTTACAAGTGATTTTGGTACAAAGTGAACACCCCGAGTCCTCTGTGGGATCTCCTATTTATAATAAACTAAAGAAACTGCCTACAAGCAAAACTAAAACTAAAAATAACAGACGTCGTGCCACACGATCTACAAACTGCTCCATACACGATCTACAAACTGCTCCATAATCTAGCGCTTATTCTCCCTATAACTGCTACTCATTTTGAAGTTCAAACTTCTCCCGTTCAGGTATTTAGGTCGACTCCGTCTCCTATTGTTTGACACAACCTAGAATCTCTTAAGTCCCAATCTTCAGTTTAGTCGACATAATGGATTTCGACCAACATGATTCTTCTGTCGGTTGCATTTTCTAGTAACTTGTGGTTTTCTCAAATCTTGTTTATCTTGGGCTTTCAAACCTCCCCTTGGTGAGGTATAATCCTTAAATCTATAAGGCATTTTCATTGGTTACGCCTTCAACATGTCCTATCAATTTCTTGTAGTAACAAAATGCCCCCCAGAGATGCCATTTTCGATTGTCGACTTTTTGTGAGATAATGGCATCTTTGAGATGTCGACTTGTTCTTTACCGCTTCCACTTCTACTTAGTGGTACACCTATTTGTCCCATGCTGCAGACGTCATTTAATCATGACAAACGTCTCCCTTTTTTCCTCGAGACCCACAAAATCACGTCTCCATCACTTCACGTCTTTATGATGGAATTGTGTTTACCACCATAACTGCCTCTTCGCCTCCACGTGTCAAAAAGAAAAATCAAGCGTTCACTCTTCCTTTCTTAGGGTTTAACTATTATAAAACCCTTGTTTCTTCTTCTTCTTCTTCTTTCCTTTTTTCGCCTTCTGCTTCAGTAAACGAAAACAACCTGCCCTCTGCTTTAGTAAACGAAAAACAACCTTTCTTCTCCAAACCTTCAACTTCCTCCATGGCTAGCTCAAGAAAAAGCAAAACACTTCCCTCCGCTGCGAAGCTCACACAACCAGTTACCATTGATGGTAAGGAATACGTTCCTCAACCTCCCTTTGCTGAAGAGAAAGCCAAAATCTGGTGTTCCCAGGTATTAATCCATTTCTCCTTGTTTGACAAACCTTTAGCATTCTTAGGTCCACTTCCAGAAAACCGTCATCCTGAGATAACCAAGACAAACTCCTTTTTCCCCACCAGTCATCTTTCTGAACCTCTAGTTTCTTCTCAAAAACCATTCTGCCTCCGTTATGTCGACAGGAATTTTAGGACTGCTCCTCCCAAGAACTCTCCTAAGTTTTGTGCTTGGATGGATCATTTAGAAATAGAAAAAATCGACCAATGGAAACGGATAGGTATCCATACCCTTCTGCAGATTTCCCGTTGTGGCCCCCCTCAATCTTGTGGCATGTTGCTGGCTGCTCTCCAATTTTGGGACAGTTCGACCAATTCTTTTCATACAAAGTGTGGCATGATTACACCGACACTCTTAGATATTGCTTCCATTACAGGCTTAAAACCGACCGGCGAAGTCTTCGACTGTGAAGCCGTAGCACCAATTTCTCTAAGGTTTGATGTTGGTGACTCTTGCAAGCCGACCTGCAATAACTTTATTGATCATCATGCCACATCTTCAGGCCTTGTAACCACTGAAGAACATGTGGCCTTTCTAACTATTTGGCTGTCTCGTTTTGTGTTCTGCTATAGATCAATGCAGATAGCCAAACATTTCGCTCTTCTGGCCACTCAGCTACACCAGGAGTGTGACATTGCTCTTGGCCAATTAATATTGGCCTCTCTTTATGAATCTCTATCTGAAGTTGTCTATGAAATCAAACGTTTTGACCCTGAGAACTCAAAAAAGAAGAATGTTTTGGCCCACGATCCTTTTTGGTTCCTACAACTGTGGCTTAACGCCACTTTTTCTAAAGACATCACGTCCCATGGGATGAGAAGGGTTGCACGTCCCCCAGAAGAGCGACACCTTTTTTGGAAGCGAATGATCCCTTTGATACCCATCGACAAAACCTTTCCTGACATCAAAGTATTTCGCCTCTTGTTTACCATTATGCTGACTCGCGCGGACTTTCACCCTTCTATGGCTCCTTTCAGTAGTCGAACTGAAGGTCCTGAATGGCTCACCAGGGCTTTTCCCTCGACTGAAGATGAGCATAAGAATGAAACCTTTGTTATCTGGATACGTTTTCTGGTCCCTCAATTTCTGTCGGCTGTAACCTCCAGCGCCAACCCTGGCCTAGTTGCTTACCAACCCAACTTGGTAGCCAGACAATTTGGCCTTTGTCAGTTTATCCCCAAGTCCCTGTATTCTTCTCTCGACATACTCACAAACATCCTTTGTGATCAACACTGGAGTATGATCCAAGAAGATATTGAGGCCCTTTGGGAAAACCGACCAAAGCTCCATTCCATCCCCTTTCAACCAGCCTTCTTCTGCACCAAAGAGTTTGATGATTGATGGCAGTCATATCTTGCTCTTACGTTGGTGCTCCTAAGGCCAAATTATCTGAACTGACTCAGGCTCTTGTTTATTTGCAGGCAAAATCGACCAAGTGTAAGGCTCTCCATGCCAAACAAATTCAAGCTTTTCAGAACTATTTCTGAGTTGTGTATCGACCTGATAATCTTCGTCGGACCATCACTGAGACCACGTCCGAATTAAAGGAGAAGGTAACCGACAGGCTCCAAAAACTTAAAATCCCTAGTTACGCGAAAGACAAGCATCTTTACGCCCTTCATTTTGGAAACATCAAATTCCCTCCTTTTCCATCTAGCCCGTTGGCTTTGGCCTTTGGAAATTCAACTCTAGATTGGTATTATTGTCCCTTTTCAGACGTGCAAAATGCTTATAAGAAAAAGGCCGACAGAGTGGTACCGACGAAGCATTATCTGCCCTACTACTCAGGGCAACTTCATATTGATCCTCAATATGTTAGAGTGCTCGATTCCACACAAATTGGTAACACTTTTCTGGAAAGCTAACACCTCCTTTTATTTGGATTTTGTCGCTTACTTGATTTTCTATGTTTCTCTACAGAAATCCCAATAGACCCTGTGGATCACGTTTCTGCCAATGAACCTATCCTTTCGACACAAGAGACTCATGTTCAACTCTGGCTGATTCGCCATTTTCTTTTACTTTGGTATTTATTCTTAACTATTATTTCCCCTCTTGCAGGTTGCTCCTGAGAAGTCCTCTAATAATGACGAGCGACCTATTGCCCAAGTTTTGAAAAAACCCACTTCTTCGGTATGCACCTATATGTAGCAATCTTACTCAACCCTGTGATTTCTCTAAGGAAAACAATATGTGGTCTCTAACTTCTTACTTATGTGCAGGGTCAACCACGTTCGACAAATCCACCTGTCTCTTCTCAATCCAAAAAATCCAAAAAAACATAAACGTTCTGCTGCCACAGGACCTGAGGTATTTCTTGTCGGCTTGTCTGATCTTCTGACTAGAATATCTTCTTATAACCTCTCTTCATGTCTTCAGCCGACTCAACCATCTTCTCAACACTCCCATAAATCCAAAGGCCATCAAGGCCATAAAAGGAAGAAACGTGATTCTCCCTCTATGAGTGGTGAAGTCAAGAAGAAAAAACACCACAAAGTGGACACTCCAGAGGCTCCTTCTCTAGACGCCGACACTATTGTGGTCGACACGTCTATCCTTAATAAAGTCCCTGATCCAGCTGTGGGGACTTCGAAGTCAACCAGCACCCCTGCTGCTGCTGTCTTGGAGGAAGACAATCCAGATGTCGTTCTCCCTACACCGACACAGATAATCACTTATTTCACTATCTTTTTCCTTGAATTACTGGACTTTTCTTACAAACATCTTTTCTCTCTTACAACAGGCTGATGCTTCTGGTGAGCCATCTCACCATGTCGCAGACTATACTCCCTCGTCGCCGGCTTCTTCTCCATCTCACCAAGAACCCTCTGTCGACACTGCTGGTGAGTTTATTGGCTTCCCTATCCAGATTAGTGATAGTGACCCTGATTCAGTCACTAGCCCTGCAACGCACACGGATTCCAGTTCGACTAGTTCTGACTCTAGTCTTTCTTCAGCTTCCTTGCCTTTGCAGGATTCAAGGGGACCAGGGGATGTTGGCATCGCAAAAAACCAGCCTTCTCAAACTACTCCTCTATAAACTACTTCCTCTTCATCTTCCTAGAGGCTGGCGATAAAGCCTTCTGCTCTAGAAGCAATTGCTAGGCTTCGTAGCCTAGTAAGATCACGTGATGCTTCTTCAGATTTTGAGCAGCTTCACCATTCTGGTAAGATGGGTTCTGAAGCGACGAAGGTCAAAGCTCTAATGGACAAGGTTCGTTTTCGCGCCTTGAATCCAGATCTTCCCCATGTACTTATGAGTGAACCTACTGTCGGCCCAGAACTCTTGCATGTGCTTGCTTAACTCAAAGAGCTTCAACTGTCTGAGTATGCTAAGTGTGCAATGGTCTCTTTGGAAAAACTTCTGGTTCCCATGCTGTGTCATCTCGACAATGTTAGGGAAAATGAACACCAGATTATAACTACTGAGGCCTTTGTGAAGGAGAAATGGGAGCTGGTGATGAAGGCCGACAAAGAGGTCACCAAAATGCTGGGGACGATTGAGGAGAAGAAAAAGGAATTGGCCTCCAAACAAACAAGAGCTGCTGAGATACGCCAACAAATTGATGACCTTCGGCATCAAATTGCTGCTTTGGACAGTAAGTTGGAGTCAATTACTGAGGAGGAATCGTGTATTATCGACAAGGTTATAAAGCCTGCCCAAGACACTGTGGAGAAGACCACCAACGATGCCTTGGCTATAGCTGAAGAACTTTCCAACGTTGAAAAGAAGCTTGAACGGCTTAAAGTCCAGGCCGACAACTTGGAACCTACGTCTCTCCACTATAACCTTGAGCTTCAATCATTTCAATCTAGATTCGGTCAACTTTAACCGATTTTATTTTTATGTAATATTTGAACAATGGCTTTTTTGCTAATTTTTTATGCCATTATTTTATTTTTCAGCACTATGTACATTTAATTTTTTGTGCCTTTATAGCTGGTTTCAAAACATAGTTCTCTCCACCCTAGTTTATTCGACAACCATTTAGCCTGTCAAAATCTTAACCTCTTGAAGGAGAGGCCTATACTTTTTTAAATATTTTCCATTTACCCTCAAGATTCACCTATTTGGTGCCAACTCTTCGACCTCGTAGGCGTTATTAGAGAAAACCTGCAAAACCTTAAACGGCCCTTCCCAATTTGGGGACCATTTACCCAAAACTCTATCATTTATATCCATAGGCAAGATCACTCTCCAAACTAAATCGTCGATAGTGAACATTTTGCCTTTCACCTTCTTATTGTAGGCTCTGGAAACTTTTTCTTTCTGCCTTTGTAGTGAATCCAAGGCTAACATTCTCTTCTCATCTAAATCGACCAGTTCGTCTGCCATCATGCTCCAACAATCTTCAGAAGGTATTTCGTATTGCCTCTGGATTCTGACTGCATGAACTTGAATCTCTTCTGGTAACACTACGTCGTGCCCATATACCAGTCGAAATGGAGTTGTTCCGGTTGCTTCTTTTGGCGATGTTTGACATGCCCACAAAGCCTGATCTAACATCTTATGCCAATTTCTTGGCTTCTTGCCTACATGTTTATTTATTAAGCTAATGATCACTTTATTGGCCGCTTCGACTTGACCATTTGCCTGTGCATAATAAGGGGTAGAAGTCGATAATTTGATTCCCATCTCTTTTGTAAAATCTTGCACTTTTCGACCAGTAAAGACTGACCCTTGGTCGGTTGTAATTGTTTCTGGGATACCAAATCTGCCGATGATGTGACTTTGGACAAAGTCTATCACAACCTCTTGATCCACATTTGTCAATGCTACGGCTTCGACCTATTTTGTGAAATAGTCGATACCGACCAAAACATACCTTCATTGTTTCGACGAAGCTGGTTTTATTTCTCCAATCACATCCAATGCCCACCCTCGAAAAGGCCAGGGCTTCACATTTGTATGCAACTCGCTTGCAAGCACATGTTGTATGCCCCTATGCAATTGGCATTCCTGACAGCTTTTAGCAAATAAAATGCAATCTTTCAACATTGAAGGCCAACAAACTCCTGAGCGCATCAAAAGCCATTTCATCTTCAGTCCCGCTTGATGCGCCCCACATGCTCCACTATGTACACTAGACACAACCACATATGCCTCACTTTCTCCCAAGCATTTTAGCAAAACTCCTTCAGCCGTCTTTTTGAACAATTCATCATTCATCAGGACATAGATGAGGGCCCTATATTTCACCTTTCGATCTGTCGACCCTATAGGATTACGCAAATAATCGACTAACAGTTTACGCCAATCACTTTCTCCCTTGTCGTCGACGGTCAGAATTTCAAAATGATATCTATCTACAGCTCCCAACTTTATAATCGAAAAATTTGTTTGTGATAACAACGTCGCTCGTACCTTCTCTCTTACTTGGACCTCTTCTTCATCCTGGTCTTTCGATGCTTTGTACCCTAAAGCTTCCTGCGCCAAATCGTTTGCTCTCTGGTTCTCTTTCCGTGGTATATGCTGGAGGCTTACTTGCTCAAACCTCTTGAGTAATCTGATGGTAATCACAAAATACATGATTAAATTTTCTTTGACACACCTGTATTCCTTTGATACCTGTTTAATTATTAACTCAGAGTCTCCCATAATTTCGACATTCCTTGCCCCTAATTCTAGCAGAAGTTCAAGTCCTGTGATCAACGGTTCATATTCTGCTTCATTGTTTGTGCATACTCCTTCAGTTCTGTATTTGAACTCTGCTGGAATTCCATCTGGAGAAACTATGACTCCCCCATCCCAGATCCGTTCTTATGCCTTGAACCGTCGAAGTTCAATCTCCATGGCACTATGTCTACATAATTTTGAGCCATTTCGACCATTGAATGGTCGACAAGGAAATCTGCCACCACTTGCCCTTTCATCGCTTTTAAAGGCACGTACGTCAGAGAATACTCAGTTACCACTAAAGCCCATTTACCAATTCGACTATGCAAAATTGGTTTAGACAACATGTGCTTAATAATATCAAAGTGAGAAGATACATACACATCAACATGCTTAATATATTGCTTTAGTTTCATACAAGAAAAATATAGGCATAGACATAGTTTTTCTATATCACTATACCTAGTTTCAAGATCATTGAGCATTCGACTAAGGTAATACACAGGTTTTTCGACACATTTTTCATCCTCTTGGACTAACATACTTCCTATAGTCGATTATGAAGCTGCAAAATACAACCTCATTGGCCTATTCCTGATAGGAGGGGCTAGTACTGGAGGCTTAGTCAAATATTATTTAATTTTTTCGAAAGCCTCTTGGTGCTCTTCTTGCCACTTAAAATCCTCATTCTTCAGTTGAAGGAGTGGTGAAAAGGCTTTAGTTTTACCACTTAAATTTGATATAAATCTTCTAAGAAAATTTATTTTGCCCAATAAAGGTTGCAGTTCCTTTTTGGTCGACGGAGGCTTGACGTCCATAATGGATTTTGTTTTGCTTTGGTTTACTTCAATACCTTTTTTATACACCACAAAGCCAAGGAAATCACCCGCCTATACACAAAAAGCACACTTTAATGGATTCATTTTCAATCCACATTTCCTCATCCTTAAAAAGGCTTTTCGGAGATGTTTGACATGAGTAAGTCGACCATTTGATTTTATCACAATATCATCAATGTATACTTGCATGAAATCTTCAATAAAATCATGGAACATTGAGTTCATTACCCTCTGATATGTCGCTCCGGCATTTTTCAGGCCGAATGGCATGACAACCCACTCATATGTACCTAAGGCTCCTGGGCATCGAAAAACCGTCTTCGGCACATCTTCCTCTACAATAAAAATTTGGTTATATCCAGAATAACCATCTAACATACTTAAATATTCAAAACCAGTGGCAAAATCGACCAGATTTCTGCTATGGGCATGGCATACTCATCTTTGGGGGTAGCAACATTTAGATCTCTAAAGTCAATACATACTCTTAAAGACCCATTTTTCTTAATTACTGGCACAATATTGGCCAACCATTCAACATACCTTGCAGTTTGTATAAACTTGCTTTTGAGGAGCCTTTCTATCTCAGCTTTTATCTTTGCCATGATCTCTGGTGCGAAACGCATATGCGTCTGCTTTACTGGCTTTCTTCCAGCTTTTATTGGCAGTTTTAGCTCTACCAAATCCCTACTTAAACCAGGCATTTAGTTATAATCCAAAGCAAAACAATCCTTAAATTCTTTAAGTAGAGATATTACCTCAGATTTTAACTCTTTGTCAATGTTGGCACTGATGTATGTTGGCCTTGTGTCGCCATTTTCGCCATGGCCGACTTCTTCTAATGGGTCTTTTGGTCGCATCTTTTCTGGCGCCTTTGGATCTTTTTCAAACCCTAAAGGTTCATCGTCATAAATGCAGTCCAAATGCTGCATGTTGACGTTTCCTTTAGCCAAAGCTGGCTTATCTGGAGGCCCTGGCTCAATAGCCAAATTACCTTCTTTCTTTAAAACATAGGCTTCGACGGCCATGTTTTCTTTAGCCTCTAGGGCCGATTTTATTTTGTTCTCGGCAACATATGCCGAAATCCTTTTTAGAGCTTCTAGCTCAGTCATCATCAATGACATCCCCCCAGCCTGTCGGTCGGATATCTGCATAGGGTGGATCATCTAAACGTTCCACATACCAAATGAAGCCATGAGTCTCATGCATCGTTAGAGAAACAAAAGCTTCACTCAGATTAGCATACACATCCTCAGCTGGAAAACAAGGAGAAATGTTGGCCAGCTTTCTCTTGAATTCCTTCTTGCCGACATTGTTCACGTCATCCATGAAGTAACCTTGATCAACTTCGATATTTTCGACCACTCCATCTTCTCTCCAAATCACCAATCTTTGATGTGCTGAAGATGGTACAACTCCGACACCATGGAGCCATTCTCTGCCGACTAGCAAATTGTAACTTGGCTTGGCATCTATTACCATAAGTAGTGTCGGCCTAGTTATTGAACCAACAGTGATATTCACCATGATCACATCCATGGTGCTTTTTGTCTTGCCCCCGTAGTCAGACAAGACCATGTTGTTTGATCTAATATCAGTATCATACTTGTCAATCTTCCTTAGCATATGGTGTGGCATGATGTTAACAGTGGCGCCACAATCTACCAACACTTTGTTGATAGTCACACCTTCCACTTTAGCCCTAATCAACAATGGTTTCAAATGATTTTTCATAGTCAACGTGGGCCTTTCAAAAACTGCTTCTTGGCTCTCAGTAGAACCATCATTCAACACAAAGTAACATCTTGGCTGGTGTAAAGCCATTTCTTCAGTGTCGGCATCGTCTACCGACTCTTCTACCTCAATAGCGCAATTATATTCTTATGGTAAAATTGACACCACGTTGACTAAGATGTTCAGACTTGCTTCTCATTCTGAGTTGAAGTCATCAGTAACCTCATCAGAACATTTTTCTGGTGGTCGATGGACATACTCCCTGATCCGTTCTTTTACTGCCGTCTCGACCTTCACAACAACTTTCTTTCCAGCATTCGCCCCACTAGCCATGCCTTTTCCAGCTATTCCTCTGGCAACCTTTCTTTCAGCCTGCTTGCGCCACTGAAAGCGTCTCCATTGAGTTCTCGACATGGGGTTCTTCCCCAAATAATTTTCAGAGACATGAGTCCTTTTCTCAGACTTGAACTCACGCCTGTAGTTGATTGGTAAACCTCCTCTGGCAACAGCAACACCTTGTGGGGTTTCTTGTTTTCCTTGAGGCTTGATCCAGGTGCCTCTAACAACACCTGCCGATGGTACGAAGCTCCTAGGCCTCGCCTGAGCACTTTCCACAGCCTTCTTTGGGACTCTTTCATTCTGGTGCTCTCTGTTCAGCCCAGTTCTTTTGCTTTTATCCAATTGTAGCTTTTGGAAATTTTCAGCAGCTACTTTGTTGGTGACAGCACCACACCTAGGGCATAAGCAGACTTGTGAACCCTTATTCTTACAGCGATACAGGAAATCTACCAAATCTTCATCAGCCCTTGGGTAGACTTCAGCTATGTCGACATCTGGGCTTTCACCAATTTTCTCTAGAATGTCGGCCTGATCATATTCAGTGATCTCGACCATGTTGATCTCGACTGGCTCCACGAATAGAGCTTCCTCCTGGTGGAGAGGGTCAGCGTCGATCTTCATTCTGCGGCTAGCGAATTTCAGCCCGCCTTCTTGAATTGCTTTCTGCACCAGATCCCTGAAAAGATAACAATTAGAGGTATTATGACCAAGATAATTATGATACTTACAAAATCCTCTTTTTTGTCTTTGTTCTAATGGTGGTATTTTAGTACCAGGTGGCACCACCATTTGACCATCTTTAACTAACAAATCAAAAATTTCATCACACTTTGTCACATCAAATGTATAAGTTTTCGAAGGGAATTTTGGATTGTTTTCGACTGGATTTTTCCCTTGTGCAGGAAGTAATGATCGGCACTCATAAGCAGATCCTGGCTTTAACTCAGCCACGTCAATTTCCATAGTCGACGAACGCTACTTTTTATTTCTTAGCCTTATTGTGTCTAACCTTTTCTAACCTTAGCCGTTCGAGATGTCGAACTCTATCAACCAATTGTGACATACTCTTCACAAAAGTTGGGTCTATTTTCTTCCTAATGGAATAATCTAACCCCCCAACAGCCATTTGAACAAGTTCATGTTCTGGTACTTGCGTAAAGCACCTGGCCTTTAATAATCTGAATCTATTCAGATAATCATCAATACTCTCAGCAAACCTTCTCTTAATACTAGACAATTCTGCCAAACTAATTTTGGAGTGTCCTTTGTAAAACTGTTCATGGAACTTCTTTTCTAACTTGGCCCACGAATCAATCGAACTTGGGGCCAAAGAAGTGAACCATGTGAAGGCAGCCTTAGTCAGAGAGGAAGGACATTTTTTTACTCTCAAACACTCATTATGAGCTAAATCTCCTAACTTCGTTAGATATCTGGCAATATGCTCTATTGTTGACTCACTAGATTCCCCCCCAAATTTAGTGTATTTAGGCACTTTCATTCTTCTAGGTGCCTCGGTTTGGAGAATAAATTCGGCCAATGGGGAAGCATATGATGGCCTTTGCAATGTGGCACTCATACCATTCCTAGCCATAATCCTTTCGACAATAGTTGTCAAATTATTTTCTACTGCTAAGTCTTCTTGTCGATGTTGATCGACAATTTGATCAGCATCTTGGTGTCGGTTAACCAACATCCTCTGGTTACGTTCTGCTACTCCTGATTCAACGCCTTGATTTTGTTGGGGTCTAAGGATTTGTCCCTCGTGGACTGTCTCATCTTCTACTTCCCCTATCTCCACTTGAACAAGAATGGTTTGCCTTACCACTTGTGCCATCTACCGAGCCGGTGCCCCCAGGAAGTTACAAAAGCGTGTCAATTGATTAGCCACTTGCCTATTTGTTTCAGCATATTCCTGTATCACATGATTAAAAACTGTACCCATTTGATTAGTTAACATATTAACCAACTCATGGTTACTATCATCCATTTGCTGCCTCAACACCACTATTGAATTGTTTGACAGCGGCATGGTTCTATTCTGAGTATTATTCCTGTTCTGAGCATTGCCCCCTTGCGCTGATCCTTGCAAGGAGGGATTCGTATTTTGAGCGTTGTCTGAAAACAATGATGCACTTGATGTCGACTGATATCTTGGCATTAAGGAATACGACATTCCATAAAGAGGATCTATGGTGCCAAAGCGAGGCACATAAGGTCTGAACGTCGTTATCATTGATTTTGGTACAAAGTGAACACCTCGAGTCCTCTGTGGGATCTCCTATTTATAATAAACTAAAGAAACTGCCTACAGGCAAAACTAAAACTAAAAATAACAGACGTCATGCCACACGATCTACAATCTTCTCCATACACGACCTACAAACTGCTCCATAATCTGGCGCTTATTCTCCCTGTAACTGCTAGTCATTTTAAAGTTCAAAATTCTCCCGCTCAGGTATTTAGGTCGACACCGTCTCCTATGTGTTTGACACAACCAAGAATCTCTTAAGTCCCAATCTTCAGTTCAGTCGACATAATGGATTTCGACCAACATGATTCTTCTGTCGGTTGCATTTTCTAGTAACTTGTGGTTTTCTCAGCTCTTGTTTATCTTGGGCTTTCAAACCTCCCCTTGGTGAGGTATAATCCTTAAATCTATAAGGCACTTTCATTGATTACACCTTCGACATGTCCTATCAATTTCTTGTAGTAACACTTCGGAACCCAAGTTGACTAGCTCAATCTGCTCTTCAAATGGCTGAATAATCTTTTCATCTTGCTCAAGAAGACGAGACAATTCATCACTCACTTCTACATCACTTTCCTCCTCGGCTTCAAACACAGGAAATTCAAAATTTGGAGAAGGAGAAGGGTTATTGTATTCAATGGGGTTAGGAACCAACCTGCATAATGATTTGATATTTTGATTTTAGAGAAGTGAATTTGTGATCAAATATTATGCAATGGACAATTATATTGTTTATTTATGTTTTTTTTGTGATTACCATTTTCAGAATAAAGCAAAAAGTAAAAATAAACATCAAAGATGTGGATGAATAGAATTAATTTTATTGATGATCAATTTAAAATGCCCAAACAATGTTCACTTCTCCCTTAGGCATAAGAGAAGGATTTTTAAAATATAAAAGCAATTACTTAGATCGATGCAAAATAACAGGAATATCAATAGCAATCCAATTGTTGCATGTCTTTCCATGCGTCACAAAGTTGGTGCAGTCTTCCTCTTCACTATCCTCTAGCACAACAACTAAGTGTTGTTCATTGCCATGAATGAACCCTCCGCTACGGAAGCTGAGTTGCATCTCTTCAGATCTAACAGCTGACGAGCCCTTATGGAACCCCAAACCATATCTTCCTCTGTTGTCAGAGACCTCTACCACGCGCCCCCACTGATCAACAAGACCTTCTTTAACAATCTTCTGAGCGTCTTTTAGAGAGGACATATGTGCCTCAACTCTCTTCTCAGCAGCAATAGACAAGGCTTGGAACGGAGTCCCAACCTCATCCTCAGCTTCTACATATGAGAAAGATGACAGATGGCTAACCAACAGTGCTTTCTCTCCTCCCACAATCACTAGCTTGCCATTCTTGACAAATTTGAGCTTCTGGTACAGAGTGGAAGTAACAACCCCTGCCTCATGAATCCATGGCCTTCCCAATAAACAACTGTAGGTCGGGTGAATATCCATTACCTGGAAAGTAATCTGAAAATCACTCGGACCTATCTTGACTGGAAGGTCCACTTCTCCAATAACCGTCTAGCGCGAGCCATCGAAGGCTTTGACAATTACTCCACTGTATCTCATGGGAGCTTCTTGGTAAGATAACTTTGACAATGTTGACTTTGGAAGCACATTGACTGACGAGCCGATGTCAACGAGCACGTTTGACAAAGCATCTTCCTTGCAATTCATCGAAATATGCAAAGCCAGATTGTGATTTCTTCCCTCCTCAGGGAGTTCTTCATCGCAAAAGCTCAAATGATTGCATGAAGTGATGTTAGCCACAATGTGATCAAACTGATCCACAGTAATATCCTGCTCCACATATGCCTGCTCAAGAACTCTCTGGAGTGCTTCTCTGTGCGCTTCAGAATTCAAAAGTAGAGACATCATAAAAATCTTTGAGGGAGACTGGAGCAACTGCTCAACCACATTAAGTTCGCTCCTTTTAATCAGTCGGAGTACCTCATCATCATCATTGGCTTTCAAGTTGCTGGATTCACCAGACTTATCCTTTGAACAACCAACAGGATCTACATTGGGCACCTCTGCTTTCTTACCAACCACTGTTTCTTCTTTATTTTCCGAGAACACCGGTCCAAAAACTCGACCACTGCGGGTCACCTTTGTAACATCTGCAATGCTCACCACTGAACTGGTCGTAGGTAATGGTACCTCTTGACCATTCTCCATCATCGTAGCATTGTACTGGTACAGTACAACCTTATCAGATGCATACGGGACTGGGCCCGCTAACCATATTACCAACGGCGATACTGATCTTTGACTAACGTTCTTGTTACTGCTGCTATCATACTGAATCACCAATCACTCTAGTTACTTGAAAACGGGAACTATGACATTGACGTCATCATCTACATGACGGGATTGAACTATCTGACTAATGCCTTCATCCATCAGACGCTGGATGTCCCTTTTCACCATGACACACCCCCATTGGGTTCACGCTACAAATATCACAACCATCGTGATCATGTTCATAATCACTCACCATACAAATATCTTTGTGCATCTGCTCCAAAGATCTTCGAATAAACCGAACATCAAAAACCTTGAATTCACCGGGACAACCGTCCACCATGTTCACTGAGGAGTTCCCATGAGCGGGCAAAGGGTTAACTTTCACATTTGGCGCGCGGTCCTCAAAGGACACCATACCACTCTTCATAAGCTTTTGCACCTCGTACTTCAACGGATAACAGTTTTCAATATCATGCCCAGGTGCACCCTGATGAAAATCACAGCGAAGCTCGGGTTTATACCACCAAGGAAGTGGTTCTAGGATCTGCGGTGGGTTCCTCGGTTGAATCAAGTTTTTGAGGACTAATGATGGGTACAGTTCTGCATATGACATAGGAATCGGGTCAAAAGAGACCTTCTTCCTCTCAAAGTTCTGTTGCTGGTGATGATTGTTGTTGGTATTGTTGTTGTAGGTGTTCGTTCTTTGTTGCGGTTGTTGTTGTTGACGTTGATTTTGTTGTTGTTGAATTGGTATTGTTTGCTGATTAGAGAATACTGGAATGACGGAAGATACCTGATGATGATGATGTTGACGGGGTGGTGGATTTCTTCTTACTTGAGGCCTCCTCTGCCTCCCACTGGAAATTGCATTAGTTTCACTGTCTTTCCTCTTGCTGAAACTACTGCCATATTTCTTACTCGTTGACGCCTCTTCTTTTGACAATCGTCCTTCACGGACCCCTTCTTCAAGTCTCATCCCATATTTAACATTTCGGTAAAATCACTAGGGGCACTGGCGATCATTCGTTCATAATAAAATGACCTCAGGGTTTTCAGAAAGATTTTTGTCATCTCCTTCTCCTCCAAAGGAGGAGTGATCTGGGCAGCCAACTCCCTCCATCGCTGCGCATACTCCTTGAATGTCTCCTTATCTTTCTGAGACATGGACCTCAGCTGGTCCCTATCCGGTTCCATATCCATATTGTATTTATACTGCTTCACAAAAGCCTCACCTAGATCATTGAAAGTGCGGATGTTTGCACTATCTAACCCCATATACCAACGGAGTGCAGCACCTATCAGGCTATCCTGGAAGTAATGAATCAGCAATTGGTCATTATCTGTCTAGGTTGGCATCTTGCAGGCATACATCACAAGATGACTGAGCGGATAAGAATTCCCCTTATACTTCTCAAAGTCAGGCACTTTGAATTTCACTGGGATTTTCACATTGGGTACCAAGCACAATTCAGCAGCACTCTTCCCAAACAGATCTTTGCCTCTCAGCGTTTTCAATTCCTTGCGCAACTCAAGAAATTGGTCCTTCATTTCATCCATCTTCTCATAAACGTCTGGGCCCTAAGGTGGCACGGACATGATCGGGCTAGATGCCGGCATGGAAGCAAAGGTAGGCGCAAAGCCTTCTGGCACAAAATTGGACGACATTCCCCACGGGAATCCGACAGGCAAGTTTGGTGCAAAGTGGGCGGTGGCAGCAAGCACGGTAGAGGTAACCACTTCTGAGATAATAGTCCTCGCGGGAGGAGTTCCAGGCGTTGGAGAAGCTTGGCTCTGAGCAGCAAGAACTGACTCCATCATGGCAGTCAGTCGGGCGATTTCCTCTTTCAGCTCTCGATTCTCTTGTTCAAGGTGTTCCATGATTCTCTGGTGATTAGCTCTGGTGTTGTACCGGTGAGTCAGCTTGGCTAAAGCACAGAAGAACACCAATCAGATACCTGGCAAAAACCTGCTTATCCAAATGATGCATGAAATGCAATGCTTGATTATTATTTTTCCAAGGAACTTACTATATCATTTTGCAAATATATATAATATTGAAATGGGAATTGCAACAATTTGATATGACCCAAAATTTCTTTTTATTTACATAAATTGGAAGGATTACACTGAGTACAATTTCAGAGACCAAAATAAAAAGATACAAGAGAAAAGGAGACTAGTCATCCTAAGGATCCCTAACAACAATGTCAAAAGATCTGGCTGAAGGCGCGTACTTCCTTCGAATGCGACGGATCTCGGTCTCAAAAGAAGCCTTCATCTGAGTCTTCTCGAGGACAAGCCGGTCAACAATCTTCTTCCAAGCAACAGAAGGCTGAGGCGTGCTAGAAGATGAAACCTCTGGCTCTCTCTATCTCTTCGTCACTCAGTCTTCAAGTAGCCAATCAGTGTATCTTTGTCCTTAGACTCCAACTGCAACTCTTTATGTTTCTTGCTCAAAGCATGGAAACGCTCTTCCCGCATATCCTTCTCTTGTTTCATCTTGATGAGCGCGTCTTCCAACTCATCTACATCTTGGTTAGGGAGAGTTAATGGCTCAGTGACAACCATAGACATAGGTCTCTCACATGGATAAGGCATCTTCAACTCAAAATCTCTCTTCTTCACCCAAAGAGTGTAGGATTCCAAAGTTATACAATTGCACGGACCAAGCTCGGATCTTCCTTTCCTATGCACATTATGCCAAGCATGCACAATCTTTTGCTTCAAATGTTGGGGATATTTACCCTCTTGATAGAAAAGACCTTCTAACAAAGTGTTATTAGGTTTGTCTCTCAAGGGGAACCCAAGTTGACGACGAGCCAAAGCAGGATTGTAGTTAATTCCTCCTTGTGTACTAATAACGGGTACATTAGAGAATTCACCATAATTATCAATAATCTCCAAACTGCTTAAAGACGGATCATACCAAACTATATCATCATTAGTGAGAGACATAAGTCTCTGAGACCACCTTAGACATTGCTTGTTCTCCACAAAAGCAAGTGTCTGAGGCAAGTGCGAAATAAACCACTTATACAGAAGAGGAATGCAACAGACAATAGTTCCACCACCCTTAGAATTCCTTAGATGCAAAGAGAAATACATATCACCCAACAAAGTAGGCACAAGATTCCCAATCAAGAAAAGTCTAATGGCATTAACATCAATAAAACCGTCAATGTTAGGGAACAAAGCTAATCCATAGATAAGCAACACAAAGATAGCTTCAAAAGCATCCACACTACCAGCTTGAGCAAAAGTGGTAGCTTCCTTGATGAGGAAAACCGATGGCAACCCAAATAATCCTCCTTTCTTCACCCAATAAGCCTCTATCTCAGACTTCTTCAAGTGAATAGCTTCGGCAATAATACTATACCGGGGAATCTCCTCCAATCCACTAAAAGGCACTCTACTAGAAACAGGTATCCCCAAAAGATGAGAATACTCTTCCAATGTAGGCACAAGCTGAATATTTGGGAAAGTGAAACAATGGTAGAGAGGATCATAGAACTGCACTAGTACACTCAAAAGTCCTTCAACTACATCAGCAAAAAAAATGGACAGAAGCTTCCCATGACGTTGTTTGAAGTCCAAGGGATCTAATAAAAAAGATGCTAGCTTCCTTAACTCTTTTAAATCGGGACATCTGAAACTGTACTTCTTAGTGCTCCTTCGTCCACAATCCATGGTCTGAAAATATTTGCAAATGGTACCTTAGTTCCTTGAAATTTTCGTGTGATGAATGTTATGATGCGCATGAATGCATGAATGCAACAATCACAAATAAGGGATCACACACAAGGCAAACAAAGGTCAAGGGATGAATCAAGTCATTGTCAATATCAATCATCCATTTTGGTGGATTATGGTTTACATCTTATCAACACCCAAGTTCCATTGTTATTGACAAGACTTGATTGGATCAACCAAGAATCAAGGGTTTGTTGCAAGTCACGAGCATAGAGTCTGGGTAAGAACTATCCCAAAGGAGTGAACTAAGGATAAAACCTGTAGATCATGTTCTAAAAAGTTCTCAGAGTCTTAATTCCATCTATCGGATATTACAGGTTAAGATGACTGACTCACCGACCCATAATATTCCCAAGAGAAACTCGTCTGAGTGTAGTATCGTATAACAACTGTTATCAAGTCTACACCTGAATAGTTTCTGCACTACGTCCTAAATAGGCCAAGATAGGTTAGGTGTTCTAAGGTCCTCAGCTTCTCAGACCCAAATAGAAATAGTAATGCCTAACCACAAATACTTGTGTGACGTTTCCAAATCCAAAGGAGTCTCCACTGAGAAGATGGATCTCAAGCCAACTTGTTAAGGACTACTCCACACAAGTCGAACATGACTATACCATCCTCCTATCTTAATTGCACTCAAGTTCGGGTTAGAACTTATCTCACCACTCAGAGATCACCAAGCACAACAAGCAGATTATATCACACATACATATATACAAACATCACATATATACAAATATATTCACACAAAAAGTAGGCTAAACCCACTGGAGACTACTCCCCAGCAGAGTCACCACTTAATTTCTGTAGCGGGAAATTCATGATCATCAAGCTATTGACAAGCTAGAGATCAATTACCAAGAGTCGCCACCGCGCTTTTATTGTTTCCAAGGTAAAAGGGGGAAAGTACGAACAAAACCCAAATAGTTAGAAGTTTTCAAATAAAAACTAATAAAAGTCAGAGATCATAGGTAAGGGGGTTGGTTACACAGAGGGAAGGTGTTAGCACCCAAAGTGTCCTAGGTACTCCTAGGGAGCCCTTTTTGTGTGCATATGTATTTTGTACAAAGTGATGTTTACAAACAAATAGAGTGGGGGGATGAGAAAAGAATTCATTAGTTATATTTTTTGTGTTTGACAAGACCTTCGGTCTCATGCTTACGTACCAACATAAAAATGAGGGATCAAAACCTCATAGTTCGTGCTACAAATTTCAAAATGAGTATGTTGATTTTAACAAAATTTAAGTTTGAAGGGCACAAAGGCCTAAACTGATTTGAATGAGTTAGTTCTTTTTGGATTTTTGAAAGTTTAAGTCAAGTATAGTTAAGTTTATTTACAAGTTTGATTTAAGAAAATAAGTTTGAAAATGCAATGGCATAAGGCCAAAGTTTCTATCTTTTTGCAAAAGTGGTCAAAGTTTAGAACAAAATAGTTCACACAAAGAAGATTTTGAAAATGGAGGGGGAGATTTTGAAATTAAAGAAACGGGGAGAAGATGAAGAGACTATCCTATGCACAAAATATATCAAGTGGGTAGTGTAGCGGGGTATTCGTTACCATTAGATATATTGACTAAATCCAAGGTAAATCATACAAGTCGAGTCGCCACCGCACTTCTATTTATCCAAAGGAATGGTTAGAAAGCGAACAAAAACCTAATAGTTTTAACAAAAACTAGTAAAAGAAACAGAGATCTGGGTAAGGGGGTTGGTTATGCAATGGGAAGGTGTTAGGCACCCAAAACATCCTAGGTACTCCTAGGGAGCCCTTTTCATACTTGTTGTAAAGGTTGTTTGTTTTGTGAAAATTGGTTTGTGCAAACATGATTGAAGAGATGAGAAGAGAATATACAAGTTAATTACATTTTGTGTTTGGATGGATAAACCCATTGCCTACGTACCATCTTATAAAAAGATTAGGATCCAAACCTCGTAGTTCGGGGTAAAAATCTCAAAACAAGTTGGTGAATTGATTGGTCCAAAAGCCTTAAGGTCTTTTGTTATCAAAGGGAGAAAACTCAACCAAACCACAAATCCACCATGTGAGGATAGCTTCAACATGCTAGTGAGGGGTTAACCCTATAATAAGCATGGAAGACTTATTGTCCATCACTAAGGATATAAGTGAGTATTACATCTACCACAAGGATAACTCAAACCTAATAGCTAAAGGTTATGAAAGATTTTGATTAAGAAAGTGGCCATTGGAACCACAAAAGACATTTGAATGGGTTATATTTACCAATTAGAAGTATATACAAAAATGGTCAAAGTTGACTTAAAAGTTCAATTCAAAATAAGTGTTAGGAAAAGAAAGTTTGAAAATCAAAAGCATAAGGCTTAGGTTTCTAATGTTGAAAACAAAGGTTAAATGTTTGCACAAAAGATTTTGGCTTGGGTTAGAGTGGAGAGAAGAAGAAGAAGGGCTAAATCCTAAGTAAAACAAAAAGAGAAGGGATAAAGAAACAAAACCACAATGGAGTCCCTCTCTTGAGATCATATTGATGATCCAAGTAGCTCCCATCCTTTGGAATAAGCAATCACAAAGCATAAGCAATCAAACAAGTCTCTTAAAAGATCCTCAATGTATCTTGTATCTTCCACTTGGATGAACATGGCAATGATCCTCCAATTAAGCTCAAATGGAAACTCCTAGCACAAAAGCACACACATCAAAAGTTTCATGAAGTAAAACAAGAAAGGACAAGAGTGAGTTTAGAGATTTGGTCCTTCTAATCCATCTTCATCATTAAGGTCCTTTTACTCCAATTTTGCATAAGGAAGGTCCTAGAAGCTAAGTCCAATTCTCCATTTCTTTGCATAGGGAAAGTCCTAGAAACTAAGTCCATTTCTTTGCATTTGGTCCACAACAATCAAAACAAAAACACAAGCACAATAATATATACACAATTATGTGCTCAAGTGAGCAAAAGGCAAATGGTATTAACATAAACATGTGCTCAAGTGAGAAAAGAGAAAAGCAAATGGATAATATGTGCAAGAATAGTGAATTGGATAAAAGTAAATTGCATAAAGTAAATGTTAATTGTCAATAGTTAGTGTTAGTAGTTAGTGTGCCATAAGGAAAATTTAGCGCTATGTTAAGCAATCGTAATTGGACTTATGTAGAAGTCACAACTATCTGAGGCCGGATAATAATAATGTAGGCAACAACACAAGTTAGAAGTCTTGATTAGAGAACCAAGTTCCAACAACTTGCCATGCCAAAAAGAAAATGAGAATTGATCTTGTATTGGTTTAAGCCTTTTGCATGATTTAGAAGACAACCTATCCTTAATGCAAAGCCATTCACTTGATCAATTGATCAAGATGAATTAGATTTGAATCAAGGAAGATTAAATCTCCCTAACCAATGCTAACTTATCAACCTTCAACTCATTGATCAAGAAGAAAAGAAGTAGAAGAAGAAGAAGGAGAAGATGGATAAGAGAAATGGAAATGGCAAAATTAAAGTGCATTAAATGAAATACAATGTACCAATCCTCATATGTTGACCAATAACATTGAAAGTCAAAGTCAAACAATCAAAAACAGAAGTGAGATGAAGATTGGGAGTCAAAAAAATGAATAAACTATTTTTGGCATTTTTTAATATTTAAAATTAAACTTGAATTAAAATAATGGAAAGGTCAAACTTCAAAATTACTTCAAATCAACCTTGAAAGGTCCAAGTAATTTATCCCAAGTTCAACAAGGTCAAACAAAGTTTGACAAAAAATTTCAGCATTTTTAAAAGTCAGAAACTATTTTTAATCAATTAAAAATGAATAAAAATAACCTAATTGAAATAAAATCTCAAATAAATCTCAAATCAATTTGAAAATTGATGAGAATATTTTTCATAGATCCATCATCATTCAAATAGGTTAGGACAATATTTTTGTATTTTTTGAATATCAAAAACTATTTAAAATGAATTAAAAACAACCAGAAAGGAGAAAATTCACAAAAAATATCAAATGACAAAATAAAAATAAAATAAAAATCAGAAATAGAAACTAGAAATTATTTGGGAAATAATGCAATTGGTCCCATAATTTTTGGATTAAAAATGAAAGAGATATTGATTTTTGAAATAAAAAGGAATTTAAGAAAATAAAAACAGAAATTAGAAATTGGAAAAAACGAGAGCCCTTGGATCTGAGCTCATTAATTGAGCTGACAGGTCCAAGGATCCAGAGGCGCGCGCCCATGGTAATCCACGGTCAATGCAATCTCATGGGAAACAATAAAAAGTCATAACAAGCAATGGTCAGGATTCGATCTGGGAAACACATCCAATGGCCAGAATTCAAACTGGCAACAGACAGCCACCGGAGCCACCTTCTTCTCCGGTGAGCCTCCAGATTCCGGTCAATTTTGCATGTTTTCAAACCTTAATGAAAATGCACGATCCTTATACCAAAATGAAGTTGGGGTGATGTACATCACCCCTGTAACCTTGAATCACACTCAAGATTCCTATAAATGGAGAAATCTGAGGTGGAAGATTCAGGTATGCAAAATGCAGATCAAGGAAAAGCAAAATTGAAGCTACCACTAGCTTGCCTCTCAAGTGAGGACTTCAGAAAACATTTTAACCAAGCAAATAGATCACAGAAATGAGAGATTTGAAGAAAATACCAGTTGAAGAGTAAGCTTGATTTCTGGAGAATTGGACTTGATTCTTTGCTTGGTTTACCAAAACAGAAGTTCAATGAGATGAGTGATGAAGGTTTAGAAGCATTAGATCTAAGAATTCAACCAGATGAAGTTGAATTTTAGATCTGAAAAATTTGAGAAAAAATGGTATTGCTTCTTTAGTGATGGCTATGGAGAGAATTCTGCAGCATTTCAGGTTGAATCAGGTGTGTGAAATGAATGGAATGAGGCCTCTATTTATAGAGGAAGTGGCAAGGAGAATGTGATCAATCCGTGTGCATGGCATGTGGAGCTTCATTGCATGGGCTTGCATGATCATGAAAAAGGCCTATAAACAATGCCAAATGAATTCTGAGCATCAGCCAAATGAAATTGGACGTGTGACTTGCAAGGCAATTGCTTATGTACCAAGATTCCAAGTGGATTCCTCATTTGTACCTAAACATTCATCTCTTTGAAAGTATCATTTAGAAAATCCAAACATAGGCATGTGGGTAATGGTTGGAAAGGTCTTTGTATAAGGAACAAATGTTATGTTGGACAAAAACTCATTTGAAGTATGGAAATTTATGAAATTTGAGTTTAAAGTGTGATGTGCAAAACATGTCAATGCAAGGTTTCTAAATTTGGCCAACTTTCAAGCCCTTCTGTTTTGATGATGCAAACTTCAAATGAAAAAACTTCCAACATCAAAGTTGTAGATTGTTTAAATACAATCAAAATCGACTTAAATGTTACATCATTTGGATTTTTTATGAAAGAGTTATGGGCACTTGAAGTTGGACTTTTTTGACTTTCAATGCATTTGGCCCAAAAGGACGTATAATGTCTTGCATTATCACATGTATTTCCTTTGAGATTTTGAAATTTTGTTCAACCTAACATTTGAAGTAGACATCCTAAGCTTTCCAATGCATTTTATCCCACCTCAAAATCATAAAAAATAAATGAGCTATGTCCTTGGGAAGTTGACCCACATTTAGGGTTTCAGTCAAAATGACCTATAATGTATTGGAATGGGAGGTGGCCTTCCAAGCTTCAAATCAATTTTTGATGAACATGAACGTTGTTCATATTGTCCTTAAGAACATTTTTGATTTTCGAAACATCTCCATTTGACAAACACATAAAAAGTTAGGTCTCAGTGCATTTCAAAATAGTCAAATGGATTGACTGATCAACTTCTCAAGTCCACAACCCATATCTTGATGAATTGATGATTGAGGATACTCAAATAATTTCAAATATGCATGAAATGATGAATTAAAGAACTTCCCTTGATTGTATTTGATCACGGGTTGAGGTTGCTTCAAGAGCAAGGCATTGTGGTGCACATATGGATTAGGGTTTTCTTGAAGAACAAGGCGTCAAGCCCTTTGACTTGCTTTGATCAAAATGATGAATTGAGGTACTAGGTAGGCATATTTGATGGATGAGAGCTTTGGGAACCATTACCATGCTTGCTATCATCTCCTCTTGACCATGTCTTTATACTAATGATCTCCTTGAAGCTTTGGACCTTGTGATTGCTCAAGCTACAAAACAAAAGATGTTAGTGACATATTTTTGTGCTTTTTGGTTAGTAAACAAAATGAGAAAAGCAATGATATACAATTCAAGCATGCTTGGTGATCTCAAATCGCCTCACAGAAGGTCCCACCCAAAGGCAAAGGGAACCAAGATGCTTATGATCCTTGAAGCAATGCCAAATGCAATGTTATGATGCCATGAGGGATCTTAGGGACAAAATTGGGGTCTTACAGATGCCCCTATTTAAGGTCCTTCTAGCCAGAGAAGTGAAGGTTAAAATCTTCGTCTCGACGGGGTAAAATGGGCTTAAATATCAACAAAGAGACGAATTTTGGTCCCTAAGAGACCTCATGATGCAGATGTATGCATGCAAAGAGTACAAACTCTGTGGGGATATGTGTCCACCAAGAAGAAAAGAAATCCGGAGAAATCAACAATCCATAGGAGTAATACACTCATTATGGAGATAGAGGCTCTGGGGGAGTAAAGGGTGAAAACGCGTGAGCAGGTCACGACTCAAAACTTGGGGAACATAATTCCAAAGGGAGTAAATCCAATGGAAAGACTCGAGCTGACCCGAAGGTGCATGTGTTGGGGAATATGCCAACACAACAACAAATTATCCGTAACGGATACTTCGGATAAAAATCTGGACTCAGGTGAGGATAATCCACTAAGGGACCTCGCTGGGGAAATCCTCAAAGGACCTTCCTGGGGAAGCAACAGGATGAGGTATTACCGGTTACTGGGTAATAAGCTCAAAGAGACGTATGATCTGAACACCGGTATAAGGGTGAGAGAACAACATGCTCGGGAAGAATGAATATCTAAGACCGGTATAAGGGTGAGAGATATCAATCAACCAAATCATCTGAGGAAGACCTAAAAGGGTATATTTCGACTCAGGAAAACCTGACTCCACAGGGGACAAAAAATCATAATAGGGAGCAGAAGGAAGGAATACCAGAGATGCCGGTTACTGGGCATATAATAGGTGACCAACCAAGGCGTGAATTGGGGAATATTCCCAAGACACTCATCATCCAAAAAGAGGGCAAAAAGCAAACTCGATTAAGGGATGGACATTCGATTCCAAAACAGGGATACGAATCTTACTCGACTGGGGAAGAACAAAAGCTTCGACCAAAGAGTGCATGAGATATATTATCTATTACCGTCAAAACGTAGATAATACACTCGCATGGAAGATTATCCACAACCGGTTACTGGGTTAATAAAGGATAAATCGACCGACAAAGAGAAAGGCATCGGGATACCAAAACTAGGTATATAATGATGACCAATCAAGGGGAGCAACAAACATTACCGGCAACCGGTAAATGAAAAAGGGCTTGCTGAGGATAAATCGTCTAATCAGAGCAATTATCCAAGAGAAAGGAATATCATCACCGAATATTGGATAATGATAACCAACAAGGAGGGGATTACATCTACCGGATACTGGGTAGAAAACCACGGAAAAGCAACCGTCATCGATTAGGATGAACAAGGAGGTTAACTCCGCAAAGGGGAGAAAACAGGGGACAACTACCGGTATAAGGGTAGAAAATCACAGACTCCGCCGGGGATAAGATGAATGATTACTGATTGCTGGGTAATTATTCATTTATACCACGGGAAAGTACAGGAAACAACTACAAGAGGCCAATTTAGGATCAAACCAAAGAGGCAAACTGAATCAAGACTCGTCCTAGTGAGGATATAACTCAATAGGGGAACCTATCCCAATATATGTGCTGGGAGGAAGTGAAAACAACCATTGTCCACGAGGATATAACTCAGTGGGAAATGCGGAAGGAAAGATAAACACTTTCTACTTAAGGGGCTGACTCTACATTGAGGGATCAGACACCGACATCTGCTTGGGAAATGTATTATCAACTAGCAGAAAATAACAAACAAAGATATATGACAAAGAATGCAATATGAATATCCGAATGTTTGAAAATTGTATGCACACATGCATGTGGTTAATGTATGATGAATGCTGACAAACAGACATTTCTAACACAACAGGCTTCACAGGAATACAAACATCCGGTACTACATCTTAAGAGAGAAAGCCAAATCACCACAGAGTATCCAATCTGCCGGGAATCAGAGATACCAGGAAACAACAAAATCTATGCAGGGGATGAATCATCTGTCACAGCTGGGGAAAATAGTTTATTGCACAGGTAGAATCTGCCACATAAGCAACTCTACTGGGGAATCTATCCGAGGGATAAAGAGATTCTGGGGATCAACCACCAAGTACCGCACCTACCAAGGAAATCATATGTTGAGGAGAAAAGGTTGCTACCCCGCTGAAGGGGAGAATGGTGAATATCTCAACAAGCATACCGCTCAGGGCTCCGAAGTAAGAAAACACAGTCATGCCAGGAATACGAACCAATGTCTTACCCTGTTGGAGATCATACCATCCTTAGGAGAGCACTAAGGATCTCCTAAGTATCCTTTTCATCATTGTGAATGTTCACCTCGTTTAAAAATAAGTTATGAAAAATTCATTTTTCAAATCAATGATATTTTCTCAATTAAAAGCATGCAAGATGTTTATTGAATAGAAACAAATAAGAGTGCAAGTAATTGGATAAAAGGCTCAAATTTATTTGATGGAATGGTAGTCTGCAAATGGCAGGACTCTATAGATCTTTACAAGTTTGAAATTGGTGATATATATTGGAAAAGGGCTACATTGAACATAATGACCATTTCTCCACCAATTTTGAATTCGATGTATTCGAAGCTTCAGTTGATGACGAATAAGCTAGAATCTCTGACGGATGACAGTTGTAGAACAAAGTCTTGTCAGGATGCAGTTACTTGCCAAATCCCTAATAATTTTTTTTTGCCTAGATTGCCCCGGGATGAGGTACTCAATCTAGCGGGATACAAATATTCATTTTTTTTTATGTCTCTAACTTTTGCCTGGATCGCCCTTTCAGGTTTTCAATCCACCGACACGCTCATTTTTGCCTAAGCCGCCCTTTCGGGTTTTCAACTTAGCGAGCTATTCTGTTTTTATTTCTAGGAGAAGTATTTCTTGACTGCATCTGAATTCACAGGACGAGTGAAATCCTCCCCATCCATAGTTGTAAGTATCAAAGCACCGCCTGAAAAGGCTCTTTTAACAACATATGGACCTTCATAGTTTGGAGTCCACTTGCCCCTGGAATCGGGCGCGAAAGACAAGACTTTCTTGAGCACAAGGTCACCTTCTCGGAACACGCGAGGCTTGACCTTCTTATCAAAAGCTTTCTTCATTCTCTACTGATATAACTGACCATGGCACATGGCAGTCAATCTCTTCTCTTCTATCAAATTCAGCTGGTCATAACGACTCTGAACCCATTTAGCATTAGTCAACTTGGCCTCCATCAAGACTCTCATTGATGGGATCTCCACCTCTACTGGGAGTACAACCTCCATGCCATAAACAAGAGAGAAAGGGATTGCCCCTGTTGAAGTGCGGACAGACGTACGGTATCCATGTAAAGCAAATGGCAACATCTCATGCCAATCTTTGTACGTGACAACCATCTTTTGGATAATCTTCTTGATATTCTTATTAGCAGCTTCAACAGCCCCATTCACCTTGGGTCTGTAAGGAGAAGAATTATGATGCGCAATTTTGAACTCACTACACAGCTCTTTCATCATTTTGTTGTTCAAGTTAGATCCGTTATTGGTAATGATCTCATCTGGCACACCATAACGGCATATGAGTTGATTCTTGATAAACTTCACTACCACCTGCCTGGTCACATTTGCATATGATGCCGCTTCAACCCATTTGGTGAAGTAATCAATTGCTACGAGAATAAACCTGTGCCCGTTGGACGTTTTCGGTTCTATCATGCCAATCATGTCAATTCCCCACATGGAGAAAGGCCATGGTGATGAAATCACATTCAGAAGTGTCGGAGGAATATGAATCTTATCCGCGTAAATCTGACACTTGTGGCATTTCTTCACATATTTACAGCAGTCAAACTCCATTGTCATCCAATAGTAGCCTGCTCTCAACATCTTTCTATCCATGGCATGTCCATTGGAATGAGTACCAAATGAACCCTCATGGATCTCAGTCATTAACAGGTCTGCTTCGTGTCTATCCACGCATCTGAGCAGCACCATGTCAAAATTTCTCTTATAAAGCACTTCGCCATTAAGGTAGAAACTTCCTGACAATCTCCTCAAAGTCTTCCTATCTTTCACAGATGCCCCAGGCGGGTAAACCTGGTTCTGAAGGAAACACTTGATGTCATAATACCATGGCTTATCATCTTTTGCTTCTTCTACTGCAAATACATGAGCTGGTCTGTCCAAGCGCATCACAGTGATATTGGGGACTTCATTCCAAAGTTTTACCACAATCATTGAAGCAAGTGTAGCAAGAGCATCTGCCATCCGATTCTCGTCTCGAGGAATATGATGGAAGTCAACCTCAGTAAAGGACGTTGAAATCCTCCTCGCATAATCTCTATATGGAATGAGACCGGGCTGATTTGTTTCCCATTCACCCTTAATCTGATTAACAACGAGGGCCGAATCTCCATATACATCAAGATGCTTGATCCTTAGATCAATACACTCTTCTAAACCCATAATACAGGCCTTGTCATACGGTGAACTGACTTTGTGTGTTTTTGCTTTGGAAAGCAAATGTCGCCGATAGCAAGAGTCGCCACCAACTTTTCTTTTATCCCATAAGGAAAGGTGGAAAAGAACAGGAAAGACCTTAATTAGATTTTGGGTTCGGGAGGTACATTATACAAAGGGAAGGTGTTAGCACCCTTTGTATCCATGGTTATCCATGGGCTCTTAATTGCTAGATCACTTATGTTTGTTTGAAAAAGTGTTTGTGAATTGCTTAGAAAATGTTTTGAAAAGAGAGTTTAACTTTGTAATGATTCTTGTACGAATGTATACAAAGTGTTTATCTCGTTTAATTTTAAAAGCGGTTTAGAAAAATATAACTTGGCAATGATTCTAGTACGAATGTATACCGAGTGGTGATTTTCTAGTATTTGCAAAGTGTGAGGTATGAAAAATGTTTTAGGTTGTGAGCCAGCAATTAAGAGTTATACCTACCCAAGGTCTTTATGGGCATTTCCTATCCTTATGAGGGTAAAACTGTCCTTACTATTGAGAAGTAAGTAGTCTTATCCCTTTGGATGTAAAGGGACATCGTAAGGTCATCGTTTGGTCATTGAAGGCAACATTTGTAAGGATACCTTAGCATTCGAAGGGACGATCATCATTTAACCGTAGGCTACAACGAAGGGTCATCGAGGGGCAAAATCATATATTCGCAGGCAACATCCGAGGGACTATGATTTATCTTATAGGGACATGATGATTTAATCGAAGGGTCTTTGCTAAGTGTATCCCCACATTCGCGGGACATGACCATAATACCGTAATATCGTAAGGCAACAGAGAGAGGTCCAAGATCACATATTCAAAGGCAATATTTTACAATCAATTAGGTAATTAGGATGAATCTCCACATTAAAATCAATTAGGTAATTAGGTCCACATTAAAATCAATTAAGTAATTAGGATGAATCTCCACATTAAAATCAATTAGGTAATTAGGATGAATCTCCACAAGGGTATCCCACAAATAAAGTGGAATACCTTAGCCAGCTACCTTTTCCGGGAGTATGTGAACCCTTACAAAATTCAGCAAACAGGTCAGAATACCAAATCAGGGTGCAATCGAGAATTGCACCAAACAAAAGGAACACAGCGGTAGGAATGTCAGGTAAAATAACACATGGTTAGAATAAAACAGATCCGATAAGCATAGAACAGAACAGAAAAATCAGCGACTGTCACATTCGCTCCTGCCTCGCCTAGCGAAGGCTTAGCGAATGCTCGCTACATGCTCGCTTAGCGATGTGCTAGCGAGCGGCTGCGGGTTCTGGTTTTAATAACAGTACAATTCCAGAAAGCTCCAAACCCTATGGCATCCATTACAGAAATTACATGGTTAAACGTTCAAGACATTCATACATACTTAAATTCACATGCAAAACTTAAGATATTTTTATAAATTCAATCATAACGCCACATGCAAATTAAGAACATAAAACAATAATAGTAATGCAAACCTGTTTGCAATTGAATTGCAACTTTGAATTGGCAAGTCACTCTTAGGGTTGGCGCCGGATTGAGTTGGGCGGAGATAGCCTTGGTGCCGATGAGTTTCCTTCAGGGTTTCCTTCAGGGTTGCTCTGAATTCTCTGGGTTAGCCTCCAGGGTTTGCCGTGCCTTCTCTCTATCTCCCGTTTTCGTTCCCTCTCCATTCTGACTGAAGTTGTGGTATTTATACTGCTCTTTTTGTGACCTAATGGGCTCAGAATGAAGCCCAGAATTTTCTGGTATTCGCAAGCTTCGCTAGGCGAGTGGCGTAGCGAAGGGTTCGCTAGGCGAAGGAATTGCTCGCCTAGCGAGCAAGCCAGTTTAGGCCATTTTCTGGATTTGGCCATCTATGTGCAGGGTCTTTGTTCTTTTAAGATTAATGCCTTGAAAAATAAGTTGGAGTGCCTTAAAAATGCCTTGTAATATTAACGGGAAAATTTTGGGGTATGACAGGCCTCATACTCAGCCATATTATTCGTGCATTTGAAAGTTAGCCTTGCTATAAAAGGAATATGTGTGCCCTGAGGAGTAATAATCACTACCTCAATACCATTTCCATACTGATTTACAGTGCCATCAAATACCATACTCCATTTAGAACCAGGCTCTGGCCCTTCATCAAGTGTAGGCTCATCACAACCTTTCATTTTCAAATACAGAATCTCCTCATCTGGGAAGTCATACTGAACTGACTGATAATCTTCAATAGGCTGGTGTGCCAAGTGGTCAGCCAAGATACTACCTTTAATAGCCTTCTGAGCTCGATACTCAATATCATACTCAGATAACAACATCTGCCAACGGGCAATCCTCCCAGTTAAAGTAGGCTTCTCGAAGATGTACTTGATTGGATCCATTCTGGATATCAACCAAGTCGTGTGATTCAACATATATTGGCGTAAGCGCTTAGTAGCCCAAGCCAAAGCACATCATGTCTTCTCAAGCATCGAGTATCGAGACTCACAATCAGTGAACTTCTTGCTCAAGTAGTAAATAGCATATTCCTTCTTTCCTGATTCGTCTTGATGACCAAGGACACAACCCACTGAGTCTTCAAGAACAGTCAGATACATGATCAAAGGTCTTCCTTCTATAGGCGGAGACAGAATCGGAGGTTCAGACAGATACTCTTTAATATTGTCGAAAGCTTTCTGGCAATCCTCGGTCCAATCATGGGACTGATCTTTTCGGAGGAGCTTGAATATCGGCGCACATGTGGCAGTCATGTGGGATATGAATCTGGAAATATAATTCAAGCGGCCAAGAAAGCCTCGGACTTGCTTCTCAACTTTGGTCGCAGGCATCTCTTGTATTGCTTTGACCTTTGCGGGATCAACCTCAATACCTCTTTCACTGACGATAAAGCCCAATAACTTGTCGGAATGGACTCAAAATGTACACTTGTTGGGATTTAGACGAAGCTTGTACTTTCTCAAACGTTGAAAACGCTTCAACAAGTGCTCTACATGTTCAACTTCCGTTCTTGACTTAGCAATCATATCATCAACATATACCTCAATCTCCTTGTGCATCACATCATGAAACAAGGTGGTCATAGCTCGTTGATACGTGGCTCCGACGTTCTTTAAACCGAAGGCATCACTCGATAACAGAATGTTCCCCAAGGCGTGATGAATGTTGTCTTCTCCATATCCTCGGGTGCCATCTTGATCTTGTTATATCCGGAAAATCCATCCATAAATGAGAAGACATTGAATTTAGTTGTATTATCTACCAACATATCAATGTGTGGTAGAGGAAAATCATCTTTCGGACTAGCTTTATTCAAGTCTCTATAGTCCACACACATCTGGACTTTTCCATCTTTCTTGGGCACGGGCACAATATTGGCCACCCATTGAGGATATGTAGAAGTCACCAGAAACCCTGCATCAATTTGCTTTTGAACCTCCTCTTTGATCTTCACTTCCATATCAGGATGAGTTCTTCAAGGGTAAGAAATGTTGCACAATATCAGTATCTAGACCCGGCATGTCTTCATATGACCATGCAAAGAGATCAACATATTCTCGTAGCAATTCAATCAACCCTTTCTTAACAGATTCTTCAAGGAGTGCCCTAATCTTCACTTCTTGAACGCAATCCCCAGACCCTAAGTTGTCTGTTTCCAGATTCTCGAGATGCGGCTGAATGATCTTGTCTTCATGCTCAAGTAGACGGGTAATCTCGTCAGGAATCTCTTCAACATCATCCTCTTCCGCCTCAAATACAAGGAATTCAAAATTGGGATATGGTGTTGGATCATTATGTTCAATGGAATCAACCTGCATAATGATTTTGGATATGAAAAGCTTTAGAATTCAAACAAGGCAAATCATTATGCAGATGAAAAGATTGATTTTTTTTAGGTTTTATGTGATCACCAATTTCATGCAAAAAACGAAAAGGGAAATAATTGGAAAAACAAACATTTAACATGAATTTATTGAATGAAAATATCATTGTATTTATGCGCCAACAATGTCATCACTCCTCCTTTTGGCATGGGAGAAGGGTTTTTTAAACAAAATGATCATTACGTTGACTTATGGATAACTGTAGGAACATCCACAACGACCCAATTGTTGCAGACCCCTCCAAGGATGATGAAATTGCCATAATCCTCTATATCTTCTTCCAAGACAGCAGCAGCTTCTTCATCCTGACTGGTGTGGATGAAACATCCACTCTTGAACAACCCTTCCTCGTTGAACACCCCAGAGGAATAACCTATGCCAGCCCGAGACTTGTTGTCTTCTAGCTCAATCATTTTTCCTAAACCAGCAGTTGCACCACACTCAATGGCCAATTTTGCATCTTTATAGGAAGCAAATGAAGGAGTTCGCTTCTCAATAGGCTCAGCAATAGACAAAGCTTGGAAAGGAGTTCCAACTTCATCCTCAGCATCTATATATGAGAAGGAAGACAAGTGGCTAACCAGGAGAGCCTTTTCTCCCCCTACCACTACCAGCTTCTTATTCTTCACAAATTTCAGTTTCTGGTGTAGGGTGGATGTCACGGCGCCTGCCTCGTAAATCCATGGTCTGCCTAAGAGACAACTATACGATGGGTGGATGTCCATAACCTGGAAGGTAATTTGGAAATCACTTGGTCCAATTTTGATTGGGAGATCAACTTCCCCAATCACAGTTTTACGCGACCCATCGAAAGCTTTCACAACAATTCCACTCTGCCTCATGGGAGGCCCTTGATAAGATAGTTCCGAAAGAGTGGTTTTTGGCAATACGTTTAGTGATGACCCAGTTTCCACCAGCACATTGGACATGGCGTCGTCTCTGCAGTTCATAGATATATGTAAAGCCAAGTTGTGGTCTCTTCCCTCCTCAGGGAGATCAGAGTCACAGAAACTCAAGTTGTTACAAGCGGTAATGTTTGCAACAATGCTATCAAATTGTTCTATTGTGACATCATGATCTACATATGCCACATCCAATACCTTCTACAGTGCCTCTCTATGTGGTTCTGAATTCAAGAGCAAAGATAACACCAATATCTTGGATGGTGTTTGTAGAAGCTGGTCTACAACATTGTACTCACTTTTCTTGATGAGCCTTAGCATCTCATCACAGTCTTCTTTCCCATTGCCGCTTGGGCCAACAGAAGTAGGAGTTATCAATGTAGAGGAGGGCTTAACAACAGGTGCCGGATTCGGGGTGCTCACAGCATTCCCAATCGGGCGTTCAACAAAACCAGCATCAACTTAAGGCTTGGGAGGTGCTGAAAACACACGACCGCTGCGGGTCAAACCACTAACATTCGCGATATTAACAACAGAGGAAGATGGTAAGGACACTTCTTTCCCATCTTCTACAGCAACAGCGTTGTAACGAAAAGGAATTGCTATTTCGGAAGAGTACGGTACCGGACCGACATGCTTAATGATAAGAGCAGGAGAAGCCTTCTGTTTGCTACCATCATACTTGATGATAACAGGCTCGGGCATCCGGAATACTGGGAAAATTAGGTTGACCTCAGGCTCATCTTCGTCAACATTCCTATTCTGAAGAATCTCAATGACTCCTTCATCCAGCATTTCCTAAATATCCTTGCGCACCTGGCGACAACCCAATCGGTTAACAGAGCATACTCGACATCTATCATGGTCGTGCTCATAATGACTGTAATCACATAGCAGACGATGCATTTCGACAAGGGACTGTCGAATATGACTGACATATTTGACTTTATACTTGCCAGGGCAGCCCTAGACCATGTTGACAGATTTCCCATGCTCGGGCAATGGGTTCTTCTTCACATTAGGACCTACGTCCTCGAAACACAGAATGCCACACCTCACAAGGTCTTGAACCTTGGTCTTCAAAGGGTAACAATTCTCCACGTCGTGGTCGGGAGCACCAGAATGATAAACACAATGTAGTTCACGCTTATACCACCATTGAGGGTTAGCAGGTATAGTCAGTGGGTCTCTCGGAGTAATCAACTTCCTCTCTATCAAAGAGGGATATAATTATGCATACGTCATCGGAATAGGATCGAAAGTGACCTTTTTCCTCTCGTAACTCGTGCTGGTTTGATTACTGTTTCGAGGCTGGTAGGCCTGCGGCTGCGGACGGTGTTGTTGTTGTTGATATTGCGGATGTGGTTGCTGATTGTTGTTATGTTGCTGATACTGTTGATTATCTCTGAAGACAGGTGCTATATGAGCCACCTGGTGCTGGTTACCGGCGGGACTCACGACCTTCCTCCTCACTGAGGGTCTTCTTGGTTTCACATGGGAGGTCACAGCATATGCCTCTCCATCTTTCTTCTTCGCAAACGCCCCATAACGTTTGGTAGAAGAGCCTTCTTCTCTGGTTAGACGCCCTTCTCTAACCCCTTCTTCTAGACGCATCCCCATATTCACCATCTTAGTGAAGTCAGAAGGAGCGCTAGCAATCATCCGCTCATAATAGAATGAACTCAAGGTCTTCAGAAAGATCTTGGTCATTTCCTTCTCTTCTAGCGGAGGCACGATCTGTGCTGCCAACTCTCGCCACCTCTGGGCGTATTCTTTGAATGTTTCCTTGTCCTTCTGGGACATGGCCCTCAATTGATCCCTATCGGGAGCCATATCCATATTATACTTGTACTGCTTGACGAAGGCCTCGCCAAGATCATTGAAGGATCGGATGTTCGCACCGTCTAAACCCATATACCAACGCAGGGCGGCACCAGATAGACTGTCCTGAAAGTAGTGGATGAGTAACTGATCGTTGTCGGTCTGAGTTGACATCTTCCTGGCATACATGACCAGGTGGCTGAGAGGACAAGTATTTCCCTTGTATTTTTCAAAGTCAGGGACCTTGAATTTCACAGGGATCTTCACATTGGGAACCAAGCACAGTTCGGCAGCAGACTTGCCAAAAAGATCCTTCCCTCTGAGAGTTTTCAATTCCTTGCGGAGCTCAAGAAATTGATCGTTCATAGCGTCCATCTTCTTATAGACATCTGGGCCCTCAGACGGCTCAGAATGATAGATGGTGTCGTCTACTCTGGGTATAGTATGCACGACAGGAGGAGGAACAGCAAGGACCGGGCTAGATGCCGGCATAAAATCAAAGGTAGGAGCAGGACCCTCAGGCATAAAATTGGGAGGCATCCCCCACGGGAACCCGGCTGGCATGGCCGCTAGAGCAAAGTGTGCACTAGCTGCAGGCACAGTCGAGGAGATAATCTCAGAGATGACTGTCCTCTGGGGAGGAGTTGAAGGCGTCGAAGAAGACTAGCTCTGGGCAGCCAAGAATGATTCCATCAAGGCACTTAATCTGGCCACTTCCTTTTTCAGCTCACGGTTCTCTTGTTCTAGGTGATCCATCAGGCTCGAAATGTTGGCTCTGGTGTAATACCGGTGAGTCAGCTTGTCTTCAAAATAAATGAAGAGCACAGAGATAGACCACAGGACAAGAAGCCGGGAACAAAACCTACTTATGCGCATGATGCATGCAATGCTGGTGCATATGATTCATTTTTTATTTCAAAGGAACTCTAGGGTTTTATTCGCAAATTTTTTGGAAATATTAAACATTTATCACATGTGGAAATATCTTATCAAATAATATCAGGGAAAAGAAATACAACATTGTCAATCATATACAAGAGAAAAGGAAAATAATCATCCTATGGATCCCTAAAAACAATCATCTAAAGCTCGGAACACAGGAAGATAGGATGCGCGAAGTCTCTTCACCTCCCTCTCATAGGCTGCCTCCATATCCGCCTTCTCCTTGGCGAGTCGATCATACTTCCTCTTCCAAAACTTGGAAGACTGAGGAAGTAGAGAAGTCCATGCATCATCAGGATCGTCAATAACCTGATGTTCGAGGAACTCAATCAAAGCATCCTTCTCCTTGATTTGCTGAAGCAACTCTTCCCTTTCACGGATCCAAGCACGTGATCGGTCTTCGTCTCTCAACTCCTCTACTCCTTGGTTAGGGAGGGTTGACGGCCCAACCATAACCAAAGGTGTAGGTCTCGGATACTCGTAAGGCATGAGATACTCAGAAGCTCTCTTCCTAACCCAAGCAGTGTAAGGCTCCATAGCGACACAATTCTTAGGACCCAACTCTTTCCTTCCTTTCCTATGAATCTTGCGCCAAGCGCGGACCATTCTGCCCTTCAAGCCTTGGGGATCTTTACTCTCCTGAAAGAACACACCCTCTAACAAAATGTTATTGGGTTTATCCTTTTGGGGGAACCCAAGCTGACGACGTTCTAAAACAGGGTTGTAGTTAATCCCACCACATGTACCAAGAAGAGGTACATTGGAAAATTCACCACAAGAGTCGATAATCTGCACACCATCATACACACGGTTATACCAAGAGATATCATCATTAGTGAGAGACATAAGTCTCGTGGACCACCGTAGACATCCCTTGTTCTCCTTGAAGGCGACCGTCTGCGGTAAGTGAGAAATAAACCACTTATACAACAGAGGCAAACATTACACAATGGCACCACCACCTTTTGCATTCCTCATATGCAAAGAGAAATAAGTATCACCCAACAGAGTCGGAATGGGATTAAGAGTAGAGAAAATCCTAATAGCGTTCACATCCACAAACTTGTCGATGTTGGGGAATAACACTAACCCATAGATGAGAAGTACAAATATGGCTTCAAAGGCATCCTCACTCATGGCCTTCCCATATACAGTAGCTTGAGCAATGAGGAACTCAGAAGGGAGACCTTGAATTCCACCTTTGGTAGTCATACTAGCACCAACCAGAGATTCATCTATGGGTAACATGTCGGCTATCTCTCGAGAAGTATGAATACTCTCCAAGCCACTGAACGACAACTGGTCTAGAATAGGTATACCCACAAGGTAAGCATACTCCTCAAGCGTAGGCAAAAGCTGGAAATCCGGAAACGTGAAGCAACGGTACAAGGGATCATAAAACTGCACCAATACACTCATCAACCCTTCATCCACCTAAGTAGTCAGAAGAGGAAGAAGCTTCCCAAAACGAGCCTTGAAGCCCAAAGGATCCAATACATAGGATGTCAGATTCCTTAACTCTTTCAAATCTGGCTGTCTGAAGCTGTACTTCTTTGTATTCCTTCTTTGTCTTTCCATGTCTGAAAATTTTGCAAATAAACCCCTTAAGTTCCTTGAAAATTTTCTTTATTATTGATGATATGGATGCAAATGAGTGCATGGATGCATCAATGCAACAATCACACTCAAGGATCAAGCAAAGCACACCAAACAAAGGTCATGGGATGGATCATGTTATCCTTAATATCAATCATCCATTTTGGTGGATTATGGCTTACACCGTATCAACACCCAAGTTCCATTGATATTAAGAACACATGAACGGATCAACCATGAATCAAAGGGTTTGTTGTAAGTCACGAGCATGGAGTTTAGGTTAAGAACCACCCAAAGGGAGTGTACTAGGGTTTAAACCGGCCAAACATGTTCTACAAGAGGTTCCCATAGTCATCATCCCATCTTTTGGATATTATCGGAGAAACGACTACTCGTATTCCAAAAATATTCTCAAGAGAGACTCTTATGAGTGTAGTATCGCGTAACAATCATATCAAATCCTACATTTGAACGACTTTCGCACTACATCCTAAGAATAGGCCAAGATGGGCTTGGTAAACTAAGGTCCTTGGCTTCTAAGGTCTATATTGGAAAGAGTAATGTCTAACCACAACTTACTTGTGTGACATTATTGATCCCAACATGACCTCCACCAAGTGAATGGACTTGCAAGTCAACTTGCTAAGGAATAACTCCACACAAGTCAACAAGAGTCGCCACCGCGCTTTTATTGCTTCCAAGGTAAAAGGGGGAAAGTACGAACAAAATCCAAATAGTTAGAAGTTTTCAAATAAAAACTAATAAAAGTCAGAGATCATAGGTAAGGGGGTTGGTTACACAGAGGGAAGGTGTTAGCACCCAAAGTGTCCTAGGTACTCCTAGGGAGCCCTTTTTGTGTGCATATGTATTTTGTACAAAGTGATGTTTACAAACAAATAGAGTGGGGGGATGAGAAAAGAATTCATTAGTTATATTTTTTGTGTTTGACAAGACCTTCGGTCTCATGCTTACGTACCAACATAAAAATGAGGGATCAAAACCTCATAGTTCGTGCTACAAATTTCAAAATGAGTATGTTGATTTTAACAAAATTTAAGTTTGAAGGGCACAAAGGCCTAAACTGATTTGAATGAGTTAGTTCTTTTTGGATTTTTGAAAGTTTAAGTCAAGTATAGTTAAGTTTATTTACAAGTTTGATTTAAGAAAATAAGTTTGAAAATGCAATGGCATAAGGCCAAAGTTTCTATCTTTTTGCAAAAGTGGTCAAAGTTTAGAACAAAATAGTTCACACAAAGAAGATTTTGAAAATGGAGGGGAGATTTTGAAATTAAAGAAACGGGGAGAAGATGAAGAGACTATCCTATGCACAAAATATATAAGTGGGTAGTGTAGCGGGGTATTCGTTACCATTAGATATATTGACTAAATCCAAGGTAAATCATACAAGTCGAGTCGCCACCGCACTTCTATTTATCCAAAGGAATGGTTAGAAAGCGAACAAAAACCTAATAGTTTTAACAAAAACTAGTAAAAGAAACAGAGATCTGGGTAAGGGGGTTGGTTATGCAATGGGAAGGTGTTAGGCACCCAAAACATTCTAGGTACTCCTAGGGAGCCTCTTTCATACTTGTTGTAAAGGTTGTTGTCTTCATGAAAATTTGTTTGTGCAAACATGATTGAAGAGATGAGAGGAGAATATACAAGTTATTTACATTTTGTGTTTGGATGGATAAACCCATTGCCTACGTACCATCTTAAAAAAGATTAGGATCAAAACCTAGTAGTTCGGGGTAAAAATCTCAAAACAAGTTGGTGAATTGATTGGTCCAAAAGCCTTAAGGTATTTTGTTATCAAAGGGAGAAAACTCAACCAAACCACAAATCCACCATGTGAGGATAGCTTCAACATGCTAGTGAGGGGTTAACCCTATAATAAGCATGGAAGACTTATTGTCCATCACTAAGGATATAAGTGAGTATTACATCTACCACAAGGATAACTCAAACCTAATAGCTAAAGGTTATGAAAGATTTTGATTAAGAAAGTGGCCATTGGAACCACAAAAGACATTTGAATGGGTTATATTTACCAATTAGAAGTATATACAAAAATGGTCAAAGTTGACTTAAAAGTTCAATTCAAAATAAGTGTTAGGAAAAGAAAGTTTGAAAATCAAAAGCATAAGGCTTAGGTTTCTAATGTTGAAAACAAAGGTTAAATGTTTGCACAAAAGATTTTGGCTTGGGTTAGAGTGGAGAGAAGAAGAAGAAGGGCTAAATCCTAAGTAAAATAAAAAGAGAAGGGATAAAGAAACAAAACCACAATGGAGTCCCTCTCTTGAGATCATATTGATGATCCACGTAGCTCCCATCCTTTGGAATAAGCAATCACAAAGCATAAGCAATCAAACAAGTCTCTTAAAAGATCCTCAATGTATCTTGTATCTTCCACTTGGATGAACATGGCAATGATCCTCCAATTAAGCTCAAATGGAAACTCCTAGCACAAAAGCACACACATCAAAAGTTTCATGAAGTAAAACAAGAAAGGACAAGAGTGAGTTTAGAGATTTGGTCCTTCTAATCCATCTTCATCATTAAGGTCCTTTTACTCCAATTTTGCATAAGGAAGGTCCTAGAATCTAAGTCCAATTCTCCATTTCTTTGCATAGGGAAAGTCCTAGAAACTAAGTCCATTTCTTTGCATTTGGTCCACAACAATCAAAACAAAAACACAAGCACAATAATATATACACAATTATGTGCTCAAGTGAGCAAAAGGCAAATGGTATTAACATAAACATGTGCTCAAGTGAGCAAAGAGAAAAGCAAATGGATAATATGTGCAAGAATAGTAAATTGCATAAAAGTAAATTGCATAAAGTAAATGTTAATTGTCAATAGTTAGTGTTAGTAGTTAGTGTGCCATAAGGAAAATTTAGCGCTATGTTAAGCAATCGTAATTGGACTTATGTAGAAGTCACAACTATCTAAGGCCGGTCAATAATAATGTAGGCAACAACACAAGTTAGAAGTATTGATTAGAGAACCAAGTTCCAACAACATGCCATGCCAAAAAGAAAATGAGAATTGATCTTGTATTGGTTTAAGCCTTTTGCATGATTTAGAAGACAACCTATCCTTAATGCAAAGCCATTCACTTGATCAATTGATCAAGATGAATTAGATTTGAATCAAGGATGATTAAATCTCCCTAACCAATGCTAACTTATCAACCTTCAACTCATTGATCAAGAAGAAAAGAAGTAGAAGAAGAAGAAGGAGAGATGGATAAGAGAAATGGAAATGACAAAATTAAAGTGCATTAAATGAAATACAATGTACCAATCCTCATATGTTGACCAATCACATTGAAAGTCAAGGTCAAACAATCAAAAGCTGAAGTGAGATGAAGATTGGGAGTCAAAAAAATGAATAAACTATTTTTGGCATTTTTTAATATTTAAAATTAATCTTGAATTAAAATAATGGAAAGGTCAAACTTAAAAATTACTTCAAATCAACCTTGAAAGGTCCAAGTAATTTATCCCAAGTTCAACAAGGTCAAACAAAGTTTGACAATTTTTTTTAGCATTTTTAAAAGTCAGAAACTATTTTTAATCAATTAAAAATGAATAAAAATAACCTAATTGAACTAAAATCTCAAATAAATCTCAAATCTATTTGAAAATTGATGAGAATATTTTTCATAGATCCATCATCATTCAAATAGGTTAGGACAATATTTTTGTATTTTTTGAATATCAAAAACTATTTAAAATGAATTAAAAACAACCAGAAAGGAGAAAATTCACAAAAAATATCAAATGACAAAATAAAAAAAAAATTAAAAATCAGAAATAGAAACTAGAAATTATTTGGGAAATAATGCAATTGGTCCCATAATTTTTGGATTAAAAATGAAAGAGATATTGATATTTGAAATAAAAAGGAATTTAAGAAAATAAAAACAGAAATTAGAAATTGGAAAAAACGAGAGCCCTTGGATCTGAGCTCATTAATTGAGCTGGCAGATCGAAGGATCCAGAGGCGCGCGCTCATGGTAATCCACGGTCAACGCAATCACATGGGAAACAATAAAAAGTCATAACAAGCAATGGTCAGGATTCGATCTGGGAAACACATCCAATGCCCAGAATTCAAACTGGCAACAGGCAGCCACCGGAGCCACCTTCTTCTCCGGTGAGCCTCCAGATTCCGGTCAATTTTGCAGGTTTTCAAACCTTAATGAAAATGCACGATCCTTATACCAAAATGAAGCTGGGGTGATGTACATCGCCCCTGTAACCTTGAATCACACTCAAGATTCCTATAAATGGAGAAATCTGAGGTGGAAGATTCAGGTATGCAAAATGCAGATCAAGGAAAAGCGAAATTGAAGCTACCACTAGCTTGCCTCTCAAGTGAGGACTTCAGAAAACATTTTGGCCAAGCAAATAGATCACAGAAATGAGAGTTTCGAAGAAAATACCAGTTGAAGAGTAAGCTTGATTTCTGGAAAATTAGACTTGATTTTTTGCTTGTTTTACCAAAACAGAAGTTCAATGAGATGAATGATGAAGGTTTAGAAGCATTAGATCTAAGAATTCAACCAGATGAAGTTGAATTTTAGATCTGAAAAATTTAAGAAAAAATGGTATTGCTTCTTTAGTGATGGCTATGGAGAGAATTCTGTAGCATTTCAGTTTGAATTAGGTGTGTGAAATGAATGGAATGAGGTCTCTATTTATAGAGGAAGTGGCAAGGAGAATGTGATCAATCCGTGTGCATGGCATGTGGAGCTTCATTGCATGGGCTTGCATGATCATGCACAAGGCCCAAAAACAATGCCAAATGAATTCTGAGCATCAGTCAAATGAAATTGGACGTGTGACTTGCAAGGCAATTGCTTATGTACCAAGATTCCAAGTGGATTCCTCATTTGTACCTAAACATTCATCTCTTCGAAAGTATCATTTAGAAAATCCAAACATAGGCATGTGGGTAATGGTTGGAAAGGTCTTTGCATAAGGAACAAATTTTATGTTGGACAAAAACTCATTTGAAGTGTGGAAATTTATGAAATTTGAGTTTAAAGTGTGTTGAGCAAAACATGTCAATGCAAGGTTTCTAAATTTGGCCAACTTTCAAGCCCTTCTGTTTTGATGATGCAAACTTCAAATGAAAAAACTTCCAACATCAAAGTTGTAGATCTTTTCAAGACAATTAAAATGGAGTTTTGATGAAAGAGTTATGGGCACTTGAAGTTGGCCTTTTTTTACTTTCAATGCATTTAGGCCAAAAGGACCTATAATGTCTTGCGTTATCACATGTATTTCCTTTGAGATTTTGAAATTTTGTTCAACATAACATTTGAATTATACATCCTAAGATTTCCAATGCATTTGATCCCACCTCAAAATCATAAAAAATGAATGCGTTATGTCCTTGGGAAGTTGACCCACATTTAGGGTTTCAGTCAAAATGACCTATAATGTATTGGAATGGGAGATGGCCTTCAAAGCTTCAAATCAATTTTTGATGAACATGAAAGTTGTTCATATTGTCCTTAATAACATTTTTTCTTTTGTAACCATCTCCATTTTACCAACACATAAAAAGTTAGGTCTCAGTGCATTTCAAAATAGTCAGATGGATTGACTGATCAACTTCTCAAGTCCACAACCCATATCTTGATGAATTGATGATTGAGGATACTCAAATAAGTTCAAATATGCATGAAATGATGAATTAAAGAACTTCCCTTGATTGTATTTGATCATGGGTTGAGGTTGCTTCAAGAGCAAGGCATTGTGGTGCACAGATGGATTAGGGTTTTCTTGAAGAACAAGGCCTCAAACCCTTTGACTTGCTTTGATAAAAATGATGAATTGAGGTGCTAGGGAGGCATATTTGATAAATGAGAGCTTTGGGAACCATTACCATGCTTGCTATCATCTCCTCTTGACCATGTCTTTGTACTAATGATCTCCTTGAAGCTTTGGACCTTGTGATTGCTCAAGCTATAAAACAAAAGATGTTAGTGACATATTTTTGTGCTTTTTGGTTAGTAAACAAAATGAGAAAAGCAATGATATACAATTCAAGCATGCTTGGTGATCTCAAATCGCCTCACAGAAGGTCCCACCCAAAGGCAAAGGGAACCAAGATGCTTATGATCCTTGAAGCAATGCCAAATGCAATGTTATGATGCCATGAGGGATCTTAGGGACAAAATTGGGGTCTTACAGATGCCCCTATTTAAGGTCCTTCTAAATATATCACACAATATGGTCCAAATGGACAAAGTAAAAATTACATTAACATAAACAATTAGAATGATATGTATAATGACAAATGAAATAAAGTGCTAAAAGTAATTGTATTAAAGTAAAAGCTTGAAATTAAAATTCAATAGTTAGTAAGTTAGAGGTTAGTTTTGTTTTGCTTTTCATTTCAAGACATTATTTGAAGAACACTCAACCCACTTGCCACAAGCATGGATCCTTGAACCAAAACATCTTCCAAAGGAAGGAAAGAAGGCCAAGTTTCCAAACAATACCATGGAAGAGGGGAGACTTACAATCTCACTAACTAGAATGCTTATGCCTTTTGTGTCACAAATTTAGCGCTATGTTAAGCAATCGTAATTGGACTTATGTAGAAGTCACAACTATTTGAGACCGGGCAATAGATTTTTGGTGTTAATGCATGTTGGAGACATAGTATTATGAACTATGCTCATAAAACATACCACACACAAAAATATGCAAAAGGTGTGGCCTAATCTCATCCATACTCATGTCAATTTTTTAATCAACTAGCATTAGGACTTTTAGATGTCATTGGCCAAGTGAAAATGAATGGATGAAGAAGAGGAATTAGATGAAGAGGGAAAGGGATGAATGAGATCACAAATTGGTCAAAGGAGGACTTTTACCAAATTAATATCATTCATTCATTTTGGGAGATGGAATGTACATTCTATCAATCCCCTAAATCCAATGATATTAACTTGACAAAGTCAAATACCCCTTGACCAAGGCCCAACAACAAACAACAAACTCAAAGAAGTCAAGACAAATGGTCAACACAATTAAAATGGCATTTATTCAATTAAAAATAATAAAATAATGCATTTAGTTCAAATATGTTTTGTCCAAATCCTAAAATCTCATCAAAACACAAAAGAAAATGGCCATGAGATTTATCATAGGTTAAACAAGGTCAAAGAACCTTGGAGAAAAAATTTCATAATTTTTGGACATTTAAAAATATTTTTTAACAATTAAAAACAAATGCAAAATCAATTAATTCATGAAAAATATTAATAATGATCCAAAAAATAATTTTAATTCAGAATGTGAAAGAGAAAAATATTTGAATTTTTTTGGTGAAAGTCCCATATTTTTTGGATCAATATTGAATTTAATATGAATTATTGAAGAAAATGCAATTAAAACAAAATATCAAAAATTCAAAAATACGTGGACCATCAGATCTCCCTCATTAATTGAGGTGGCAGATCTGATGATCCAAAACGTGTGTTCCACAAAGACCTGAGTCAACCGCGTGGCACAGATGGTATTCACAAGGGACAATCAAGATTAAAACGTGGAGGATGGATCCTATGGTTCAGAGATTGTCCAGATCATTGCCGGAGCCATAACTCCGGTCATCTTCTCCGATGGCACTCACCGGACTGGTCAAGATAAACCATCACCAAAAAAAGAAACAAGGACATGATCTTAAAGAGAAAATGGCACTGAGTTCGAATCTAACCTCCAATTACTCCAATTCCAAATATATTAGAGATATGTGGAATTGAAATCTGAGGTACATGAACTGAGTTGCTTCGATTTGGCCTCAAAGTAACTCAATCTTCTTGCCTATATTGGTAGGACTTCAGACAACCAAAGAATCAATGGAATTGAGCAATAAATTAAGAGAATCGAAGAGTTGAATTTTTTTGCAAATTACCTTCAATGGAGGTCTAATCTTGATGGATCTTGAGCTTGCTTGCACTTGGACTCACTCTAATTGCTTGCAGGAGAGGAATGAAAAGGTTTAGAAGCAATGGATTCCTGGAGAATTGAATTCCAAAACAGTGGAGATTCAAGCTCAAATTCAAATGAATTTATCAGGTTTATCCTATGAGAGTGAAGGGTTTTCAATGGGGGATCAAAGCTGGCGCAATGTGTGTATTAATCCTGAGCAAATGCAGCTCTATATATAGCCAAATCATGTGACATTTGCACACTCTCTTCCACTTTCCAAAATTGGAAAAATGATGATGCAAAGCTGCATGCGCGCGCATAGGCCCATGAAATGATAGATGAAGGTCCAAAATGAATGATCAGATCTGTTGGAGTTAGCTTAGATTTCAAGGCACATGTGCATTGTTGCTTGAAGTTGGATCCGTGCCAAATGATATCAGCCTGTTTAAGCCATGTGCAACCTATGCATTTCAAGTCCAAAATGAATGAATTTTAGCTCTTTGGAAAGGTGAGATCAAGAGGAACAAGTTTGGTGTTGAACACTTTTTCATTTCGAGCTTGGAACTTGGAGAAATTTGAGGTGGATGTTTGGAAAAATTGACATATCAAATTTTTTCTAAGTATCAAGCTATATGTCTCAATATTCCACCTTGCTTAACTTTTTATAGGAGCTTCAAATGAGAAAAGTATCTTCATCAAAGTTGTATCTCTCTCAAAGACATTCAAAATGGTCACCAGTTTCATGTCATTTGGATTTGAAATGATAGAGTTATGCATTTTTGAAGTTTGGAAAAGTCACTTGATCAATGGTATAGGTCAAAAATGACCTATAATGTAACCTCATATCACATGCTCAAACAATTTGAATTAGCTCCCACTCGAAACATAAAAGTTGAAGTAGACACATTGAATTTGATTGTGCAACTTGGAAATCTTTCATCTCATAAAAATTGAGCAAGTTATGGCCTTGGGAAGTTGACTTTCAAATTAGGGTTTAGACAAAATGACCTATAATGTTTCAACATAGAAAATGATTTTCCAAGCAAAACTAGCTCTAGGTATCAACATGAAAGTTGTTTATAGTGTAATTTAGAGTAAGTTTTCGCTTGGAATCATTTTCATATGGTGAAAATTGTAGGAGATAGGGTCTAGGGAGACCCAGTTTTGATTAGATGAATTCATCTGGCCAACCACCACCAACCAACTTGCTAATTTCCAAATCTCTTGACTTTCTAGGCTCGTGGTAGATCATATATGCATAAGATGATGAAATTTGAGGTGTCCCTTGAGAAATTTGATCAATTGGTGAGATAGCTTGTTGAAGAAGTTACTCAAGATACCCAGTCAAACTAGGGTTTCCAAGGCAAATCACCCTCAAACTCTTGAAGAAAACTTGATCAATATAACATGTGGAGAACATTGGGACTCATATATAATGTTCTTAAACATTCTTGAATAAATTCTTGGTTGTGCTCTTTATTCATAAGGGTCTCAAACCCTAGATGTGATCTTGATGAGATCATGCCCTTCCTACAAAAGAGTTAGAGAGATGCAAAGACATATTTTTGGTATTTTGGTTAGTGAAATGATATAATACAAGTATGATATAATCACAAAGTGCTTGGTGATCTCTCCTAAAACAAACCCAATGAAGGAGGGGTAAGGAGGATGCCAAGGTATGATCCCAATGCTTATGCTTATGATGAAATTGCATGAGGGATCTTAGGGTCAAAATTGGGGTCTTACACCATTCATGTTAGTCTCTTGGTTTTGATACCATTGATTTCATGCTCCCACATGTGCATCTTGTGTTTGTCTATATCCATTGGTTTGAGGTCAAGTTCTTGGTCCCATCATCTTCATCAGCTTTCATCCATAGCATTTCATCTGGATCATCCTCAAACCTGGTCCCAGTTCACGGCTTGCTTAGGTCTATTTCATCTGGTCACTTTCATTCAAATCCTTTGTCATGCCATTGGTTTGGTCCATGAATCCTTGTTTAGGTCTTAGTTCATTATGCTTCTTGGTTCTTGCTAAGATCTTTGTTTCATGTTAATGGTTCACTCAAGTCATGGTCTCGTCCATCATTCAAGTCATGGTCTTATTCATAATTCATGTTAATCTTAGTCATGCTTAAGTCATACATTTCAAGTTCATATCAAATCCAAATTCATTCATTATAATATAAAGTTCATACAAGATTCAATGTTCATGTTCAAATTCATCAATACATGCAAAGTCAAAGTCATTCAGTTCAATATCCAATCTTACTTCATTCATAAATATAAATCTTCATTACAAAGTATAAAAGTATCCATTACACGAGAAAGTACAAAAAAGATGAACTTTGACTAAATATTGACTTTAATTAACAATTGACTTTTTGATCAACTTTGACCAAAGTCAACCCAATCCCCGAGAGTCCTAAAATGCCAAACCCCTCTTTTAATCTTCAAAGTTGACTCTTGATCTTTGAAGTTTACCTTTAATACATGGATGCATCAAGGGTCAATTTATTGTCATGTTGTAAACCTTAGTCCAACCACATTATTCATGAAGCATGCATAACTTAGTCATAGTGCCACAAGTGGATGAGGCTTACTATATTAGCACTCCATCAAGGCCTACCATGATTAAGCAATGCATACCATGAACTTGACCATGTCTGCAGCAAATGATCAGTTCTATAACACACTGGTAGAACCATGCTAACTACACTGTGATCATGGCACAATCAAACCATTTAATCTGCATCACCATTTAAGCATCAGTCCTATAGTAGATTTGGTCAAACACCTGCAAAGCCCTAATGCAATGTAGCCAACCAAAGACTGAACACATGAAACATTCACCTTCATACCTACAAAATCAAAGAAAAGCAGGAAACAAAGCAAGAAATAGCATTGCAGTCCTAAGTCAGAAACATGGAGCAGAACATGACCTGCTACAAACCATGGCATGATGAATGAAGTTAAAAAAAGGCATAATGAGAAATAGTGTTAAGGCCAATTCAGAATCAAACACATAGCAGAACCATGACCTGCTGCACAAATCAAGCAAAACCATGAGCCATGTATAAAGGTTCAATAATACATACTGACCTGCAGGAGAACATCAATACCACAAGCTGCGGGCCTATTGCAAGCACAAACCACGAGGCAATCGACATTGAAAACCATGATCCACAGGTCTGCATACAAAACCAGAGCATCATAGTTATAACTAGCACAACACATCACGACAACCTAACAATTTAGCTAACACCTACAAACCATTCACTAAACAAAACCAGAACCTAGCACATCAAAAGAAACTTGGTTAACAATCACAACTAACATTTATAAAACACAACTAACATAACTGAGTTAAGGCCTTAAATGAATCCAATTGCATTTCCAACTGGATACACCTTGGGATCCATAAAGTCCAACTAGAATGGCTAACAAACTGAATTGCCTCGAGTTCCCCACATTCCATAACTGAATTCAACAACTTCCATAACAGAATTTTCACAATTTCCAACTACATAACCACTTATCAATAACAGTTCTAATCATTGATTCAATCTCTCATTCATTCATTCATCACAAAAACACTCCCCAATCACTTCCATTCTGATTTTCCAATTGAGCCGTAACTCTGAACATCTCTAATCATTTTTTCATCCTTCACCTAATCATTACACAATCACCCTTCATCACTTCTCAATCATTACATATTCACTCACCCTCACCCTTTCAAATCATAGTCATTCCAAACTGAATCATCAACACTCTTCATTATTCTCACAGAATCAACACCAATCATATTCATCACTCCCTCACAAATCTCATTAATTCACTCAACAGAATCACTCACTCATCCACATTTGGATCATCATCAACAACACCTCACATCACACTTTTTAGAAGAATAACCAGAAGAAGAAGAACATTTCGAGAATCAAGATCAAGAGATAGAAGTTGGAATTACTTACCTAGAAACGGATCCTTCGTCGTTGTCGTCGTTGTCGTCGTCGTTGCCACCTCCGATAAGGCACCTCTGAAAGCCTATTCTTTTCTTCAGTAGTCGTTTCTAACATGTACATGGAGAATAGGGGAATCAGAGCCCCAATCCCATGGGCTCTGATTCTTCGATTTAAGAGTTTAATTTAAGGGTGGGTATTTAGGGTTCTTGAGTTCATTCATTTGGTTAGGGACTTAGGCTTTGAATCTGGTGAAATATAGCGGATAATCAGAGAGAGCGTGAAGAGACGAAGCGGTTGTTGTGTTCAATTTCAGTTTCTGATGGCCACCGTCGTCGGAAGCGATTTCCGATGCGGTGGTCCACGGTGGTGGTCGTCTGAGTCATGACTTAACTGATGTTGTTTCTTCTTGGTGCGCCATTTTTCAAATTCCAATTAAATTCAAATTGAATATCACTTGCCATGTGAGTGCATTGCTGGATTCACATGCTGATTTCTTTGTTGTGTTTGGTTTTGGGCCTAATGTACATGGCCTTAGCCATTGTTACACCTCACCATCCCATAGCTGGTTTCACACCCCCTGGCCAAGGCCAAGTTTAGTGCGCCTTTTGGCCATAGGCTGATGCGCCTGGATCCCTCACTGTACCCCAATTCCAGAATCAAACCCCATGGCCCAAATCATTTTTATTTATTGTTTTTTCTTATATTTTCATGAAATTTGGTATCCTTGATTTTAATGATTCATTCCATTTAATTCTTGACATTAATAATAGTTCTTGATTTTTAATGGTTAAGTTTGATTAAAATTGTTTACAAAATAATCATAATTGTTAATTGTGGAATTTGATAGTTTTAGAATATTTACATGTTTAGGATCAAGTTGTTTGTTAACTACCATATTACAAAAATTCCTAGAAAATAATAGAATTCCATTTAATTTTTATTAGTATTGTGCCATTTTATCTTGACTTTTAACATGTATGTTTAGGTAGATTAATTGATTTAATTCTATATTATTTCCATGTCTTGATTTTAATTCCATTTTAATGGTTCTACTTTTTAATTGTGGTTATTAGTTTTAAATTGAAAATGATATTTCAATTTAATGTGATATGCTTGTATGTCCATTACACTCACCATGGTCTCTATATCATTTCATCATTTTATCATTTCATATTTCATTTCATCCACTTGTTTTAGCATTTAATGTCCATTTTATTTAATAACTCGTTTTGATTAATGTTGGTGTCCACATGTACCTTTGAGATTAAGTACATTCCAAGCTATAAATGCCTTTAATTCATTCAATTGACTTGTATTGTATGAGAGTACCATGTCCCTTGTATGTTTTAGCCATGGTACATGGTTTGTAAGTTGTGTAATCTTTTTCCATTCCCACTCATGTTATAATGGTTTCATCCCCCCATTGTGGGTCACATGTCCCCCCACCCCATGAAAATGAAATAGTTTAGGTCTATTTCTTCATCATTTCATCATGCATGCTAACTAAAAAGATAAAAACAAAAGATAAAATAAAACATTTAAAAAGAAACAAAAGGCATACTTGATCCAACGTCAAGTTGTTTTCCAAATAAAACTCACACCATAGCAACGCGAGTACTTGATCCAACGTCAAGTATCTCCCATCCATTCCATGATCCACATCTCTTCTTCATTCACTTCTCAATCTCATCTTATCTCTCTCTCCTCCAATCTTCACACTTTCATAATATTCTCATAACAAATGGAATGCGAAAATGAGGTCTACGTGCTTGTACACAACATTCAAGTACTTGGATTGTCGGTCGTACCTAGCTTGAGGACCCGACACTTGACTTCCACCTTAAAACATCTAATAATTCAAACAAGTTAGATCTAGGTGCTATGAGGGAGAAAAAGGCTAGTTAGGATACCATTGTCCTCTCGACTTCCAAGTATTCTGATTGTTGATCATACTTAGTCAAGGGTCAAGTATTTGTCTCCCTCTAAGTTCCAATGATTAGACTTGTCAAACCTTTTTCATAATCCAAATCTCTTTTTGAATGAAAAAGAGTGGTTAGGATAATATTGTCCTCTCAACTCTCAAGTTCTTGGACTGTTGACTGTATCTAGCCAAGGGTCTGATGCTTGGCGTCGTACTAAAATCAAACCCAACAAATTAAATCATAGTTTGCCTCAGTGCATTACTCCTCAAACCTTTCAAAAAGGACGTGTTACTTCCATTCTACCATGAACGAAGCTTAAGCCTTCATGTGTGATCAAGTAACGTTTAACTGCTAGAGTATGATCCAAACGCATCCACTTTACCGCAAACAAGCAAATACTTCCCGCTCACATGCTCGAGCATACAAGCAAGTGAACAGTAGTACGTGAACCTAAACATTGTTCAGTAAAAACAACCAAACACATACTTTGTTTATGAGTTGAACTACGAAGTTCTGACTTTCTCATTGCACGTATGAGGGTATGTAGGCACAAGGGCCCAAATCCTTGGCGAGCACATTAAATTAAAACTTATTTTCTCTCCCATCATACTCTACTCATCTTATTTCATCGATAGAAAGCAACATACAAATAGACGACATCCATAGGCATTGATACAAGCAAGTGGTTCCCGTTGAGTACAATGAATGTGAAGGGTGCTAATACCTTCCCCTTGCATAACCGACTTCCGAATCCTCTCTTGGTTGCAAGACCATTCTCATTTGGGGTTTTATAGCTATTTTCCCTTTCCTTTGGAATAAATAAAATCTGGTGGTGAATCTGTATTTTTTACGGCGCGATAGCTGGCGACTTTTCTGGGGACCTATAGAGTTTCCTAAGCAAGTCAAGCCTAACTTGCATGTATCCTTTTCTCTTGGATGTTTATTTCTGTTACGCTTGCTTTATTTATCCATTCCTGTTATATATATATATATATATATATATATATATATATATATATATATATATATATATATATATATATATATATATATATATATATATATATATATATATATATTCTTGTTATATATATCTTACTATGATCTTGTGGGTGGATACTATGGAGTGAAAAGCCCAATACACAGGCTTAGAGAGTTTAGCTATGATATGAGGGTTCTTCGTATTGACTTGTCGGACGTAGTTGTCTAGAGGGGGAGATACATAGATCCTAATTGGAGTAGATTCTTTTTGGTATTTCGATGGCACGTGAGTCACTTTCACGTTGAGATCCATTCTTCCAAAGATAGTCCATGACTCCTAGAACCTTTAGACAACCCTTGGATTTTGAAATTGAAGGCAACTACACTTATAGGAGATCATCTCGAAAGTATTGTTGACTCACAATCTATCTTGTGGAAATAACGATACTTTTGCCTCATGATCTGTGATTTTAAGCGTCTTCAGAAGTCTTAGTACTCACCTTGTGAGGGTATATAGGTTTCTTACAGGGAAACTTATATAGAGAACAGATAGAGAACAATTTGAAAATCGGGAAGATTCAAGGTCTTGTTGTTGCCTCAAATGGGACAAAGAAGCCTTACAATGGTTTCCCTAAAAAGAAAGAGCGGGAGACCAATGTTGCGTCTACTTCAAACGGGAAGGTAAGGCTTACCAGACCATGTACTATCAAATTGTTGAGGTAACTCCCAATAATTATCAACAAAAAACATACGATATTCCTGCTGTTCAACAGCAAGTCCAATAATAACCTCCTGTTCAGTACCAATAGCCTTACGTTCCCAGACAGAACAACTATCAACATTATCAACCGATCCAACAACGCAACCAGGACAACAACGCCCTAGAAGATTGGAGAGGAAGCTTGATCCTCTTCCAATGAATTACATCCAACTATTGAACCACCAGTTGAATGATTCTCTAATCAAGTTAAGGGAAGCCAGGCCTCCGCCAACGCCACTTCCACCTGACTATGATATTAATGCATGTTGTGAGTTCCATACCAGGGCACTTGGTCATTCTATTGATAATTGTAAGGCCTTCAGGTTCAAAGTTCAAGATCTCCCTGACCCCAAGGCCATCTCATTTGCACCTGTAGGTCCCAACATTAACAATAATCTGATGCCACCCCAAGCCGGCCATCCTGCCAACATGATCCAAGAGTCTGCTTAGGTCAACCGTATCTCGAAGGTTAACATGTTAAAGAGTCATATAATTATGGTAAAGGAACAATTGCTACTAAAGAACATGTTCCCCGATTGCACCTCTGATTGTGCACACTGTTTAAACAATCCACAAGGTTGTGGAGAGCTCAAAAAAGGTATCTAGCTACTAATAGACCAAGGCATCTTCTTGGTAGAATAAACCCCAACTATGGAGGATGTGTCTACTCTAGATATACCTTACTATCCGGTAGAAATACTTGTCACAAATGCTCCTATAACTCCCTTCGTAATTACGGTGCCAAGACATTTCCCATACGAAAGTACTAAGGTTGTCCCCTGGAATTACAGTTCCACAACTTATCTTTATGGACAAAGACTGGAAGACAAGCCTTCTGAAGCTCGAAGGCCTTTTATAATTCAAAAACCTGTTGAAATTTCCAAACCTGTGGAAACTCAAAAGCTTATTGAAGTTCAAAAGTCTGTTGAAATTCAGAAACCTGCTGAAATTCAAGAGCCAACTGTAAACATCACAGGGACCAGTGGTATGACCCGAAGTGGTCGCATCTTTGCATCAACACCACCACTGCTTGAAAGAGAAGATCTTGGAGCTAATGCCAGGAATAAGGGGAAACGACCTGCCAATACGGATCAGGGGCAATTTCCTCCTCAAGGAAAGACCACTTCAGATGATGTAGAGGAGTTGATGTAGAGGAGTTCCTCCGCATTATCAAGCGAAGTGACTACAAGGTGGTTGACCAACTCAATCAAACACCTTCCAAGATTTCTATCATATCATTACTTCTATGCTCCGAAGCCCACAAATATGCTCTAATCAAGTTTCTTAGTGCAGACCACGTACCCCAGGAGATCATCGTCAATCAATTCGAAGGGGTAGTAGCCAACATAGTAGCAGGTGGATGCTTCGGTTTCTGTTATGACGAATTGCCTCCCGAAGGCAAGGCTCATAACAAAGCTTTCCACATATCCATAGAGTGTGCTGACACCATACTATCCATAGTATTGATGTATAATGGGTCTTCTTTGAACGTGCTTCCGAAGAATTCCCTAACCAAGTTGACAATAGAAGGATTGTTGATGAAGCCCAACACGCTGATAGTCAAAACTTTCGGCGGTTCCCGCGGAACTATCATCGGAGAAGTAGATCTTCCTATTAAGATAGGACCCTACACTTTCTTCATAACATTCGACGTGATGGATATTCATCCATCATACAACTATCTCCTGGGTCGTCCTTGGATCCATGATGCGGGAGTAGTGACGTCCACTCTCCATCAAAAACTGAAGTTTATTGTTAATGGGAAGCTAACAACCATTGACGGAAAGGAATACATCTTGGTTAACCAATTATCCTCTTTTTGGTATGTTGAAGTAGCCAGAGAGATTCATGAGACACCATTTCAGGCATTCTAGATTTCCAGCATGTTGATGAAACCCCTCAGTGGAAAAGTATCTGGAAAACCTGAGCTCTCGATGTCCTCCCTGAAGGACGCTCAGACTGTGATAAAGGCATGTCATCCCGAAGGCTAAGGACGTGTTGGAGTTTCCCAACAACAAAAACAGGCCAGGCCTGGGATACCATTCAATATATATAGCTCCGTAGAAGGTCTTCGCAGCAGAAAATAAGCAGGTCCTTCCTCTCCCGGAGAAGTTTGTTAGCACCAAACATCTCTTTAAAGGGAAAATTACTATGGTGAATGACGAGTTTGACACTCCTGAAGCTGGTTGCTTTGCATACAAAAAAGTAGCGGGCCAAATGCTCAACAATTGGACAACAGTAGACTTACTTGAAGTCACTTTCTATCAAACGTAACTTTTCTATTTTTTATTTCAGATCCATATGCCTGTGCCCGAGGCATATCAGAGCTTGTAGGGCCCCCGTTGTTTTCAATTTTTTGTTTAATATGAAATAAAAAGAAACGTTTTGCATTCAATCACGCTTCGTGTCTTTCTTTTCATGTTTTTCAAAAAATGGAAATGTTTTATATTTTGTTTTTTTTCTTGTCCATCATTCTAAAATAAAGCATGATTCATCATTCATGAAGATCCAACTCGGATTCCATTGACAATGGTACTTCTTTGGCAAATTATGACTTCGAAAATCCAATCCACCAAGCTGAGAAAGATTGCGACGAAGATTGTGAACTCCCAGAGGAGTTAGCTAGATTGTTATGGTGGGAATCAAAATTCATTCAATCGTACCAAGAATCATTGGATATCATTGTAAGACCCCAATTTTGACCCTAAGATCCTTCATGTTATCTCATCATTTGCATTGGCTTTGGGATCACACCTAGGTATCCTCCTTACCCCTCATTCATTGGGTTTGCATTGGGAGAGCTCACCAAGCATATTTGATTGTATCATACTTTATTTTTCTTTTCTTACTAACCAAAATAACAAAATTATGTCCATGTATAACTTGGTTTCTTTTGTAGGTAATGTGTGCATCCACATATGCCTCATCAAGCTCACAACCAGGGTTTAGGACCCTTAGTGTAAGAGATCAATCAAGGAAAGATTCAAATTGGTTCTAAACATCATATATGGATCCCCATGTTCTTAATTTATCATTTTGATCAAGAATTCATCAAGAGTTTGAAGCTTGTTTGTCTTGGAAGCCCTAATTCATTTAGGTATCTTGTGTGACTTCCTCACCAAGTTTCTTCAACATTTGGTCAAATATTTCAAGGGATACTTCATTATACATTATATGATGCATATATGATTCTCTATGAGTCCCAGAGATCAAGAGAACTTCAAGTTTGCAAGTTGGTTAAAAGAGGTTGACCAGAGAAAGTTAACTAGTCAAAGCTGGGGTTCCCTAGACCCTATCTCCTACAAGTTTTGTCATATGAAAATGATTCCAAGATGAAATTTACTATTTATGACATTCCAAACAACTTTCCTGTTGATATTATGATCTAGTTTTGCGGTAAATTCTGGACCATTAAGCTATGGATAAACTTAACATCAATAAAACCAGAGTCGCCACCGTGCTTTTATTGTTTCCAAAGGAAAAGGGAAAAGTATGAACAAAACCCAAAGATAAGAAGTTTTCAAATCAAAACTAATAAAATGCCAGAGATTACAGGTAAGGGGGTTGGTTACACAGAGGGAAGGTGTTAACACCCAAAGTGTCCTAGGTACTCCTAGGGATCCCTTTTTTATGTGTGTATGTATTTTTGGTATAAAAGATGTTTGAGAAAAATAGAGTGTGGGGATGAGAAAAGAATTTATTGATTAGATTTTGTGTTTGACAAGACCTTCAGACTTGTGCCTACGTACCAACATAAAAATGAGGGATCAAAACCTCGTAGTTCGTGGTATCAATTTCAAAGTGAGTGGATTACTTTTAGCAAAAGGTTAAGTTTAAAAGAGGCACAAAGGGCCAAAAAGTTTGAATGAGTGTTAGTTCTGGATCTCACCACTTGGACCAGATGAAAGCTCAAATCACAAGAACTTGATTTCAGAAAATGTTGGCATTGGCCAAGTCCTTTTGCATATGGAGTGTTGCCTAATTCTAAGTCCAAAGCTCATATCAAACTCAACAGTCAACATAAAAGTTTTTTAGAGTTTTGTTGTTTATTAAGTATTTTAAGGTCCTAAGACCATAAACACAAACAGAATACACAAACAAATATATATAATCACAATATATGGCTCAAATGAGAAAAGTGAAAATGACATAAACATAAACAAGTTAAATGATATGTAAATGACAAATGGAATGGTAAATGACTTGAATTTTAAATTGTATAAAGTAAATGACTTGGAAATAAAAGCAATATTAACACAAGTTAGTCAAATGTTAGTTGATTAGGTGTTAGTGATGTTTTGCTTTTCAATTGATTAATTCATTCTTTGGAGAACACTCAACCCTCTATTCACAAGCATGGATTCTTTAACCAAGACATCTTCCAAAGGAAGGAAAAAAGGCCAAGTTTCCACACAATACCATGAAAGGGGGGAGACTTACAATCTCACTTACTAGAATGTTATGCCTTTAGGGTCAAAATTTAGCGCTATGTTAAGCAATCGTAGTTGGACTTATGTAGAAGTCACAACTATCTGAGGCCGGGAAATAGAAATTTTGGTGTTAATGCATGTTAGAGATATGGTATAGTGAACCATACTCCTAAAACATACCACACACAAAAAGAAAAAGATCAAAGGATGGACCTATCTCATCCATACTTGTATTGGTTCATCTAACACAAAGTTATTGATGAACCAATTAGCCTTAGGATATTGAGACTTCATTGGTCAATGAAAGGGATAGGAGAGAATGGGATTGAAGATGAAGAGGGAGGGGAGATGAGAGAAACACAAATTGGTCATGGGAAGAATTTTATCAAATTAAAATCATTCATTCATTTTGGGAGATGAAATGTACATTTCATCAATCCCCTAAATCCAATGATTTTAATCCAACAAAAGTCAAATCAACCTTGACCAAGGCCCAAACACATAGTCAAACTTCACAAATCAATAAAAATGGCTCAACACAATTTCTATACAATTAATCAATTAAAAAAACAAATAAAAATGCATTTAAATTGAATTTGTTTGGTTAAAAACCTAAAACCTCTTCAAAACACCAAATAAATGGCCAAGAGATTTACCCTAGGTCAAAGAAGGTCAAAGGACATTAGACAAAAAAATTCATAATTTTTGAAAAGTCAGAAATATTTTTAAACAATTAAAAATATGCACAAAAACAATTAAATCATGAAAAATATCAAATTTAATCCAAAAAATCATTTTAATTCAAAAAATGAAAGAGGAAAATATTTGAAGTTTTTTGGTGAAAGTCCCATATTTTTTGGATTAATATGAATTAATCAAAATAAAAGGATTAAATGGAAAAATCAAAAAATCAAAAAAACAAGGGCCATCTGATCTCCCTCGTTAATTGAGGTTGCATATCAGATGGCCAGGGGCGCGCATTCCATAAAGACCTTAGTCAAACGCGCTACAGGCATGATAATCAGATTGGACGCGTGAGATTAAAACATTTCAAACAGATCAGATGGCTTGGATTGATCCAGCGCACCACTGGAGCCCTAGTTCCAGTCATCTTCTCCAGTGAGCACCACTGGTCTGGTTCAAACTTAACTCAATGGAAATGAAAAGTGAATACACTAATTTGAAGGAAAAATGCCCAGGAGCATGAATCTGGCCTCAATTTTCTCCAATTCCAAGTATATAAAAAGATATAGGGATTTGAATTTTGTGGATAATGAACTGAGTTGCTTCGATTTGGCCTCAAAGCAACTCAATCTTCTTGCCTACATTGATAGGACTTCAGGCAACCAAAAATCAACAAGAATGGTGAAGAATTGAGGGAGAATCAAAGAGATGAAAATTCTAAAAATTCACCTTCAATGGAGCTTCAATTATGCTTGGCCTTACTTCAGATGCTTGTTGGAAGTGATTAGGATCAATGAAAGGTATGGACTATTGGAGTTTCAATCTCAAAATATATGGAGATTTGAAACTCGATTTTCAAAGAAAATCTTCAAGCTTATCCTTCAATGGCGAGGGTTTGGGATTACAGGTTCCAAGCTTGGGCATGAGGTCCTTAATTCTGAGCAATGAGGGTCTTATTTATAGGCCATGAGATTGACTTCTACACACTTTAAAATTTGGCAAAATGTGAAATTCTCTTTGCATGCTGGCATGGGCGTGTGATAGGCCCATCAAGTGAGGCAATTAGGTCCAAAATTGAGTGTGAATCATGCTGAAACCATGTTACAAATCCATGCGATCGTGTGTGAAAAATGGAAGTGGAAATCATCCAAATGGTTCACCATGTTGCACCCATGTGCAAGTCCTTCATCCTTTGGCCAAATGAGATGATCTTGGACGATTTGGAAAGGTGAGGTCAAGGGGAACAACTTTATTGCTTAACACTTTTTCATTTGAAGCTTGGATCATGATGAATTTGTAGATGGAAGTTTGGGAAATCAAACATATTTGAAAATTTTCTAAGTCCCAAGTCAAATGTTCACTTCTTCCACCTTGAATAACTTTATCTATGGGTTTCAAATGAGAAAAGTTCCTGCATCAAATTTGTAGATATTTCAAACCTATTGAATTTGGTCATAAATTGGACCTCATTTGGATTTGGCATGAAGGAGTTATGTATTTTAGAAGTTGAGGAAAATCACTTGTTCAAAGATATTGACCCAAAATGACCTATAATGTTTCCTCTTGGAACGTGCATTTGCAAGTTGAATTTGAACTTCCTCCAAACATAAAAGTTGAAGTGGACATCCCTAATTTAATCATGAAATTTTAATGGCTATTATATCATAAAAATTGAACAAGTTATGGTCTTAGAAAGTTGACCTCCAAACTAGGGTTCAGACAAAATGACCTATAATCTTTCACAATAAAAAATGACTTTCCATGCAAAAGTAGCTCTTGACTTCAACATGAAAGTTGTTTGGAATGTAATTTAGATTAACGTTTCTCTTGGAATCATTTTCGTATGACAAATATTGTAGGAGACAGGGTCTAGGGAACCCTAGTTTTGACTAGTTGACTTTCTCTGGTCAACCACCATGAACCATCTTGCTAGCTTGACATTCTCTTGACTTTTGGGACTCATAGATGATCATATATGTGTAAGATGATGTAATTTGAAGTATCCCTTGAAATATTTGATCAATTGTTGAAGAAACTTATTGAAGAAGTCACACAAGATACCCAAATGAATTAGGGTTTCCAAGGTAAACAAGCTCCAAACTCTTGATGATTTCTTGATCAAAATAACACGTGAAGATCATGGGGATCCAGATATGATGCTTAGAGACAATGTGAACTAATTCTTAATTGTGCTCCTTGCATTGAGGGTCTTAAACCCTAGATATAATCTTGATGGAGCAAAGGTGAGCATACACACTACCTACAAAAGCAATACACTATATATTGACATATTTTTGGTATTTTGGTTAGTAAATAATGAAAAAAAGTATGATACAATCAAAAGTTCTTGGTGATCTCTCACAATGCAAACCCAATGGATGAGGGGTAAGGGGGATACCAAGGTGTGATCCCAATTTCAATGCATATGATTAGATAGCATGAGGGATGTTAGGGCCAAAATTGGGGTCTTACATCTGCCCCTATTTTAGGACGTTCTAGCTGAGGAGGTGAAGGTTAAAATCTTCGTATCGACCTAGTAGAATGGACTTAAATAACAATAATAGAAACAAATTTTGGTCCCTTAGAGACCTCATGATGCATATGATATGAATGTTAAAAATAATCTCTGTGGGGAAAATATGGCCACAAAGAAAAAGAATCTAGAGAAACCGAAAGTTCGCAGGAGCATAATGCATTTCGTAAGGAAAACTCACTGGAGAGACAGAGACTCTGGGGATAAAAGTTGTGCGTAGGCTAGGCTACAACTTAAAAACTGCTAAAGACATAAGAGGATTCCATGAAAATAAATCAATGGAAGGACTTTGTCGGGGATAAAAGGAAAATCCGTAGGGGAAACAGGTGTATCAGAACAAAACTGAACTGCCTGAATCAAAATCAACTAGGGAAGAATGATCTTCAACACAGGAGTACTAGAAATATATCATTTATTACTAGTTACTAGGTAAGGAGATAACATAATCTGACAGGGAGGACATCCGTTACCGGTTAAGGTAAACATATCAAGGATGACTCGCTGAGGACAACAAGGGGTGTATTCATTATCGGTTACTGGGCAAGAACGACCTGCTGGAGAATATATCAAATGGGATTTACAACTACCGGTTACTGGGTAGAAGACCAAAGGAAGAAAATATTCGTCACTGGTTTAAAGTGAACATATCAAGGATAGACTCAAAGGGAAGAATATCCGTCATCGGTTAGGATGAACATATCGAGGATAGACTGCCAGGGAAAAGTAGTAATTACATCTATCAGTTACTGGATAGAATACCAAAAAGAGAATATTCGTCACCGGTGAAGATGAACATATCAAGGATAGACTCTACAAGGGAAAGCAGGATTTACAACTACCAGTTACTGGGTAGAAGACCACAAAGAGGAGGAAATCCGTCATCGGTTAGGATGAACATATAAAGGATTAACCCTATGGGGAATGAAATAGGGATTACGACTACCTTTTTACTGGGTAGAAAACCAAAAAGCGAAGAATATCTATCATCGATTAAGATTAACATATCAAGGATAGACTGCCTGGGGAAACGCAAAACAAATCCGCTGGGGATAACAAAAGGAAGTAAATTACAATTTCCCGGGTATTGGGAAAAAGGAATGTAGTCAAAAATTGAGAAGAATATTACCAGTTACTGGGTAATAGACTCTCAGGGGACTAAAAGTATCTATCTAGACAAGAGCTAGAAAGAAGACTGTCAAACAAAGACTTGACCCAATAAGGATATAACTCAGGGGGAATGGTCTCATCCAGATAATCAACTGGGGAGGAAGCTGAAGTAATAACCATCCACGAGGAAATAACTCAGTGGGGAATTGAGATAGGTTAAATTATTTCTGCTTAATGGGCTGACACTATACCATTGAGGGAGGACAGACGCACCAAATCTGCGCGGGGAAAGGATGCCACCATAGTAGAGAATCAGAAAAATCATAATGCAATGTAATAATGAAATATATGATGTATGAATGTATATGTATATGATTGATGATCATGATGACAAAACAATCACAAAGGATACAAATGTCGTTGACTGGAGAAAAAGAGTTGGGGATGGACATAAATCATTCATCTCAAAGGCTCAACCCTGACTGGGGAAAGAGAACAGATCTGTTGAGGATTTGAATCATCAAATCTGCGGGGAATTTTAGGTCAACACCATACCAAAATTTGAGATAACCTTGCAGAGGACAAAAAAAAATGTTGCTCAAGAATCAGTGTCGGCGGGGCTTAGGAGTGAACTTCACTGGCGACTTAAGGGGAATAAGAATATGTACTGAATCTATGCAAAACTTTGAGAATATGTGCTTACAACTCAATTGGGGAGAAGATCACAAAACTCGGCTGCGTAACTGAATTGCTGAACCAACTGCTTGGGGAAGACCAACAATGTTTCGCTTTTTAGGACTTACCTGTTCTCAGTCTGCTGTTGATATTTCTTAATGAAATCGATTGCTCTTTTAAAGTAATTTCTTTTATTATTTTAAGAAAGATGATTTTTGATTTTTAAATTCAATTTCAAAATGATCATCATAAAACTTAATTCTATTTAGCTGAAAAATAAATAAGAGTAGAAACAATTGGATGAAAAGCTCAACTTTATTTAATAGAATGGTAGCCTATAAATGACAAGACTCCATAGATTTTTACAAAAGTTGAAAAATGGTAATTTACATGGAAAAAGGGCTACATTGGTTACAATGATCACTAATCCTTCTACCAACTTCAATATCCGCTATGCTCTTGGCTTCGGTTGAAGGTGACGAATCAGAACTAGATGACTTGCTCGAAAGTGTTCTCGGACTAGAGATCAACCGAATGCAGTTACTTGCCAAAATCCCTATTTTTTTCATAAATTTTCCCAAGGTGGGGTACTCAATCTATCGGGATAAACTTTTCTATTTTATGTCTCTAACTTTTGCCAAGATCGCCCTTTCGGGTTTTCAATCCACTGAGACGCTCATTTTTACCTAAGTCGCCCTTTCGGGTTTTCAACTTAGCGAACTGTTCTTTTCTTTTTAGGCGAAGTATTTCTTGATTGCATCGGCGTTCACAGGACATGTGAACTCTTCACCATCCAAGTTCCAAGAATCAAAGCACCACTTGAAAAGGATCTCTTAACAACATATGGGCCTTCATAATTAGGAGTCCATTTGCCCCTAGCATCAGGTTTGAAAGATAAAATCTTCTTGAGCACAAGGTCACCTTCTCTAAACACACGGGGCCTAACCTTCTTATCAAAAGATTTCTTCATTCTCTACTGGTATAACTAACCATGACACATGGCAGTCAACCTCTTCTCTTCAATCAAATTCAACTGGTAATGCCTGGTCTGACACCATTCAACTTCATTCAACTTGGCTTCCATCAAGACGCGCAATGATGGGATCTTAACCTCTACTGGGAGCACAACTTCCATACCATAAACAAGTGACAAAGGGGTTGCCCCTGTTGAAGTGCATATGGACGTACGATACCCATGCAAGGCAAATGAGAGCATCTCATGCCAATCCTTGTAGGTTATAACCATCTTCTGAATGATCTTCTTATCGTTCTTGTTTGCAACTTCAACAACCCCATTCATCTTAGGTCTGTAAGGAGAATAATTATGATGTGCAATCTTGAAGTCTTTGCAATGAGCTTCCACCATATTATTGTTCAAGTTCGATCCATGGTCAGTAATGATCTTACTTGGAACACCATACCGGCATATAATCTGATTCTTGATAAACCTCACAATAACTTGCTTGGTTACATTTGCATAGGATGCCGCTTCAACCCACTTTATGAAGTAATCAATAGCCACCAAAATAAAGCGATGTTCGTTCGAAGCTTTGGGCTCAATCATGCCAATCATATCGATTCCCCACATGGAGAAGGTCCATGGAGAGGAAATGGCATTCAACAGTTTCGGGGGAACATGAATCTTATCTGCATATATCTGACACTTATGGAATTTCTTCACAAATTTGCAACAGTCAGATTCCATTGTCAGCCAATAGTAACTTGCTCTCAACATCTTCTTTGCCATGACATATCCATTGGAATGAGTACAAAAGGAACCTTCATGGAATTCACTCATCAATAATTCTGCTTCATGTGTATCCACGCATCTGAGCAAGACCATATCAAAATTTCTCTTGTAAAGCACGTCACCATTCAGGTAGAAGTTGCCAGCTAATCTTCTCAATGTCTTCTTATCTTTCAAAGATGCCCCAGGCGGGTAAATCTGACTTTGGAGAAAACATTTGATATCATAATACCATGGCTTTTCATCTTTGACCTCTTCAATAGCAAACACATGAGTTGGCCTATAAAGATGCATCACAGTCAAATTGGGAACTTCATTCCAAAATTTCATGACAATCATTGAAGCCAACGTTGCAAGAGCATCTACCATCCGGTTTTCATATCGAGGGATATGATGAAACTCAACCTTTGTAAAGAAAGTTGAAATCCTCCTCGCATAATCTCTATATGGTGTAAAACCGGGTTGATTTGTCTCCCATTCACCTATGATCTGATTCACAACCAAAGCTGAGTCTCCATAGACGTCAAGATATTTGATTCTAAGATCAATGGCCTCTTCAAGCCCCATAATGCAAGCTTCATACTCAGCCATGATGTTTGTACACTTTAAAGTCAATCTAGCTGTAAACGGAAAATGAGTGCCTTGATGAGTAATAATCACTGCCCCAATGCCATTACCATACTGTTTAACAACTCCATCAAATACCATGCCCCAACGGGAACCAGGTTCTGGCCCTTCTTCAAGTAATGGTTCATCACAATCTTTTATTTTTAGGTACAAAATCTCTTCATCGAGAAAATCATACTACACTGACTGGTAATCTTCAATCGGTTGGTGAGCCAAATGGTCAGCCAAGACACTACCTTTAATTTCTTTTTGAGATCGGTATTCGATATCATACTCGGACAACAACATCTGTCAACGGGAAATCCTCCCAGTTAAAGCAGGCTTCTCAAAATGTACTTGATTGGATCCATTTTGGATATCAACCAAGTGATATGATTCAACATATACTGGCGCAGACGCTTAGCAACCCAACCCAATGTGTAACAAGTCTTTTCAAGCATAGAATACCGAGTCTCGCAGTCGGTGAACTTCTTACTTAGGTAGTTAATTGCATATTCTTTATTTCCAGTTTCATCTTACTGACCCAGAACACAACCCATACTCTCATCACGTACAGTCAAATACATGATCAAAGGCCTTCCTTCAACAGGTGGAGACATAATTGGAGGCTCAAGCAGATACTCTTTGATACTGTCAAAAGCTCTTTGGCAATCTTCGGTCCAATCACAAGAATGATCTTCTCGCTGATAATAAAGCCCAACAACTTGAAGGAGAATAGCGATCCAAAACGCATCGGAATTTTAAAAATTTCTCCTTTAGTGATCCTTACGAATGGGCATGATCAGTGATAGAATTGTTACCTCTTGTGGCGATTGAAACCTTTAATGCAGATCTACGGAGCGATCACGAACGTTGAATGGTGACAACGCCTCTACTAAGTCCACACGAACGAATTCCTCCAATCTTAGTGCTAGCTGCTACGAATGAAGGCTTTGAGTGAGAGAGAGAGAAACAAAATTACAATTGCATAAATGCTTCTGCACAAGGGTTCTATTTATAGAACCACTTGTATGGGCTGCAAGCTAAAAAGCCCACTTAAGTGTATGTGGCCCATATCTTATGATATGCCAAAATCACTTAAGCGTGTGGTACCTTACCATATTTCGTATTCTACTTAAGTACACCGTATTGATAATGCGAAAGTGTATCGTAATTTTTGGCTTCACATGCATTGCTTTTTACTTGATTAACACTTATTATTACGCGATATTTTATGTTTATTGCAGGTATTTATCGAATAAAAGGTTTACTAGCAAGCAAAGTGGAAAATAGCAAAAAGGAAAGAAAAAGAGAAGAAAATGGAGAAAAATAGAGATAATGGGTCACCACACTAAATGGGCTTGTGATGCCCATCACCTGAATGTGTGGCGCCCGCCACATGAACCAAAAAGGGTGGTGGCGCCCACCACCAAGCATGAAGAGTTTGTGGCGCTCAACCCTAAAATTGTGGCGCTCGCCACAGAGTCAAGGACTAGGGTTGTGGCAACCGCCACAACCTAGTCTTCCCTACTATTTCTCCATGATTTTAGCCATGAATCCACTCACCTTTGGCTACAATTTAGAGGAGTGGAAAATATATAAAGGAGTTTAGTTTTTAAACCACTCCTCTCTCTTCTTCCAGCTTTCAATCGACGATTAATTTTTTAGTCAGATAGTATTTTCTTTTAGTTTCCTAGGCAATTTTTCCTACTTTGTAACAGTGATAGTTTATCCACATCGGGGACTATTGCAATTTATTTTACGCATTTGAATTCAATTGTAACGGTTACTCATTGCCAAAGTCTGCCGATATTATTTTATTTGAAGAATCAAGATCCAGTTCAAGTTCTCAATTCATAATCCAGGTTTTATTTTGATTGCTATTTTATTTATTTATGTCTTATTTCATATTTGACTTTTAGAATAACATGTTTGTTACCGGATCCATGTCCGACTAAACCCTTAGGTATCAGTATGTAAAGACCGTCGAAACAACGAGATTTGTAAATAATAGGTGTATGTTTTTTATAAAACTTATTTTTCCGGTTTTAGTTTCTTATTTTATTCAAATTGTTTTTCGTACGAGAGTACAAAGCAAACAAAGGTTACGGTCAATAAAAACGAGAGTGTGAGACTTTAACCGGATAGGTGAAACTAGGCATTAATCCTAAACACAACGAGAGCGCTTTAGAATTGATTAGACTTTATTCATATTCAAAAAATACTTTTAAATTCATAATGAGACCGCGAGAGCCAAGCATTCTGGTTTAAGAGTATGGTTATAGTCAATAAAACGAGAGTGTGAGACAAAGTCTTTTTTATAAATAATTTCTACTAAGAATATTTTGATCAATAAGATTACACCAACTATCTATCGAATCTCCGAAGTTTGATGCGTTAGATATCGATATCCTTTTATTAAATATCTTAATTAATCTTCTGTTTACGTTATAGTTATTTCTCTTCATCCCTCCAATCTTAGATTGTTCCCCATCCTTAGATTTACATAGTAACATTACATAACGATACGTTCGATTATTAGTCCTTGTGGGTTCGATAACCTTTAAAACTACGCAATACGACTGTGCACTTGCAGTCACGATTCCCATAGACTTACTAAGTCGCGATCAAGTACCTTACGATGTTCTACAATTCACTTAAGTGCATTGTACCTTACAGTGTTCCTTATTTACTCTATCTCTCATCAATCCGTCCTTTTGTGTGTGACCCTGTAGGTTTTCGCAACATTAGCAATTATATTAAATCACGTATTTAACATAATAAATAGTGAGCGGTATCTAGCAACACATCACAGCTACCCAAGACACGAAAATGTCATGTGATCTGACAAATCCTTTTGTGATAATACTTATGTGTATAATTACCCTTTTTCCCTTATGTATATATTGAACACAAGGCATAGATCGTGTCATCCTTATCCAGTTCAATATTGGGCTCATAGACATCTATCATATTATGCAGGATGGGCAAATTCCATCTAGGTCACTCATGTCCCTCAACATGCTTCGCGGAGTACCCATCAACTGTCTTTATGGTCATCGAATTATGGACAACGTTTGATCAACAATAAGGCACTCGATTCTACATCTAGGATCCATAGTCGTTTCAGGTTGAAGGGTGGTATACACCATTATCACCATGAGAATAACTTATGACACTTTGCATAACATTCTATATAGTATTCTTATAGCGGGTCAATCCAGTATAAATATTACTCTTAATATTCATACTTATGTTTAAGATTTGATAACTCCTTATCCATGATCCATGAGATGTGATCATCAGTATATATACATAATAGTCTTAATGCTTTAATGTTATCCCACTTCACAATAAAGCTCGACTACGGATACTTTTTGAATAGTGTCTTATGTTTAATGGGATCTCATGATTAAGTCACACTTGATACATTAAACGGACTAGCTATTCTAAGGACTTTATTAAACAAACATAATAAAGAAAAATCCTTTTATTATTAATAAATAATTCGATACAAGTACCAAAAGTATTAGTCTCTAGGGCTTACACCAACACAACTTACCAGAACGAACACCAAAAGTACACTTATTGGGATTTAAGCGGGGTTTGTACTTCCTCAAACGCTGGAATAACTTCAACAAATGTTCAACATGTTCTTCTTCATCACTTGATTTAGCAATCATATCATCAACATAGACTTCGGCCTCTTTATGCCTCATATCATGGAAAAGAGTGGTCATCACTCTCTGGTATGTTGCACCAACATTCTTTAAACCAAAAGGCATCACTCTATAACAAAATGTTCCCCAGGGTGTAATGAATGTGGTCTTCTTCATATCTCCGGGGGCCATTTTGATATGATTATATATGGAAAATTCGTCCATAAATGAAAAGACTTTGAATTTAGTTGTATTGTCTACCAGCATATCAATGTGTGGTAGAGGGAAATCATCTTTCGGACTAGGTTTGTTGAAATCTCTATAATTAATGCACATGTGGAATTTTCTTTCTTTCTTCGAAACAGGCACAATATTGGCCACCCACTGCGGATACTCAGCGTTGACAAGAAAACCAGTGCCAATTTGCTTCTTCACTTCTTCTTTGATCTTCATTGTGATATCATAATGAGTTCTCCTCAACTTCTGCTTGACTGGCGGGCATTCTGGCTTCAACGACAATCTATGCTCCACAATCTCAAAATCTAAACCAGGCATGTCTTGATAGGACCAAGAAAACACATCTGAATAATCTCGAAGAAGATCAATCAACCACTTCTTAACCTCTGGACACATTTGAGACCTAATCTTGACTTCCTTCAAATCATCTTCGAAACCCAAGTTGACTAGCTCAATCTGCTCTTCGAACGGCTGAATGTCTTTTTCCTCATGCTCAAGTAGACGGGACAATTCATCAGATACTTCTTCATCAATCTCTTCATCAGCTTCAAACACAGGGAAATCAAAGTTTAGAGAAGGAGTAGGATCATTGTATTCAATGGGTTTAGGAACCAACCTGCATAATGATTTGATATTTTGATTTTAGAGAAGTGAATTGTGAACAAATATTATGCAGATGGACAATTACTATTTATTTATGTTTTTTGTGATTACCATTTTCAGAAAGGCAAAAAGTAAAAATAAAACATCATAGATATGGATGAATAGAATTACATTTTATTGATGATAATTTAAAAAATGCCCAACAATGTTCACTTCTCCCTTAGGCATAGGAGAAGGATTTTTCTTTAAACAATGAAAAAACAAATTACTTAGAGCGATGGACAATAACAGGAACATCAACAGCAACCCAATTATTGCAAGTCTTGCCATGCGTCACAAAGTTGACGCAATCTTCATCTTCATCGCCTTTGATCATAGTAGCTAAGTGTTGTTCATTACCATAGATGAACCCTCCGCTACGGAAACTCGGTTGCACTTCTTCAGCTTTGACATTAGACGACCCTTATTGGAATCTCAATCCAGCTCTGTTCTTGTTCTCGCAGACTTCTACCATTCGGCCCCACTGATCTATACTGCCAGCTTCAATAGCTCTCTGAGCATCTTTGAAAGAAGACATGGGTGCCCCAATTTTCTTTACCTCAGCAATGGACAAGGCCTGGAATGGAGTTCCAACCTCCTCCCCAGCTTCAACGTACGAAAAAGATGACAGATGGCTCACCAAGAGAACTTTCTCTCCACCAACAATGACAAGCTTGCCATTCTTCACAAATTTGAGCTTCTGGTGCAGAGTTGACGTTACAGCTCCAACCTCATGAATCCATGGCCTTCCCAACAAGCAACTATAGGCCAAATGGATATCCATTACTTGAAAAGTAATTTGAAAATCACTCGGACCTATCTTCACTAGAAGGTCCACTTCTGCAATGACGGTATTGCGAGAACCATCAAATGCTTTGACAATTATGTCGTTATACCTCATCGGGGCGCCTTGGTAGGATAATCTACTTATAGTTGATTTGGAGAGTAGATTCAAAGAAGAACCGATATCAACTAGCACATTTGACAATGCATCCTCCTTACAGTTCATCGATATATGTAGTGCTAGATTATGATTTCTGCCTTCTTGTAAGACCCCAATTTTGACCCTAACATCCCTCATGCAATCTCATCATATGCATTAGCATTGGGATCATACATTGGCATCCTCCTTACCCCTCTTTAATTAGGTTTGTTTTGGGAGAGATCACCAAGCACCATGTGATTGTATCATAATTATATATTTATCATTTTACTAACCAAAATACCAAAAATATGCCTTTGTATTTGCCTAACTCTTTTGTAGGTAGGGCATGGTCCCCATTGGTATATCAAGTTCATATCTAGGGTTTAAGACCCTCATGTTTAAGAGAACAACCAAGGATTGATCCACAAAGTCTCTAAGCATCATATATGAGTCCCCATGACCTCTACATGTTATTTTGATCAAGTTTTCTTGAAGAGTTTGGAGTTGATTTGCCTTGGAAACCCTAGTTTGCCTGGGTATCTTGAGTAACTTCTTCAACAAGCTTCCTCACCAATTGATCAAATTTCTCAAGGGACACTTTAAATTCATCATCTTATGCATATATGATCTACCATGAGCCTAAAAAAGTCAATAGAATTGCAACTTAGCAAGTTGGTTGATGGTGGTTGGCCAGATGGATCCATCTAATCAAAATTGGGTCTCCCTAGAATCCATCTCCTACAATTTTCACCATATGAAAATGATTCCAAGATCAAAGTTACTCTAAATGCCATTCCAAACAACTTTCATGTTTAAGTCTAGAGCTAGTTTTTCTTGGAAAGTCATTTTCTATGTTGAAACATTATAGGTCATTTTGTCTAAACCCTAATTTGAAATTCAACTTCCCAAGGCCATAACTTGCTCATTTGTTATGATATGAAATATTTACAAGTTTCACAATCAAATTAAAGATGTCTACTTCAACTTTTATGTTTGGAGTGAAATCTAAATCAACTTTTATGAGCCTGTGATATGAGGATACATTATAGGTCATTTTGGACCAACACCATTGAACACGTGATTTTCCTCAACTTCAAAAATGCATAACTCTCTCATTATAAATCCAAATGATTTCAAATTGGTTACCATTTTGAAGGTATTTGAAATAGCTACAACTATGATGAAGACACTCTTCTCATTTGGAGCTCACATAAAAAGTTTAGTAAGGTGGAACATTGAGGTATATGACTTGACACTTAGAAAAATTTTCAACATGTTGAAATTTCCAAACATCCACCTCAAAATTCACCTTGATCCAAGTTCCAAATGGAAACATGTTCAACACAAGAGTTGTTCCCCTTTATCTAAGCTTTACAAAGAGTCCTAATTCATTCATTTTGGACCAAGTTTGCTAGGGTTGCCCATGGTTTTAACAGGCCTGCATCATTGGTGGAAATCAAAGTTCAAATGATCACATAACATTGCCTTGCCATTCAAGCTTCATTCCAACCTCATTTCAGATGCATTTTGACCTAATTGTATTGCTTCGTGGGCATGTACACGCCCATGCAAGCTTGTGCCTGACATTGCCAAATTTGGAAGGAAATTCAAGTGTGCAAATAATACTTCCAAATGCTATAAATATGGACCCCCTGAGCTCATTTGAAAGGATCCTTGCGCGCCAACTTTGCCCCCTCTCTTCAAACCCTCACAATTCAATGGAAAACCTGATAATCTTCACTTAAAAATTGAGTTTAAATCTCACTCTTTGGAGATTCAAAAACTCCAGGATCCAAAGCTTATTTCCATTCCTAATCCACTTCTGCAAGTCATTGGAGCAAGATAAAACAAGAATTAAAGCAAGGAAGAGCAAGTTCTGTACAACCTTGAAGGTATTTTCTAGAAATTTTCTTCTCTTTGATTCTCTCTCAATTCGCATCAATTCTCTTGGATCTTTGGTTGTCTGAGGTCCTACCAATGTAGGCAAGAAGATTGAGTTGCTTTGAGGTCAAATCGAAGCAACTCAGTTGACACACCTCAAAATTCAACTCCTCGTATCTTTCTATATATTTGGAGTTAGTTAAAATTGAGGTCAGATTCGTGATCTACGCCATTTTTTCTTCCAGAACATGTCCTCCTTTTTCATTTATATGGTGGTGATGATTGAACCAGTCAGGCGAGGTTCGCTTGAGAAGATGACCGGAGGTTTAACGCCGATGATGTGTTGGCATGGTTCAGAGCCATTGATCCTTTTCAAATTGTTTTAATCTCGTGTGTTGCTTGTAAATACCACTTGTGTTACGCGTTGACTAGTGACTATGGTGGAAAGCATGCTTGTGACCACTTGATCTGCCACCTCAATTAATGAGGGAGATCAAGTGGTCCACGTTTTTTTTGTATTTTCTGATTTTTATTTTGAAATTCTGGTATCAGATATGAGATGTCGAAGGTAATGTCATGACACTAATATCTGAACAACAACTAAAATATAAACAGGATAGAAAACAAAGAAACAATCGAACAAGTGACACAAGCAATTGTTAACCTAGTTCGGTGCAAACTCACGTACTTCTGGGGGCTACCAAGCCAGGAAGGAAATCCACTAAACAGAATTAGTTCAAAGACTCTCAGTAAACAACTCCAAGTTACAGTCTTTTCACCTAATCTCTACCCGTGTGACTTCTATCTAAGAACTCTTAGATATGAGACCCTACTCACTCTCCCTCAATCACAGCAATGATATAAAAACAAATATTACAAAGAAAGAAGACACTCTTCAAGAACACATACTTGATTTTGATTAAAAGCTTCAACCAAGTAAACACACACTCATGCTTCAAGGCTTAGAGTGAACAAATTACAACATAAAAGTCAGTCTGATTCAAACATCAATAAGATGAATGAATGACTCACAATACACAAGCTCACACAATACTAAAACCCTAAAACTCTCTCACTATTTCTTTCGTTTCTTGTGTGTTAAAACCAGGTTTTACATGGCCTTTAAATAAAAGCTTTTGAATGGGCCTGGGCATCATAAAACCCTAAATTTATTATCCTTGCGTATCTTCTTATTAACGACAGCTAATCATCCCTTATTGGAAAATAGATCATTCTGGTTTTAAATCAAATTACTCCTTGAGTAGCGCATTCAATCTCCACATAATCACACACAGATATGAATGAAAATCTCAATCTTAAGATACATAACTTTCATACTGAATGTTCTATATACACATGTCTTAACATCGGGCCTGACATCTTAGCTAAATCCTGCATAACCATATTTAAACATCCTGTAGGAAACTGATATCACATGTCAAGACAACATGCGTGACAACTTGTGATGACTCTAGGTTTTACCAAAATTGATGCCAACACATAGAACCAATAAACTCCCCCTTTGGCAAATTTTGGCTAAAACATACATCAGATCATACGTTTCACAAGAAATCAATCACATTATCAGTTCAGCAGTAGAAGTAAACATACACACATTACTAGTAAGAAAAGCAGCTAGTAAACACACATGCGCTTGTGCTCACATAGACAGAACACACCACCTCCCCTTTCAGCTAGCACCAATTTGCTTTACACAGACAAAACACTTCCCCCTTTTGTCCCTCTTTGTATCAAACATCCAACATCATCTCCAACATCATCTATAACATCATCTATAACATCATCTATAGCATCATCTATAGCTATAGTTATAGCTACTTCTCCCTTTTTTTAGCCAAAAGAGACCAAAGAGACAAAATAAATGTTTATTCAGTCAAAAACTAGATTGTCAACAGTTAAGGGTTATAGAACCAAGTATATAAACAACTTTAAACAAGCTGAGATACAAACCAACAAATCCATGGGGGCCAAATTAAAACAGCAAAATATCAAAACAGCAGAACATAACTGCCAAAATCCAAGAAATCCATCAAAACAGCAACAAAAATCATCACATCAATGAGAGCCAAATTCAAAGGAGCTAATAAGAGGAGCTTGAGCTTGCAGCTTCATCAACATCAGAAACATAATTGCGACTTGTCTCATCATTAGTTGCAGACCTCTCACTAGAGGTGCGGGCTTCAGCTTCCTTAGCAGGTTCAATATTCTCACCTTCAGCTCGCTCCAAGCTTGCAATCAGGGCTTCCAACGATTCTTTCCTAGCTGTTGCTACCCTTATCCCTTCACCCAGTTCTTTACACGTCTCCTTCAGCTCAACAATAAGTCCAACTTTTGAGGCTGGCTTTTTCATAGCATATGTCATGACAATGTCTTCGACATGACTGCCTTCAAAAAATTTATAGTGCACTGATAGAGCAGGTTTTCTTCTACTTGGTAGGTCATTAGTACTCATAATACCAGGGTGTTGACTCAGGATAATCCCACAAATCATAGAGGGAAATGCTATAGGAAGCTTCACTGCATTAGTAGATGCATGCTTGGAAATTTGTTCAAACATAAATCTATCATAGTTAAATTTTAGTTTGGTTCCAACAGCAAAGATAAATCTTCCAAGGGTATTAGAAATTGTGGAAATGTGGTTGGTAGGCACCCAATTTGCAGATCCTATTTTATGCAACACAACATACTTCACAGTCAGCTTCCCAGCGGGAAGATGCTTTTTAATAGTCCACCCTTTCACCTTCCTTGTTGTAGTTTCTCTACAGACCTCATTGTCTGTAGCTTCCAATTCACCTGCACCCAGAAAATTGTTAATGACAGTGGGAGAAAATGCGATACACTTACCTCTCACAAATACTTTGCAAAATTCCTTGTTGTTCTTATCAGCAATATCTTCAGGAATGTTGACAATGAATTCCTTAACCAATCCCTCATAGCACTGAGATAACCCAGCCACAGTCTTCATTAACCCAACATTCTGTATTAGGTCCATGACCTCTTTGAATTCCACATCATCCTTTCCTAGTTCCCTCTCTACAACCACCCTTCTTTGAATCACGAATTTCTATTTGGCAGCTCCATCTTCAAGATGGAAAGAGATATCATCCAAATGCACAACAATAACTTTCACAGGGGACTTCCTCACAATGGTCCTCTTCACAAGGGAGATGTCAGAGACATCTTCCTCAACATCTTCGTCAAACTCAGAAACTTCTCTAACCTTCCTCTTCTTCACATCAACCTTGCTCCAAGATTTGGAAGGACCAACATCAGTAGTCTTCTTAGCTGTTTTAGCTGACATCATTTCAGCCACAGATCTACCTTTTCTAGTCTTCATACGCTTAGCCATACTAGGCTTTAAGTGATGAAGTAAGCTATCCTCTTGATTATCAGACCTATCATCGTCTAGGTCAATCACATTGTTTGCAGAATCATGCTTCTCAGAATGGGAAGCATTGGCAGTTGTAGATGCCACAGATTTTCCTTTACCAGACACAGTTTTCCCTAGAGAGCACAAACCTTCGGCAACCATGTCCTTCTCAGATCTAGAGGAGCCGTCGTCCTTCTCATTGTGATGTTCAACCTCAGATCTAGAGACTCCCTTCACAGAATGTCCTTCATTAAGGATTCTAGTGACTAGGTTTCTTATGACACGATCAATGTGGTGCATATCTTCCTTAGAACTAGTGGCATGAGTTGAGCTAGAAGGGATACTAGAGTTGTTACCTTGATTAGGGCATGCATAAGCTGATGCATCCATGGGATGGTTTAAATCAAGGGCTTCGCCTAGAATAACAGATAGAGGGACCACATCCAAAATCTCATCATCGTGAATGTCCATGGAAGGAGTGCTATCCTTGTGAGTAGGCTTAGTAGTTTTTGAACCATATGGAGTTTGATGTTGTGACATCTTGACGTTTCTGTGGAAAAATTTCAGTTGCCCTAGCAGAGGAGTTTGAGGAAGAAGCAGGGAGTTGGAAAAGTTAGAGTAGGTGGTGAGGTTTCGTGTGAAAAGGTAATAGATTGTATTTCCAAGACTGGGTGATGATTTACCATAAAGGGGGCACTTTATTTTAAGAAAGCAGATAATAATTTGATTACCTTTTCCACTCCATATTAATTGCTACAAATTTTCATAAATGCAAATCCCTAATTTCCCTCTTAGGAATTCAAATTGATTTGCATCCAAGGCCTTTGTAAAAATATCAGCTAACTACATCTCAGTAGCAACATGCTCTAGGGCTACAATTTTGTCCTCCATGAGTTTTCTAATAAAATGGTGACGGATATCAATATGGTTTGTCCTGTTGTGCTGAATAGGATTCTTAGAAATGTTTATAGCACTCAGGTTGTCACAGTACAATGTCATGACATTTTGCGTGACATTGTATTCAGTCAGCATTTGTTTCATCCACACCAGTTGAGAACAACTACTTCCAGCTGCTATGTATTCAGCTTCAGCAGTAGACAGAGACACACAATTTTGTTTCTTACTAAACCATGATATTAAATTGTTCCCCAAGAAGAAGCATCCTCCTGATGTTCTTTTCCTATCATTAGCACTTCCATCCCAATCAGCATCACAATATCCAAACAGCACAGATTCAGATCCATGAGTGTATAGCATCCCATAGTCAGTAGTGCCATTGACATATTTTAGGATCCTCTTCACTTGGTTTATGTGACTCACCTTTGGTTCAACTTGATATCTAGCACATACACCTACATCAAAAGCAATGTCAGGTCTGCTTGCTGTGAGATATAGCAGACTCCCTATCATGCTTCTGTAGAGACTTTGATCCACACTAACCCCATTTTCATCTTTAGACACTTTCAGATGAGTAGGGGAAGGTGTCCTTTTGTGGCTTGCATTCTCCATGCCAAACTTCTTGACAATATTTTTGGCATATTTACTTTGAGATAGAAAGATAGAATCTTCCATCTGTTTGACTTGTAGCCCAAGAAAATAGGTTAGTTCTCCAACAAGGCTCATTTCAAATTCAGACTGCATTTGTTCAACAAAATGTTGAACCATCTTACTTGACATCCCACCAAACACAATATCATCCACATACATCTGAGCCACCATGAGCTTTCCTCCTTCAGTTTTGACAAATAAAGTCTTATCAATGCCTCCCTTCCTGTATCCATTGTCAATGAGAAACACTGTGAGTCTCTCATACCAAGCTCTAGGAGCTTGTTTCAACCCATAGAGGTCTTTCCTCAACTTATACACATGCTTTAGAAGACTTGGGTCTGTGAACCCTTTAGGTTGTTCAACATAAACTTCCTTATTTAAGTAGCCATTTAAGAAGGCACTTTTCACATCCATTTGGAACAATTTAAACTTCAGAATACATGCCACTCCGAGCAGTAATCTAATGGACTCCAGGCGAGCTACATGAGCAAATGTTTCATCAAAGTCAACTCCTTCAACTTGAGTGTATCCTTGTGCTACCAATCTTGATTTATTTTTAGTAACCACACCTTTTTCATCAGATTTATTCTTGTAAACCCACTTTGTTCGAATAACATTTATTCCTTCAGGTCTTGGAACCAATTCCCACACTTCATTTCTCTTGAATTGGCCTAACTCTTCCAGCATGGCATTGATCCAGAATTCATCAGTTAAGGCTTTTTTGACATTCTTGGGCTCAATCTTGGACATAAAACAGCCATGTGAGATCACTTCCCTTGATCTAGTGGTGACCCCTTTATTTGGGTCTCCTATAATGAGATCTTTCGGATGATCCTTCTGAATTCTGATAGAGGGTCCCTTATTAATTTTATCAGCTTCAGGTTCAGCTTGAGTGGACTCACTCTCATTACTTTTGTCTAGGAGATCAGCTGGGGCATCATTCAGAGATGTTTCAACATCGTCTGTGACATCAATCTCTTGATCATCAACAACAACATTGATAGATTCCATCATAACTTTTGTTCTGGAATTAAAAACTCTAAACGCTCTGTTGTTTGTTGAGTAGCCCAGAAATATTCCTTCATCATTGTTGGGGTCCATTTTCCTTCTTTGTTCATGATCAGCCAGGATATAACATTTACTACCAAACACATGGAAGTATTTGACAGTAGGTATTCTTCCCTTCCAGACTTCATATAAGGTGGTTGGGGTCCCTTTTTTCAAGGTTACTCTGTTGTGAACATAATAGGTTGTGTTCATAACTTCAGCCTAGAAGTGGTAAGGCAACTTCTTAGCATGAATCATAGCTCTAGCAGATTCTTGGAGAGTTCTATTTTTCCTTTCTACCACACCATTTTGCTGAGGGGTAATGGGAGAGGAGAACTCATGACCAATTCTTTCAGATGAACATAATTCAACAAATTTACTGTTCTCAAATTCTTTCCCATGATCACTTCTGATTCTGATAACATGGCTCTCTCTTTCTCTTTGAAGTTTCAGGAAAAGATCTTTGAACACATCAAACACATCATATTTTTCCCTTATAAAATTTACCCAGGTATATCTGGAGAAGTCGTCCACCACAACATAAGCATACCTTTTCCCACCAAGACTTTCCACCTGCATAGGTCCCATCAAGTCCATGTGGAGAAGTTCCAGCACTCTGGATGTCGTATCATGTTTGATCATCTGATGTGACATATTTGTCTGCTTTCCAATATAACACTCACCACAAACTCTTCCTTCATCAATATTTAATTTTGGGATTCCTCTAACAGCTTCAACAAATATAATCCTCTTCATTCCTTTAAGATGCAGATGACCCAGTTTTTGATTCCATAGTTTCACTTCTTCTTCTTTAGCTAGAGTGCACATTGATGAATAACTAGTTTCTTAAGAATTCCATATATAGAAGTTGTCCTTAGACCTGACTCCTTTCATGATCACCTCATTTTTTCATTAGTAATCAAGCATTCAGTTTTTGTGAAGTTCACATTTAGACCTTGGTCGCATAGTTGACTGATGCTAATCAGGTTTGCAGTCAATTCTTTAACAAGCAGCACATTATCAAGGTTAGGGACTCCAGGATAGTTTAACTTTCCAATCCCCTTGATTTCACCCTTTTCTCCATCACCAAAAGTCACATAGCTGGTGGCATGAGGTTGGAGGTCAATTAGCAGGTTTTTGCTTCCAGTCATGTGTCTGGAGCATCCACTGTCAAAGTACCAGTCTTCTTTGGCTGAAACTCTGAAGGAAGTGTGAGCTATCAAGTTAGTAGCAGCAGCCCTAGGAACCCACTATTTTCTATTAACAGGGATGTGATGTTTGGGTCTAGGTTGATGATGAATATGACTAGGATAACCATACAACTTAAATCAGAATGGTTTTATGTGGCCAAATTTCCCACAGTAATGACATCTCCATCTTTGGTGTTTTCCTTTATGTTGTCTTTCCTTGTGATGTTGAGACACCTAATGTGACATCTTTGGTTTGCTGCCAGTGGGACTACACTCAGGAGAGGATTCATTGAACCCAAGGCCAGCCATGTCTCCTTCCATATTTCCAATCTGGAGGATTTTGTCTAAGGTGTCAGATCCACTGTTTAGCATTCTGACATACTTGGTCATCTCATCCAGTTTGGAGTTCAGGAACACGGCTTCGATCTTCAACTAAGAAATGGTTTCTAAGTGTTCTGTCTTCTGATCCTCTAGTTAGGTTATCAATTTCTTTTGATTCTCCACTTGTTTACACACTTCTTCACTTCGGAAACACAACTTCCCGTAGGTAGTAGATAATTCATCAAAAGTTAGTTCATCATCACTGGAGTCTTCATCAGAATCCCATCTTCCAGTCAAGACAATCACAAGATTGGCAGACTCTCCTTCTGTTTCACTTTCATCAGACCAAGTAGCAGCAAGACTCTTCTTCTATTTCTTGAGATAGGTCCCACATTCAGCTCTAATGTGTCAATATCCTTCACATTCATGGCACTGAATTCCTTTGCCCTGTTTGGATTTTTCCTCAGATTTTGTTCTTCTTCCATCATCATTGGACCTACTAATGTCAAATGAGTTGTTCTTGACATTAGACTTTGACCTTACATCCATCCCCTTCAGGAGTTTGTTGAATTGTCTCCCAAGTAATGCTACATCATTTGGCAGATCTTCATTAGTATCCTGACTACTGTCTTTCTCTTTCTCTTCAGTGTTTGACATGAAGGTTATACTTTTGTCTTTCTTTTCAGATCCATCACTCATTCCCAACTCGAATGTTTGGAGGGATCCAATTAGCTCATCCACTCTCATCTTGCAGATATCTTGAGATTCTTCTATGGCTGTCACTTTCATCGCAAATCTCTTGGGAAGTGACCTGAGAATTTTGCTTACAAGCTTTTCATCTGACATCTTCTTACCAAGGGCTCCTGAGGCGTTAGTAATTTCAAGGATATTCATATGGAAGTCGTGAATACTTTCATCTTCTTTCATCCTCAAATTCTCAAACTTAGTAGTAAGCAGCTGCAATCTAGACATCTTCACTCTAGAGGTACCTTCATGAGTGGTTTTGAGAATATTCCAGGCATCTTTAGCTACCTCACAATTGTTCACCAGTCTGAAATGTTCTTGTCAACCCCATTGAATATAGCATTCAATGCTTTAGAGTTTCCAAGAGCTAGTTCATCCTCCTCCTTGGTCCATTCTTCCTCAGCCTTCTTATCAGTTGTAACTTCTCCTTCCTTAGTAATGAAGGGATGTTACCATCCTATTAGAACAACCTTCCAAGCCTTATTATCCAAAGATTTCAAGAAGGCTACCATTTGAGGTTTCCAATAGTCATAGTTAGATCCATCCAGAATTGGTGGTCTGTGTACAGATCCTCCGTCTCTATCCATAGTACCAGAAAGTAACGTCCCAAGATCTCACCCAGAACCAGAGCAAGATGCCTGCTCTGATACCAATTGAAATTCTGGTATCAAATATGAGATGTCGAAGGTAATGTCACGACACTAATATTTGAACAATAACTAAAATATAAACAGGATAGAAAACAAAGAAATAATTGAACAAGTGACACAAGCAATTGTTAACCCAGTTCTGTGCAAACTCACCTACGTCTGGGGGCTACCAAGCCAGAAAGGAAATCCACTAAACAGAATTGGTTCAATGACTCTCAGTAAACAACTTCAAGTTACAGTCTTTTCACCTAATCCCTACCCGTGTGACTTCTATCTAAGAACTCTTAGATATGAGACCTTACTCACTCCCCCTCAATCACAGCAGTGATATAAAAACAAATATTACAAAGAAATAAGACACTCTTCAAGAACACATACTTGATCTTGCTTAAAAGCTTCAAGTAAACACACACTCGTGCTTCAAAGCTTAGAGTGAACAAATTACAACACAAAAGTTAGTCCAATTCAAACATCAATAAGATGAATGAATGGCTCACAATACACGAGCTCACACAAGACTAAAACCCTAAAACTCTCTCACTATTTCGTTCATTTCTTGTTTGTTAAAACGAGGTTTTACATGGCCTTTAAATAAAAGCCTTTGAATGGGCCTGAGCATCATAAAACCCTAAATTTATTATCCTTGCGTATCTTCTTATTAACGACAACTAATCATCCCTTATTGGAAAATAGATCATTCTGGTTTTAAATCAAATTACTCCTTGAATAGCGCACTCAATCTCCACATAATCACACACAGATTTGCATGAAAAGCGCGATCTTAAGATACATAACATTCAGACTGAATATTCTGTATACACATGTCTTAACATCGGGTATGACATCTTAGCTAAATCCTGTACAACCATATTTAAACATCTTATAGGAAACTGATATCACATGTCAAGATAACACACGTGACAACTTGTGATGACTCTAGGTTTTACCAAAATTGATGACAACACATAGAACCAACACATTTTATTCCTTTGATTTTCATTAATTCATATTAGTTTTAATATTGATCCAAAAAATATGAGAGTTTCACCAATTTTTTTAAATAAACTTCTCTTTTATATTTTTAATTAAAATTATTTTTTGGATCATTATTAATATTTTTCATGATTTAATTTATTTTTTGATTATTTTTAATTGTTTAAAAATACTTTTAAGTCTCTAAAAATTCTGAAAATGTTTCTCCAAGGTCCTTTAACCTTGTTTGACCTATGATAAATCTCATGGCCATTTCTTTGGTGTTTTGATGAGGTTTTAGGAATTTGACAAACCATATTTAATTTAATGCATTATTTTTAGTATTTTTAAATTTAATAAATTCCAAATGATTGTGTTGAGCCATTTTGATTGTTTGTACAAGTTTGACTTGTGTTATTAGGCCTTGGTCAAGGTTGATTTGACTTTGTTAAGTTAAGATCATTGGATTTAGGGGATTCATAGAATGTATATTCCATCTCCCAAAATGAATGAATGATCTTAATTTGGTAAAAGTCCTCCTTTGTCCAATTTGAGTTTTGATCCATTCCCCTCCCTTTTCATCTCATTCCTCTTCTTTATGCATTCATATCATGGACCTATGATATCTCTACATCCTAAGGCTAGTTGAATGCATAATCAACATAAGTATGGATGAGATTAGGCCACCACTTTTGCATATTCTTTTTATTTGTGGTATGTTTCATGAGCATAGTCCATTATATTATGTCTCTAACATGCATTAACACCAAGATTCTATTGCCCGACCTCAAATAGTTGTGACTTCTACATAAGTCCAATTACGATTGCTTAACATAGCACTAAATTTTTGATACAAAAGGCATAGCATTCTAGTTAGTGAGATTGTAAGTCTCCCTTCTTTCATGGTATTGTGTGGAAACTTGGCCTTTTTTCCTTCCTTTGGAAGATGTCTTGGTTCAAGGATACATGCTTGTGATAAATGGGTTGAGTGTTCTCCAAAGAATGACTTAAAATAAAAAGCAAAAGCAATACTAACTTTTAACTCATTAACAACTAACATTTAATTTCAAGTCATTTACTTCAATGCACTTTATTTTTAAGTCTTATTCATTTGACATTGTTCATACCATTCTAATTGTTTATATTAATGTAATTTTCACTTTGTCCATTTGGACCATATTTTGTGATATATTTTGCTTGTGTATATTTTGTTTGTTTATGTGGTCTTTGACCATTAATGTACATAATAAAAACCAAAACCATAAAAAAACATCTTGTGTGGACTATTGGTTTGATATGAGACAATTGGAATTAGAATTTAGGAAACACTCCCTATGCAAAGGACTTGGCCAATGCCAACTTTCATGTAACCAAGTGCTTGTAATCTAAAACTTCATCTGATACATCATTGAAGATCCATTTGAGTTCATCTGCAACATGATCATTGTGAAGTTGTTATTTTAAACCTGTGACTTATGGCATTGTGGAATTAATCTTCTACATGGGATAATTTGAATAAGATCATGGAGTTGTTAAGCTTGGATGTCGCTATCTTTATTTGATGCCTTGCTCTTCAAGTTAATATGGTGTGCATTGTTTGTTGCTTGATTCTAATGTCCAAGGGAAATTGGATTTCTATATGACATTCTTGTCTATTGGATTGCAGCCCATTGGTCAGGTCTTTTCAACTCTTAACTTTTAAATTTATGCTTAGGATTATGCTCTTTATCTCCTCCCCACTTATTTGATTTCAAAATCTCCCCCTCCTTTTAAAAACTTCTTTGTTTGTACTTGTTTTTCTAAACTTAGACCATTTTGCAAACTAGAAACTTTGGCCTATGCCATTGCATTTTAAACTTCTTTTCTTGAATAAACATGTAAATAAACTTAACTATACTTGACTTAAAGACTTCAAAATCCAAAAAGAACTAACTCATTCAAACCATTTTTTAGGCCTTTGTGCCTTTCAAACCTAATTTTTGTTAAAAGTAATGCATCCATTTTGAAATTTATATCACGAACTACGAGGTTTTGATCCCTCATTTTTATATTGGTACGTAGGCACAAGTCCGAAGGTCTTGTCAAACACAAAAATATAATTAATGAATTCTTTTCTCATCTCCCCATTCTATTTGATTAAAAACATCATTTGTACAAAATACACATGCACACAAGAAAGGGCTCCCTAGGAGTACCTAGGACACTTTGGGTGCTAACACCTTCCCTCTGTGTAACCAACCCCCTTACCTATAATCTCTGGCATTTTATTAGTTTTGATTTGAAAACTTCTTATTTTTGGGTTTTGTTCGTACTTTTCCCTTTTCCCTTGGAAACAATAAAAACGCGGTGGTGACTCTTGTTATTTGATGTCTTGCTTATCCATAGATTGATGATCATAATTAAGTGGCGACTCTGCTAGGGAGTAGTCTCTAGTGGGTTTAGCCTACTCTTTTATGTGTATATAATTGTATATTTGATGTATGTATATTTGTTTGTGTGATATAATCTGCTTGTTGTGCTTGGTGATCTCTGAGTGGTGAGATAAGTTCTAACCCGAACATGAGTGCAATTAAGATATGAGGATGGTATAGTCATGTTCGACTTGTATGGAGTAGTCCTTAACAAGTTGGCTTGAGATCCATCTGCTCAGTGGAGACCCTTTTGAATTTGGAAATGTCACACAAGTATTTGTGGTTAGGCATTACTATCTCTAATTTGGGGTCCGAGAAGCTGAGGACCGTATAACATTTAACCCCTCTTGGCCTATTTAGGACATAGTGTGGAGACTGTCCAAGTGTTGACTTGACAATAGTTGTTACGCGATACTACACTCAGACGAGTTTCTCTTGAGAATATTATGGGTTGATGAGTCAGTCATCCTAACCTGTAATATCCAATAAATGGAATCAAGACTCTGGGAACTTTTTAGAACATGATCTACAGGTTTTGTCCTTAGTTCACCCCTTTGGGATGGTTCTTACCCAGACTCCATGCTCGTGACTCACAACAAACCCTTGATTCTTGGTTGATTCAATCAAGTCTTGTCAATATCAATGGAACTTGGGTGTTGATAAGGTGAAAACCATAATCCACCAAAATGGATGATTGATCTTGACAATGAGTTGATTCATCCCTTGACCTTTGTTTGTTTGCCTTGTATGTGATCCCTTATTTGTGATTGTTGCATTCATGCATTCATGCGCATCATAACATTCATCACACAAAAATTTCAAGAAACTGAGGTGTTATTTGCAAATATTTTCAGACCATGGATTGTGGACGAAGGAACACTAAGAAGTACAGTTTCAGATGTCCCGACTTGAAAGAGTTAAGGAAGCTAGCATCTTTTGGATTAGTTCCCTTGGACTTCAAACAACATCATGGGAAGCTTCTGTCTATCTTGTCTACTGATGTGGTTGAAGGACTCTTGAGTGTGTTGGTTCAGTTTTATGATCCTCTCTATCGTTGCTTCACTTTTCCTGATTATCAGCTTGTGCCTACGTTGGAGGAGTATGCCCATCTCTTGGGAATACCTGTTTCTGACAAAGTGCCATTTAGTGGATAGGAAGAGATTCCTAGATCTCATCTTATTGCTGAAGCTCTTCACTTGAAGAAGTCTGAGATAGAGGCTCATTGGGTGAAGAAAGGAGGATTGTTTAGATTGCCAGCTGATTTCCTCATCAAGGAAGCTACTGCCTTTGCTCAAGCCGGTAGTACGGACGCTTTTGAAGCTATATTTGTGTCGCTCATCTATGGATTAGCTTTGTTCCCTAACATTGACGGTTTTGTTGATGTTAACGCCATTAGAGCTTTCTTGATTGGGAATCATGTGCCTACTCTGTTAGGTGATATGTACTTCTCTTTGCATTTGACGAATTCTAAAGGTGGTGGAACTATTGTGTGTTGTGTTCCTCTTCTGTACAAGTGGTTTATTTCGCACTTGCCTCAGACACCTGCTTTTATGGAGAACAAACAATGTCTACGGTGGTCTCAAAGACTTATGTCTCTTACTAATGATGATATAATTTGGTATGATCCTTCTTTGAGAAGTTTGGAGATTATTGATGGTTGTGGTGAATTCTCTAATTTTCTTCTCATTGGTACACAAGGAGGAATTAACTACAACCCTACTTTGGCTCATCGTCAACTTGGGTTCCCCTTGAGAGACAAACCTAATAACATGTTGTTAGAAGGTCTTTTCTATCAAGAGGGTAAAGATCCCCAACATTTAAAGCAGAAGATTGTGCATGCTTGGCATAATGTTCACAGGAAAGGGAGATCCGAGCTTGGTCCGTGCAATTGTGTAGCTTTGGAAGCTTACACTACTTGGGTGAAGAAGAGAGCTTTGGAGTTGAAGATGCCTTATCCTTGTGAAAGACCTATGTCCATGGTTGTGGTTGAACCATTAACTCTCCCTAACCAAGATGCAGAGGAGTTGGAAGACACGCTCGCTAAGATGAAGCGAGAGAAAGACATGTGGGAAGAGCGTTCCATGCTTTGAGCAAAAAGCATGAGGAGTTGCAACTTGAGTCTAAGGATAAAGACGCACTTATTGAGCTACTTGAAGACCGGGTGACAAAGAGACAGAGAGAGCCAAAGGTTTCATCTTCCTCCAGCATGCCTCAGCCTTCCGTTGCTTAGAAGAAGATTGTTGATTCGCTTGTCCTTGAGAAGACTCAGATGAAGGATTCTTTTGAGACCGAGATTCGATGCATTCGAAGGAAGTACGCGCCTACAGCAAGATCTTCTGATGTTGTTAGGGATCCTTAGGATGACTAGTCTCCTTTTCTCTTGTATTTTTCATTCGGTTTCTGAAATTATACTCAGTGTAATCCTTCCAATTATATAAATAAAAGATAATTTTCGGTCATATCAAATTGTTGCAATTACTGTTGTATATATATATATATATATATTTGCAAATAATATAGTAAGTTCCTTGAAAATAAAAACAATCAAGCATTGCATTTCATGCACCATTTGCATAAACAGGTTTCTCTTTCGCCAGATGTCTCATTGGTGTTTCTTCTGTGCTTCAGCCAAGCTGACTCATCGATACAATACTCGTGCCAATCACTCCAAAATCATGGAACATCTTGAGCAAGAGAATAGAGACCTGAAAGAAGAGATCGCTCGCCTGACTGCCATGATGGAGTCAATTTTAGCCGCACAGAGCAAGTTTTCTCCAACACCTACAACTCCTCCTCCTCAGAGAACTGTCATTTCAGAGGTGGCTACCTCTACTATTCCCGTAACTATCGCTCATTTCGCACCTGCTATGCCTGCCGGATTCCCGTGGGGAATGCTGCCAAACTTCGTGCCTGAAGGTTTTGCACCTACATTTGCTTCTATGTCGGCATCTAGCCCGGTCATGTCTGTGCCACCGCCTATAGTGCATACCTTGCCTCGTGTGGAAGACACCACTTATCATTCCGAGCCATCTGACGGCTCGTACGTATCTGAGAAAATGGATGAAATGAAAGATCAATTTCTTGAGCTGCGCAAGGAGTTGAAAACATTGAGAGGTAAGGACCTTTTTGGGAAGAGTGCTGCTGAATTATGTCTGGTGCCAAATGTGAAGATTCCAGTGAAGTTCAAAGTCCCTGACTTTGAAAAATACAAAGGAAAGACATATTTGCTCAGTCATTTGGTGATGTATTCTCGTAAGATGTCTACCCAAACAGACAACGATCAGCTGTTAATCCACTACTTTCAAGACAGTCTGACCGGCACTGTGTTAAGATGGTATATGGGGTTGGATAGTGCAAGCATCCGCACTTTCAACGATTTGGGTGAAACATTTATTAAGAAGTACAAGTACAACGTTTATATGGCTCCCGACCGAGATCAGTTGAGATCGCTGTCTCAGAAGGACAAGGAAACGTTCAAAGAGTATGCTCAGAGATGGTGAGAACTTACTGCTCAGATCAACCCTCCTTTAGAGGAAAAGGAGATGACCAAGATTTTCCTAAAGACCCTTAGCTCATTTTATTATGAGAGGATCATTGCCAGTTCCCCCAGTGACTTTATCGAAATGGTAAGTATGAGGATGAGGCTAGAAGAAGGTGTCCGAGAAGGACGGTTGTATAAGGAGGAGGTATCGTCTAGCAAGAGATATGGCAGCAGTTTTGGTAAGAAGAAAGATAATGAAGCCAACACAATAACTAATGGGAGGAAGAGAAGGCCTCAGATCAGAAGAACTCAACCACCCCGTCAACATCGTCATCAAGTATCTTCAATAATTCCCATTTTTTCAGTTAGTCAATCGGTACCAGTTCAACAACAACGTCAACAATAACAACAACAACAACCACATCAACGAGCAAACACCTACAACAACAACAATACCAACAATCATCAACAATAGAATTTTGAGAAGAAGAAGGTCTCTTTCGACCCAATTTCGATGCCGTATGCAGAACTCTATCCATCATTGGTTCTCAAGAACCTGCTACAACTGAGAAATCCGCCACAAATACCTGAACCACTTCCATGGTGGTACAAGCCTGACCTCCGTTGTGATTTTCATCAAGGAGCACCCGGACATGACATTGAGAACTGCGCACCCAACGTGAAAGCTAACCCACTGCCTGCTCATGGAAATTCATCTGTCAACATGGTAGATGGCTCCCTTGGGGAGTTCAAAGTGTTTGATGTCAGTTTTATTCGAAGGTCCTTCGTGACGATGCACAAGGATATTTGTTTGGTGAGCGATTGTGAACATGACCATTATGGTTGTGCTATCTGCAGTGTTAACCCAAGAGGTTATGAGATTGTGAAAAGGGACATCCAGCGGTTGATGGATGAAGGTATGATCCAGATTGTACAATCCCGTCACGTAGATGAAAATGTGAATGTGATCGTTCCTATGTTTAAGAATCCCGAGAAAGTGGTGATTCAATATGATAGCAGCAACAATAACAGCATCAGCCAGAGATCGGTATCGTCGTTGGTCATACGGTTGGCGGGTCCAGTCCCGTACACATCCGATAAGGCTGTTCCTTATCAGTATAATGCAACTATGGTGAAGGATGGTCAAGAGGTTCCAATACCTACAACCAATTATGTCGTGAGCGTTGCTGATGTTACCAAGGTGACCCGCAGTGGTCGAGTGTTTGGGTCGGTGTTCCCAAAAGATGTGGAAGATTCAACAGCCAGTAAGAAAATGGAAGTGCCTGCAGTAGATCAAGTTAGTGCTTCAAAGCGTCAGTCTGGTGAATCCAACAATTTGAAGACTAATGATGATGATGAGGCACTTAGGTTAATAAAGAGAAGTGAGTTTAATGTGGTGGAGCAGCTGCTCGAAACCCCCTCAAAAATTTCAGTACTGTCTCTGCTTATGAATTCAAAAGCGCACAGAGAAACACTACAAAGGGTTCTAGAGAAAGCATTTATGGAACATGATGTTACGGTGGATTAGTTCGATCATATTGTGGCTAACATCACTTCCTGTAACAATCTCAGTTTCTGTGATGAGGAACTCCCTAAGGAGGGTAGGAATCATAACTTGGCTTTGCATATCTCGATGAATTGCAAAGATGACACTTTATCAAATGTGCTTGTTGACACCGGATCTTCATTGAATATGCTAACGAAGTCAACATTATCAAAGTTGTCATATCAAGGAGCGCCTATGAGGTATAGTGGCGTAATCGTCAAAGCTTTTGATGCTTCACGCGAAACAATGATAGGTGAAGTGGACCTTCCAGTGAAGATAGGTATGAGTGATTTTCAAATTGCTTTTCAAGTAATGGATATCCACCCGGCCTACAGTTGTCTGTTGGGAAGGGCATGGATTCATGAGGCGGGAGCTGTTACCTCCATGTTGCATCAGAAACTTAAATTAGTGAAGAATGGCAAACTTGTCATTATTGGCGGGGAAAAGGCACTGTTGGTTAGCCACCTGTCATCTTTCTCTTAGGTTAAAGTTGAGGATGAGGTTGGAACTCCGTTCCAAGCCTTGTCTATTACTGTTGAAAAAAGAGTTGGGGCACCTATGTCCTTATTGAAAGATGCAAGGAAGATTGTTGAAGAAGGAATTGTTGATCAGTGGGGGCGAGTGTTAGAGGTCTCCGATAACAAAAACAGAACCGGTCTGGGTTTTCAGCAACGATCGTCGGCTGCTAGATCAGAGGATATGCAACTTAGCTTCCGTAGCGGAGGGTTCATTCATGGTAATGAACAACACTTAGTTGTTGTGCTAGAGGATGACGAAGAGGAAGCCTGCACCAATTTTGTGACACATGGAATGGCTTGGAACAATTGGATTACTGTTGATATTCCTGTTATTATGCATCGATCTAAGTAATTACTCTTATTTGTTTTAAAAATCATTCTCCTATGCCCAAGGGAGAAGTGAACATTGTTGGGCATTTTCAAATTTGATCATCAATAAAAATAATTCTATTCATCCATATTTATGATGTTTTATTTTTACTTTTTGCTTTATTCTGAAAATGGTAATCACAAAAAACATAAATAAATAAATAAACTTTTCCATCTGCATAACATTTGGTCACAAATCACTTCTCTAAAATCAAGATATCAAATCATTATGCAAGTTGGTTTCTAACCCCATCGAATACAATGATCCTTCTCCTTCTCCAAATTTTGAATTCCATGTGTTTGAGGCTGAGGAGGAAAGTGATGAAGAAGTGAGTTATGAATTGTCCCGTCTTCTTGAGCATGAAGGAAAAGCCATTCAGCCATTTGAAGAGAATATTGAGTTAGTCAACCTGGGTTCCGAAGATGATGTGAAGGAAGTTAAGATTGGGTCTCGACTGTGTTCAGATGTTAAGAAGGGGTTGATTGATCTTCTTCGAGAATATTCAGATGTGTTTGCTTGGTCCTATCAAGATATGCCTAGTTTGGATTCTGAGATTGTGGAGCATAGATTGTCGTTGAAGCCAGAGTGCCCGCCAGTCAAACAGAAGTTGAGAAGAATGCATCTTGATATGGCAGTGAAGATCAAAAAAGAAGTGCAAAAGCAGATTCATGCTGGTTTCCTTGTTACCGTCGAGTATCCGCAATGGGTGGCCAATATTGTGCCTGTTCCGAAGAAAAATGGAAAAGTCTGCATGTGCGTTGATTATAGATATTTGAAAAAATCCAGTCCGAAAGATGATTTCCCTCTGCCACACATTGATATGTTGGTAGACAATACTTCTAAGTTCAAAGTCTTTTCGTTTATGGACGGATTTTCCGGATATAATCAGATTAAGATGGCACCCGAAGATATGGAGAAGACCATATTCATTACACCATGGGGAACATTCTGTTATAGAGTGATGCCTTTCGGTTTGACGAATGCTGGTGCAACTTACTAAAGAGCAATGACTACTCTTTTTCATGATATGATGCATAAATAGATTGAAGTTTATGTCGATGACATGATTGCTAAATCAATTGATGAAGAGGAACATGCTAATCATTTGTTGAAGCTTTTCCAGCGTTTGAGGAAGTATAAACTCCGCTTGAATCCCAATAAGTGTACTTTTGGTGTTCGTTCTAGTACGTTATTGGGCTTTATCGTTAGCGAGAAGGGTATTGAGGTTGATCCGGCCAAGGTCAAAGCAATACAAGAGATGCCTGCGCCCAAAACTAAGAAGCAAGTTAGAGGTTTTCTCGGCCGCTTGAATTATATCTCAAGATTCATTTCACACATAACTGCCACATGTGCGCCTTTATTCAAGCTTCTTCGGAAAGATCAGTCTTGTGATTGGACCGAAGACCACCAGAAAACTTTTGATAGTATTAAAGAATATTTGCTTAAACCTCTGATTTTATCTCCACCTGTTGAAGGAAGACCGTTGATCATGTATTTGACTGTGCTCGAAGATAGTATGGGTTGTGTTCTAGGTCAGTAAGATGAGACTGGAAAGAAAGAATTTGCAATTTACTACCTCAGTAAGAAGTTCACCGACTGTGAGACTCGGTATTCTATGCTTGAGAAAACTTGTTGTGCATTGGCTTGGGCTGCTAAGTGTTTGCGTCAGTATATGTTGAATCATACCACTTGGTTGATATCCAAAATGGATCCAATCAAGTATATATTTGAGAAGCCTGCTTTAACAGGGAGGATTGTCCGTTGGCAGATGTTGTTATCAGAGTATGATATTGAATACCGATATCAGAAAGCAATCAAAGGTAATGTCTTGGCTGACCATTTAGCTCACCAACCAATTCAAGATTACTAGTCAGTACAGTATGACTTTCCTGATGAAGAGATCTTAAACTTGAAAATGAAAGATTGTGATGAACCATTGCTCGAAGAAGGGCCAAAACCTGGATCCCGTTGGGGCATGGTATTTGATGGAGTTGTTAATCAGTATGGTAATGACATTGGGGCAGTGATTATTACTCCTCAAGGCACGCATTTTCCATTTATAGCTAGATTGACTTTCAAGTGTACACACAATATGGAAGAATATGAAGCTTGCATTATGGGGCTCTGTAGCGGGGTATTCGTTACCATTAGAGATATTGACTAAATCCAAGGTAAATCATACAAAGTCGAGTCGCCATCGCACTTCTATTTATCCAACGGAATGGTTAGAAAGCGAACAAAAACCTAATAGTTTTAACAAAAACTAGTAAAAGAAACAGAGATCTGGGTAAGGGGGTTGGTTATGCAATGGGAAGGTGTTAGGCACCTAAAACATCCTAGGTACTCCTAGGGAGCCCTTTTCATACTTGTTGTAAAGGTTGTTTGTTTTGTGAAAATTGGTTTGTGCAAACATGATTAAAGAGATGAGAAGAGAATATACAAGTTAATTACATTTTGTGTTTGGATGGATAAACCCATTGCCTACGTACCATCTTATAAAAAGATTAGGATCCAAACCTCGTAGTTCGGGGTAAAAATCTCAAAACAAGTTGGTGAATTGATTGGTCCAAAAGCCTTAAGGTCTTTTGTTATCAAAGGGAGAAAACTCAACCAAACCACAAATCCACCATGTGAGGATAGCTTCAACATGCTAGTGAGGGGTTAACCTTATAATAAGCATGGAAGACTCATTGTCCATCACTAAGGATATAGGTGAGTATTACATCTACCACAAAGATAACTCAAACCTAATAGCTAAAGGTTATGGAAAATTGGATTAAGAAGTGGCCATTGGAACCACAAAAATAAATTTGAATGGGTTATATTTACCAATTAGAAGTATGTACAAAATAGTCAAAGTGGACTTGAAGATTCAATTCAAGATAAGTGTTATGAAAAGAAAGTTTGAAAATCAAAAGCATAAGGCTTAGGTTTCTAATGTTTGAAAGCAAAGGTTAAATGTTTGCACAAAAGGTTTTGGCTTGGGTTAGAGTGGAGAGATGAAGAAGAATGGCTAAGTCCTAAGCAAAACAAAAAGGTGAGGGATAAGAAATGAAACCACACTAGGAGTTCCTCTCTTGAGATCATATTGATGATCCAAGTAGCTCCCATCCTTTGGAATAAGCAAGCACAAAGCATAAGCAATCAAACAAGTCTCATAAGAGATCCTCAATGTGTCTTGTATCTTTCACTTGGATGCACATGGCAATGGTCCTCCAATTAAGCTCAAATGGAAACCCCTAGCACAAAAGCACACACATCAAAAGTTTCCAAGAAGTAAAACAAGAATGGACAAGAGTGAGTTTAGAGATTTGGTCCTTCCAATCCATCTTCATCATTAAGATCTCTACTCCAATTTTGCATAAGGAAGGTCCTAAAATCTAAGTCCAATTCTCCATTTCTTTGCATAGGGAAAGTCCTAGAAACTAAGTCCATTTCTTTGCATTTGGTCCACAACAATCAAAACAAAAACACAAGCACAATAATATATACACAATTATGTGCTCAAGTGAGCAAAAGGCAAATGGCATTAACATAAACATGTTCTCAAATGAGCAAAGAGAAAAGCAAATGGATAATATGTGCAAGAATAGTAAATTGCATAAAAGTAAATTGCATAAAGTAAATGTTAATTGTCAATAGTTAGTGTTAGTAGTTAGTGTGCCATAAGGCAAATTTAGCGCTATGTTAAGCAATCCTAATTGGACTTATGTAGAAGTCACAACTATCTGAGGCCGGTCAATAATAATGTAGGCAACAAACACAAGTTAGGAGTCTTGATTAGTGAACCAAGTCCCAAAAACTTGCCATGCCAAAAAGAGAATGAGAATTGATCTTGTATTGGTTTAAGCCTTTTGCATGATTTAGAAGACAACCTATCCTTAATGCAAAGCCATTCACTTGATCAATTGATCAAGATGAATTAGATTTGAATCAAAGAAGATTAAATCTCCCTAATCAACGCTAACTTATCAACCTTCAACTCATTGATCAAAAGAAAAGAAGTAGAAGAAGAAGAAGGAGAAGATGGATAAGGGAAATGGAAATGGCAAAATTAAAGTGCATTAAATGAAATACAATGTACCAATCCTCATATGTTGACCAATAACATTGAAAGTCAAGGTCAAACAATCAAAAACAGAAGTGAGATGAAGATTGGAAGTCAAGAAATGAATAAAATATTTTTGGCATTTTTTAATATTTAATTAAACTTGAATTAAAAATAAATGGAAAGGTCAAACTTCAAAATTACTTCAAATCAACCTTGGAAGGTCCAAGTAATTTATCCTAAGTTCAACAAGGTCAAACAAAGTTTGAAAAAAAAATTCAGCATTTTTAAAAGTCAGAAACTATTTTTAATCAATTAAAAATGAATAAAAATAACCTAATTGAACTAAAATCTCAAATAAATCTCAAATCAATTCAAAAATTGATGAGAATATTTTTCATAGATCTATCATCATTCAAATAGGTTAGGAAAATATTTTTGCATTTTTTGAATATCAAAAACCATTTAAAATGAATTAAAAATAACCAGAAAAGAGAAAATTCACAAAAAATATCAAATGACAAAATAAAAAATATTAAAAATCAGAAATAGAAACTAGAAATTATTTGGGAAATAATGTAATTGGTCCCATAATTTTTGGATTAAAAATGAAAGAGATATTGATTTTTGAAATAAAAGGAATTAAAGAAAATAAAAATCAGAAATTAAAAAATGCAAAAAAACATGGAGCGTTAGATCTGAGCACATTAATTGAGCTGGCAGATCACACGCTCCAGAGATGCGCGCCTACCATGTGCCTTGGTCAACTGAAGCGCATGATGCATTTAAAAAGGTCATAACATTGGACGCATGGGATCGAATCTGGAAACACCATCACACGGTCCAGATTAAATCTGGCAATGAGGCAGCCACCGGAGCCACCGTCTTCTCCGGTGAGCATGCAGTTTCCAGCCAGATTTACAGAGATTCAAACCTTAACCAAATCATGCGATCTATACATCATTAGAAAGCTGGGATGATGTACACCATCCCTATACCATCCATTTTCATTCTAGATTTATATGGTTTGAGAACTCAGAAGTTGAAAAATCTGGTGTTCATCATGAACTCAATGAATTTCAGAAATTAAAAGCATAAACATGGTGCCTCTATTGAGAGGACTTCAGCCAACACAAGATCCAAGCAAATAGGTCCATAGATGAGGAGAATCGAAGAAAATACCAGTTGGAGTGTAAGCTTGAGTTCTGGTACTTTGAGCACGATGCCTTGCTTGCTATGCTAAAACAGAAGACCAGTGAGATGAATGGTGAAGGTTTAGAAGCTTAAGATCCAAGAATTCAACCAGATGAAGTTGAATTTTGGATCCGAAAAATTTGAAGAAAATGCAATTGCTTCTTTAGTGATGGCTATGGAAAGAATTCTGCAGCATTTCAGGTTGAATTAGGCGTGTGAAATGAGTGGAATGAAGTCTCTATTTATAGAGGAAGTGGCAAGGAGAGTGTGAAATGATCCGTGTGCATGGCATGTGAAGCTCCATTGCATGGGCTTGCATGATCATGCACAAAGCCCAAAAACAATGCCAAATGGATTCTGAGCATCAGCCAAATGGAATTGGACGTGTGACTTTGCAAGGCAATTGCTTATGCACCAAGTTTTCAAGTGAATTCCTCATTTGTACCTAAACATTCATCTCTTCGAAAATACCATTTAGAAAATCAAAACATAGGCATGTGGGTAATGGTTGGAAAGTTCTTTGTATAAGGAACAAATGTTATGTTGGACAAAAACTCATTTGAAGTGTGGAAATTTATGAAATTTGAGTTTAAAGTGCAAGGTGCAAGATATGTCAAGGCAAGGTTTCTAAAATTGGCCAACTTTCAAGCCCTTCTGTTTTGATGATGCAAGTCTCAAATCTAAAAACCTCCAACATAAAGGTTGTAGATATTTTCAAGACAATCAAAATGGACTTAAATTTTGCATCATTTGGATTTTTGATGAAAGAGTTATGGGCACTTGAAGTTGGACTTTTTTGACTTTTAATGCATTTGGTCAAAAAGGACCTATAATGTCTTGCATTATCACATGTATTTCCTTTGAGATTTTGAAATTTTGTTCAACATAACATTTGAAGTAGACATCTTAATATTTCCAATGAATTTGATCCCACATCAAAATCATAACAAATTAATGAGTTATGTCCTTGGGAAGTTGACCCACAATTAGGGTTTCAGTCAAAATGACCTATAATGTATTGGAATGGCAGATGGCCTTCCAAGCTTCAAATCAATTTTTGATGAACATGAAAGTTGTTCATATTGTCCTAAAGAACATTTTTGAATTTGGAACCATCTCCATTTGACCAACACATAAAAAGTTAGGTCTCAGTGCATTTCAAAATAGTTAGATGAATTGACTGATCAACTTCTCAAGTCCACAACTCATATCTTGATGAATTGATAAGTTCAAATATGCATGAAATGATGAATTAAAGAACTTCCCTTGATTGTATTTGACTATGGGCTGAGGTTGCTTCAAGAGCAAGGCATTGTGGTGCACAGATGAATTAGGGTTTCTCTGATGAACAAGACCTCAAACCCTTTGACTTGCTTTGATTAAAATGATGCATTGAGGTACTGGGGAGGCATATTTGATGGATGAGAGCTTTGGGAACCATTGCCATGCTTGCTATCATCTCCTTTTGACCATGTCTTTGTACCAATGATCTCCTAGAAGCTTTGGACCTTGTGATTGCTCAAACTACAAAACAAAAGATGTTAGTGACATATTTTTGTGCTTTTGGTTAGTAAATAAAAATGAGAAAAGCAATGATATACAATTCAAGCATGCTTGGTGATCTCAAACCACTCACAAGAGATCCCACCCAAAGGCAAAGGGAACCAAGATGCTGAAGATCCTTGAGGCTATGCAAATGCAATGTTATGATGCCATGAGGGATCTTAGGGCCAAAATTGGGGTCTTACAGATGCCCCTATTTAAGGTCATTCTAGCCGGAGAAGTGAAGGTTAAAATCTTTGTCTCGACGGGGTAGAATGGGCTTAAATAATAACAAAGAGACGAATTTTGGTCCCTAAGAGACCTCATGATGCAGATGTATGCATGCAAATAGTACAAACTCTGTGGGGATATGTGTCCACAAAGAAGAAAAGAAAACGGAGAAATCGATAATCCATAGGAGTAATACACTCACTAGGGAGACAGAGACTCTAATGGGGATAAGAAAGAAATGCGTGAGCAGGGAACGACTCAAAGCTTGGGGAACAGAATCCAAAGAGAGTAAATCCAATGGAAAGACTCGAGCTGACTCGAAGGTGCCCGTATTGGGGAATATGCCAATACAACAGAAATTATCCACAATGGATACTTCGGATAAAAACCCGGACAAGAACAATCCACTAACGGACTTCGCTGGGGAAGCAACGGGATGAGGTATTACCGGTTACTGGGTAATGAGCTCAAAGAGACGTGTGATCTGAACACCGGTATAAGGGTGAGAGAACAACATGCTCGGGAAGAATGAATATCTAAGACCGGTATAAGGGTGAGAGATATCAATCAACCAAATCATCTGAGGAAGACCTAGAAAGGTATATTTTGATTCAGGAAAATTTGACTCCACAGGGGACAAAAAGTCATAATAGGGAGCAGAAGGAAGGGACACTAGGGATGCTGGTTACTGGGCATATAATATGTGACCGACCAAAGCGTGAATTGGGGAATATTCCCAAAACACTCATCATCCGAGAAGAGGGCAAAAAGAAAACTTGATTAAGGGATGGACATTCGATTCCGAAACAGGGATACGAATCTTACTCAACCGGGGAAGAACAAAAGCTTCGACCAAAGAGTGCATGAGATATATTATCTATTACCGTCAGAACGTAGATAATATACTCGCATGGAAGATTATCCACAACCGGTTACTGGGTTAATAAAGGATAAATCAACCGCCAAAAAGAAAGGCATCGGGATACCACAACTAGGTATATAATGATGACCAATCAAGGGGAGCAACAGACAATCGTTACCAACAACAGGGTAAACGAGATGACTTGCTGGGGATAAATTGCATAATCAGGGCAATTATCCAGGAAAAAGAGGGAATATCGACACCGAATATTGAATGAAGATAACCATCAAGGAGGGGATTACACCTACCGGATACTGGGTAGGAAACCACGGAAAAGTAACCATCATCCATTTAGGATGAACAAAAAAGTTAACTCTGCAAAGGGGAGAAAATAGGGTTTACAAATACCGGTATAAGGGTAGTAAACCACAGGCTCCTCCGGGGATAAGATGAATGACTACCGATTACTGAGCAATTATTCATTTATGCCACAGGGAAACACAGGAGACAGTCACGAGAGGCCAATTTAGGATCAAACCAAAGAGGCAAACTGAATCAAAACTCGTCCTAATGAGGATATAACTCAATAGGGAAGCCCATCCCAATATATGTGTTGGGAGGAAGCGAAAACAACCGTCATCCACGAGGATATAACTCAGTGGGGGATGCGGAAGAAAAGATAAACACTTTCTACTTAAGGGGCTGACTCTCTATATTGAGGGATCAGACACCGACATGTTGCTTGGGAAATGTATTACCTTCTAGCAGAGGAATAACAAACAAAGATATATGGCAAAAAAATGCAATATAAATATCCAAATGTTTGAAAAAAATATATGCACACATGCGTGGTTTATACTTGATGAATGTTGACAGACAGACATTTCTAACACAAACAGCTCCAAGGAGTACAGACATCCGGTACTACATCTCGAGAGAGAAAACCAGATCACCAGAGAGTATCCGATCTACCGGGAATCAGAGATACCAGGAAACAACAATACCTCTGCAGGGGATGAATCATCAGTCATAGCTGGGGAAAAGAGTTTATTGCATAAGTAGAATCTGCCACATAAGCAACTCTACTGGGGAATCAATCTGAGGGATAAAGGGACTCTGGGGATCAACCACCAAGTACTGTACCCACCAAGGAGATCACATCTGTTGAGGAGGAAAGGTTGCCACCCCGCTGGAGGGGAGAGAGGTGAATTTCTCAACAAGCATACCACTCAGGGCTCCGGAGAAAGAAAATACAGTCAGACCAGAAATATGAACAAATGTCTTACCCTGTTGAAGATCATACCATCCTTGGGAGAGCACTGAGGATCTATTAAGTATCCTTTGTCATTGTGAATGTTCACTTTGTTTAAAAACAAGTTATGAAAAATTCATTTTTTCCAAAACAATGATATTTTCTCAATTAAAAGCATGCAAAACGTTTGTTGAATAGAAACAAATAAGAGTGCAAATTATTGGATGAAAGGCTCAAATTTATTTGATGGAATGGTAGTCTGCAAATGGCAAGACTCCATAGATCTTTACAAGTTTGAAATTGGTGATATATATTGGAAAAGGGCTACATTGAACATAATGACCATTTCTCCACCAATTCTGAATTCTATGTATTCGAAGCTTTGGTTGATGACGAATGAGCAAGATCCCTGACGGATGACAGATGTAGAACAAAGTCTTGTCAGGATGCAGTTACTTGCCAAATCCCTAATTTTTGCCTAGATTGCCCCAGGGTGAGGTACTCAATCTAGCGGGATACAAATATTCATTTTTTTCATGTCTCTAACTTTTGCCTGGACCGCCCTTTCGGGTTTTCAATCCACCGAGACGCTCATTTTTGCCTAAGCCGCCCTTTCGGGTTTTCAACTTAGCGAGCTATTCTGTTTTTATTTCTAGGCGAAGTATTTCTTGACTGCATCTGAGTTCACAGAACGAGTGAAATCCTCCTCATCCATAGTTGTAAGTATCAACGCACCGCCTGAAAAGGCTCTCTTAACAATATATGGACCTTCATAGTTTTGAGTCCACTTGCCCCCTGGAATCGGGCGCGAAAGACAAGACTTTCTTGAGCACAAGGTCACCTTCTTGGAACACACGAGGCTTGACCTTCTTATCAAAATCTTTCTTCATTCTCTGCTGATATAACTGACCATGGCACATGGCAGTTAATCTTTTCTCTTCTATCAAATTCAGCTGGTCATAACGACTCTGAACCCATTCAGCATCAGTCAACTTGGCTTCCATCAAGAATCTCATTGATGGGATCTCCACCTCTACTGGGAGTACAGCCTCCATGCCATAAACAAGAGAGAAAGGGGTTGCCCCTGTTGAAGTGCGGACAGACGTGCGATATCCATGTAAAGCAAATGGCAACATCTCATGCCAATCTTTATACGTGACAACCATCTTCTGGATGATCTTCTTGATATTCTTATTAGCAGCTTCAACAGCCCCATTCATCTTGGGTCTGTAAGGAGAAGAATTATGGTGCGCAAACATGAACTCACTACAGAGCTCTGATGCGTTGTAAATCTTGATGTTCGCAAGTGTACGAACGCGTCAGAGTAATATAAAAGATTATCGTATCCACAGAGATCAAGTGTCAATCTATCGTTATCTATTGTTATGGTGTTTATCAAAGGCAATTAAAATAGGTGTTTTTGTAGTGTGCAATTGAAAAGTAAAGTTTTAAAATAAATTTAATTAATAAAGATAGGGTCGAATGTAATTCACATAATTAAATGATAATCCAAGTACTTGCTAATAGAACTACTTATGGGCAATGTTTCCTACTTTGAAAAGAACTAATTTAACAGGAACTGTCGCTTTCGCGTATTCAGAACCGAGTTGTACTCCCTAATCAAACCCTCTTATTGTCACTTATAAAAAGGCGCGCATTGCATTAGAGTAGTAAACCTATTTTTAAGAAATATAGTATCTTGACTAAGTTGAAAAGTATTATAACCTGGATTTCTTAACCAAAAGAGGTCCTCACGAACCAGACTCTAAACTTATAAACGCGTCCGAAAATAGTTTTAAAATCTCCTTTCTTATTGATGTTAAAAACTCCTAATGAACTAGACAAAGCGCTTTCGCTGTTTTTGAAATAGTTAAAAACAATTAAGTTTAAAAAGACGTTGGACGGTTTTCGATCTTACCCAACGGAATTGAAGTGCGGGAAAACTTAATTTGAAAGTTAAAATAGCCTTTTAAGTGTTTCTACGAACAATTGTACGGATTACTGGTTTAATTACGATCCTTACATTCTAGCCTTATAAATTTAGCTAGACATGGTAAAGTAAAAGTGCATTAAAATAAATAAAAGTAGTGCGAGTGCGGAAAGTAAATAATTTAAAGCGAGTGCAGAAAATAAATGAAAGTAGTGCGAGTGCGGAAAATAAATAATTTAAAGCGAGTGCGAGGAAATAAATAAAATAAAAGCGAATGCGAGGAAATAAATAAAATAAAAGCGAGTGCGGGAAATAAATAAAGTAAGGGCGAGTGCGGGAAATAAATAAAGTAAAGGCGAGTAATAAAAACATGTTCAAATCGGAGGGCTGAGTAAATTGCAATGCGAAAAAGAAAATGGCGGCAGGATTAACTTCCTTCCAAAGTGCTCCAAACTCGAATACAGACTCTATCACAGACTTAATTACACAATTGTGGTAACACTCCAATGCGAAAGGATTACCACTTTATAAAACTGAATATATGCCTAAGTGAAACAAAGTTGCTTCTGATTTCGCCTTGTTCCAACGTTTGGATCTTCGTCTGCTCTAAGTTTGGGTGATTGTAAAACTGAATTCGCGTTTCTATTTATAAGCAAATAAAAAAGGTGGAATTTACTTGGATGCCCTTCAACTTGAAAATAGAGGAAACCATTTTCCTCTTGTGGCGCCCGCCACAAGGCCATGGCGCCCGCCACAAGCACAAAGTGGGGCGCCTTAGTGGAGGTGGTGGGAAAACGTGGGAGTTGATGGAAGTTTGAATTGGACACGTCATGGCTTGGACTGTGGCGCCCGCCATTGGGTAGGCCATAAGAGCAAAATGCTGGTTTTTAGGGTTTTTGGCTCTTTTTCGCACCTTTTCTCGATCGGGGCTCCTATTAAGGTAAAAACCTGAAAACAAAGGAAAACACAGAAATAACACAACAAAACGATAATAAAATAACTAGAATACATGCGAAATTGGAGTCGAAAATACATAAATTTTAGTGTGATCAAACTCTCCCACACTTAAACCTTTGCTTGTCCTCAAGCAAAACATTGAAAAGCTTATAAAAGAAAATTTGTGAAAACGAGTGCTTCAGGTAAAAATTCTAAGTTCAAGTCAGGATGCAGTGATAGGTACTAACTGAGTGAACTAAGGGTATCATGATGACACTAATCCGCAAATACGGACATAAACTTCATTCCTATATTAACCAACCCATATCATCCCACAATACCTAGGCCTGCCTCTTCACCTCTTTTGTGTCCTTTTCATTCAGGTGCAATCACATTAAGCCCGTTATCCGTACATGCTTCATAGTAGAGTGGCCTGTTAGTGATTATGATCAGAGCTTGGGGTTTCTGGCACATAAACATGTGTAAACCCTTTTATTGGACCCAACTGTAGTTGTAGGGGATCGGATCGTAATCCGCCCTACCGAGTTCAGTGCCAGATACCTCTGAACCAACCAACAGTGGGTACTGCTTTTCTTTTTCTTTTTCTTTTTGTAGCAATTTTTTACAATCCTTTGGTTTAAACGACTTTGTGAGGGTCACCTATACCGGAGTTGCCTTTTTGCTTTATTTTGTTTTTTTGTTTTTTTCTAGATCATTCACTTATTTGCATCGGTCCCCTACGTAGAGGATGCGTAGACCGGAGCTGACTGCTGCGATAAACTACTAAGGACTTATACGGAAATGATGATTAAGGCCATGGTATATGGGGTTTTGGGAATGATTCCTATATTTACGAAGTTTATGGTGCTAAAACAAATACTGATGTTTCGCAAAGTTCTCCCAAGTCACCGCATCCTTACTCAAAACATGTCCTTAAAATCTGAAAACTTTCGAAATAACACTATTTTCTTTTTGCAAAAAAATTTTTTTGGTGGGGCTAAAGGTATGGGGAGGTAGGATTGTACTAAGGATCTACTATATTTGGTGACTCGTCAAACTCATGCATTATACTAAAAAGCAAAATAAACAACCGAAAGGGAAATTAAACAACTAAAAGGAAATAAACAGTCTAAAAACAGCAAATAAACTGAAAATAAAAGGAAAACGATAAATGCTCCTCCCACACTTAAATCGAACATTGTCCCCAATGTTTCGAAATAAGATAAGGGAAGAGTTACGTGGCAACCTATTGCTGACCACTAGTGCCCTCGCCATCCTGAGGTGGATGACGGGAACGGGTACGACGACGGTCTCTCTGATCCATCCTCGCCTGCAGGGCATCCTGAGCGGTCCTCACCTCTCGAAGGTTACCAATAATGGAACCCTGAGTGGCTTCAATTAGTGTCATGTGTCTCTGGTTGTATTGTTGTTGACGGGCTTGTGTATCGGTGATCACTTGCTGACACTGTAGAACAGTGTCATAGGACCTGTCTGTCCTCCGCTGCGATTTCTTGCATGAAGTTCATAGTACCCGTTATTTGTTGCTGGAGTGTAGAGAGTAGGTCGTCACGCCTTTGCTCTCTAGCCAGGTGGTCACGCCACATCTCCTCTGTAATATAGAAGCCAGGAGTGGTACCTATAGAAGAAGAAGATGGTGCGATGTGTGGTGGTGAAGGATGATGGGGGGACACATGTGGTACGGGAGATCTCTCTCTCCGATCATATTCATCATCAGTGTTTGGTCCCGCCTCATCAGGAATGTTAGGAGGAAGAGGACCCAAAACAGGTGGAGCATCTAAATCGTAGGTCCAATTCCTCTCATCACGTATATCTGTACGTCTAGTGCAAGGTAGAATAACAGATGGGATGGCCACTCCATGAATCATAAGTGTATAACCTCCTTCTCTCCTTGAGCGACACAATTTCATGTCTCTCAGAAATTTTAAGTTAATTGTGCGAGGAGGTAAGGGGTCCAGGATAGCCAACTCATTGTTCAGGTTAAGTGCCCGAGAAATAGACGTAATTAATCCACCAAAAGAAATCGGTCCCGCCTTATTTAAAGTTAACATCATATGGGCGAGCATAAACGGAACCGAATTAATTTTCCTATTTGTGAGGCTTCCTTGCAAAAATAGAAGCTCTCTAGAGTTAACCTTATTTGGATTCTCCCGGCCAAAAACAGTGCATGCCAACAGATATCTAAAAACTCTGATGGTCGGGTTATGGATGGTTGAGGCAAGAACTCCTTCAAAAGAGTTAATGGAAGTGTTTGATAGACGCTCCCAGAAGGAAAATACCTCAACATCTCATTCGGAATCCAAAGGGGCTTCACAAATAGCACCCTCCCCATGAGGGATCCCTAACAGATTGGCTAGTTCATCGGTACTGAATTGGTATTCAACAGCAAACATTCTAAATTGAACAGTACCGACTGTGCTAGAAGTGTTAGGGCGGACAACGTAAATTAAAGAACTTAAAAATTCAATTGTCAGCCGCTCATAGGTGGGTTATTTGTTGATAAAGAAATTATGCAAACCTAAGAAGTCTAATAAATGGAAAATGCTATGGTAGATGCCTAAAGTATATAGACAATCTTCGTCAACATACCTCGTCGAGAGAAGTTCCCGATTTTGCAACCGTTCAATGATTTTTCTTTGTCTCTCCCCTGGTTTCCCTCCTCGAAGAACGAATCCGTTGAACTCCATTTGAATGCTCTTGAAATGTGGATGAAGAAGATGAAGTGGTTGGTGAAAAGGTTGGATTTTTATAAAATCCGGCGGATGAAATTAAAAACGGAAAGTGGATTAATGATTTGTGTGGTATGATGGTTAGGAAAGTATGAGCTTTTTGTGGGTTCAAGTGTTTTTTTCCAAGGTGAAAAAATGGGTTTTGAAGGTTGTAAGTTGCAAAAATGGTGAAGAAGAGAGGTCTGCCCCGACCATTTACAGATGCTGTGGCGGGCGCCACAGGTCCTATGGCGGGCGCCACAAGGCAAAATCTGGCTAGGCCAGATTTTGGTCCTTTGGTTTGGGCTTCGCTTGTCTTTTGGCTTTGAGGGGTCTGGATAGCATTTGTCTTGTGATTCTCCTAGTTTCTTTGACTTGCATAATTTTATAAAAGTAAAAACGAAAATAAAAAGTGAAACTGAAACAAAAACAAAAATAGAAATTAAATATAAATATAAATAAATAACTGAAAAAATTAAAATGCAAAATAAAATAAGTATAAAACATATATAGATAAAAATAGAAATACTAATGTACGGTAGTAGTTTATATAGTATCCAAATGCGATAATGTAAAATGAGTAATGCAAATGCGATAAATATATGAAAGAGAAATAAAGTGAAATGGTGAGATCAGGTATTAGGGTGGTAGTCTGCCTGAGTGGATTCACGGAGCACGGCTATCTCCTGCCTGAGCTCGGCGATCTCCTGATATAGACAATCGGCTTCAGTAGCGTGGGTGAGATCAGACACTTCAATCTGTAAAGTTAGGTCCGCCACTTCCTGTCTTAGCGCTGCAATCTCTCTACGGCACTCAGCAATCTGGGTGCGTATGTCGGGTGTCTGCAATGAATGATTATTAGAGAGAACAGTGATTCTAGGAGATGGTGGTGCAGGTGTGTATTCAGCAACTGGGGGCGATCTCGGCTCCTCAACGGTCTCTACCTGGCCCTCTAGAGCATAACTCCAATTCGCTGGATCATGCACACTAGTCATCATAGGGTCTGGCAATGTGAAGTAATGGATGGCCTCACTGTCGACTAGCAATCGGAACTGACATGGGTGGAAAGAAGCTCTCCTCATCAATCCTCTGGTCAAACAGAAATCGATGTCCATGGTAGTATATCCACAGTAGGTCCGAAGATGCAACAGCTTGCGAGATAGACCCAAAGCGACAACAATCTGTGTGACGATTCCACCAACATTGATGACTCCTTCGGTGGATCTAGAGATACCGCTGAGATTGTTCAATAAAAAGTTCCCACATGCTACTGGGCGAGACTGGGATGCGCAAAATAATAGGAAGATCTCCTTTTCACTCAGTAGAGTCTCTGCATCCTGTCTTCCCAAGAAGGAATGTGCTAATATCATCTAAAAATATCTGAAGGTTGGGTTATGTATGACATAAGATAATTGTGTAGATGGATCCTGGCTTCCGCCGCCTGATATATCACTCCAAAACTTCTCCACTTCCTTACCCAGGAAATATCCCAAAGGTGTCTCCGGGATAGCATCAGGAGTAGTTTGGAAACCTAATAAGTCGCCGAACTCTTTCTGGCTGAAGGAGTACTCAACTCCAAAGAGCCTGAAAGCAGCATACCCATCTGGTCCAGAATATGGGTCGTAGTCGAATGAACTCAGGAACTCCAAAGTCAGGTTCCTATATGTGTTGCTCAAGTCATCAGCAAATTCGTCCCAGTGGAGCTGGTGGCTAAGGAATCGGATACTAGGCTCGATACCCAGTGCCTCCATACAATGCTGATCAGGGTAACGTGTGGGTGCCATAGGACGCTGGTATAAAGCAATGTAACGCTCCCTCTGAGCATTGTCTCTATAGGCAACATGCATGTCATCAAAACCCTGCATCCTGTAAAAGTTAGGAAAGTGATCCTGAAAATACAAACCATTCAAACTTTAGTCTCAATGCAAAATAAGATAAAATAAAAATAAAAATAAATGTAAATAAATGCGAAAAAAAAGTAAAATGAAAAGAAAAAACCATGGGTTGCCTCCCACGCAGCGCTTGTTTAACGTCATTAGCTTGACGGTTAGAATTTATACACCTGTAGTAGTGGTAATTGATGGATCAATCAGGGTGTGGCTCGAGTAGTATGCTGGAATGTCTCCTCCTTCGTTGAGCTTCAGTCTTTGTCCATTTACAAGGAATGGACTACAGGTATCGTTCTTGATTTCTACGGCTCCGGATCTCAGAATCTTGGATACTTAGAAAGGACCAGTCCATCTTGAACGTAGCTTTCCAGGAAAAAGTCGTAACCTAGTGTTGAAAAGGAGAACAGAATCGCCTATATTGAAGTTTTTCTTTACTATTCTTTTGTCATGATAGGCCTTTGTCCTCTCTTTATATGTTTTTGCATTTTCGTAGGCAGATTGCCTAAGTTCTTCTAATTTATGAATGTCCAGGATACGCTTTTCTCCAGCAGCTAAGTAGTATAAATTCAAAGTTTTAATGGCCCAATAGGCCTTATGCTCTAACTCGAATGGTAAGTGACATGATTTTCCATAAACTAGTTGGTAAGGAGTAGTTCCTATAGGGGTTTTGAAAGCGGTTCTATAGGCCCATAATGCTTCTTGAAGCTTCTGAGACCAGTCTTTCCTAGAAATAGAAACAGTTTTCTCTAGGATCTGTTTTATCTCCCTATTAGATACTTCTACTTGGCCACTAGTTTGTGGATGGTATGGTGTTACTACTCTATGCCTAACTCCATATTTTCTTAAAAGTTTGTCAAATATTCTCGATATAAAGTGTGATCCTCCATCGCTTATGACTAAACGTGGTGTTCCAAATCTAGGGAATATATAGTTTTTAAATAATTTGATTACTACCCTAGTGTCGTTTGTGGGTGTAGCTATAGCTTCAATCCACTTAGACACATAGTCTACAACTACTAAGATATACCTATTTCCTAAAGATGGTGGAAAAGGTCCCATGAAATCTATACCCCATACGTCGAAGAGTTCTACTTTCTGAATGTTTCTTAGAGGCATTTCATCACGTCTTGAAATGTTTCCAGTGCGTTGGCATCTGTCGCATTTGACAATGTAAGCATAGACATCACGCCACATGGTAGGCCAGAATAGGCCAGCTTGAAGAATCTTGGCGTACGTCTTAGAGGTGCTCGCATGTCCACCATAAGGTGCAGAATGACAATGCTTGATAATATTATTTACTTCTTCTTCTGGGACGCAACGGCGAAAGATGCCATCTTTACCCCTTTTGAAAAGGAGCGGTTCGTCCCAATAGAAGTTTCTCACATCGTGGAAGAATTTCTTCTTGCGGTAGTAGTCAAGATCAGGGGGTACTATATCAGCAGCTAGGTAATTAACGAAATCTGCATACCAAGGTGCGTTATTATTGCTAAGGAATTTTGGGAATGCTCATAAGAATCTAGGTTATTTGCTTCAATGGTTTCTACTTTAGATATCAGTCTATCATAGGCGAAATCATCATTTATGGGTATTAGTTCAGGTTTTAGATGTTCTAGCCTAGAAAGGTGATCAGCCACTACATTTTCAGTGCCTTTTTTTATCTCTTATATCTAAATCAAACTCTTGTAGTAATAGAATCCATCGGAGTAACCTGGGCTTGGCATCTTTTTTACTTAATAGGTAACGAATGGTAGCATGATCGGTGTAAATAATAATTTTTGCTCCTACTAGATAAGATCTAAATTTGTCTATAGCGAAAACTACAGCGAGTAATTCTTTTTCAGTTGTTGCGTAATTAAGTTGGGCAGCATCTAGGGTTCTACTGGCATACTAGATGGCATGTAACTTTTTATCTTTTCTTTGTCCTAGAACGGCTCCAACTGCATAATCACTAGCATCGCACATTATCTCAAAAGGTTCCGACCAATCGGGCGGTTTCATAATGGGTGCCGAGATTAATGCTTGCTTTAAAAGATTAAATGCGTCATTATATTTTTCATCAAAAATGAATTCAGCATCTTTCATTAAAAGTCCGGTTAACGGTTTAGTTATTTTGGAGAAGTCCTTAATAAAACGCCGGTAGAATCCAGCGTGTCCAAGAAAGCTTCGGACTTCTCTGATTGTTTTTGGTGGTTTTAGGTTTTCTATAACTTCTATTTTAGCTTTATCTACCTCTATACCTTTTTCGGAAACTATATGTCCTAAAACTATTCCTTCGGTCACCATGAAATGACATTTTTCCCAATTTAGCACGAGGTTCACCTCCACGCATCTCTCCAGGATTTTCTCAAGGTTAGCAAGACAATTGTGGAAATCGAATCCGTAAACCGAGAAATCATCCATAAACACTTCCAGGATACCATCTAGGTAATCTGTAAAGATTGACATCATGCAGCGTTGGAAAGTAGCTGGGGCGTTACAAAGGCCGAAAGGCATTCGTCTGTAGGCAAAAGTTCCATAGGGGCATGTAGAGGTAGTTTTTTCTTGATCTTCGGGGTGAATAGGTATTTGGAAGAATCCAGAGTATCCATCTAGATAGCAGAAGTAAGAGTGTTTGGCTAGACGCTCCAACATCTGGTCTATAAATGTTAAAGGGAAATGGTCCTTCCTAGTTGCTTTATTTAATCTTCTATAATCTATACACATCCGCCATCCTCCTTCTAAACGTTTTGCTACATGTTCGCCTTTATCGTTTTGCACGACTGTGATGCCTCCCTTTTTAAGTACTACATGCACAGGGCTCACCCACTTACTATCCGAGATCTGGTAGATTATACCTGCCTCAAGCAACTTAAGAACTTCCTTCTTAACAACATCACTCATTATAGGGTTTATTCTTCTCTGATGCTCCCTAGAGGGTTTTGAATCTTCTTCGAGCGAGATCCGATGCATGCATATGGATGGGCTTATACCTTTCAGGTCAGAGATATTATATCCTAAGGCTGAGGGATATCTTCATAAAACGTCTAAAAGTTGGTTCGTTTCCTCTTGGCTCAAGGTAGCACTGACTATAACTTGATGGTTCATCTTTTCATCGAGGAACTCATATCTCAGGTTCTTAGGCAGCTCCTTAAGTTCTAAGGTTGGTTTCTTAGGGCATGGCATAGGATCTGGGGTAAGGGATAAACATTCGTAAAGGTTATCATCGATGTAAGGTTCTTTAAAGTCATCATCTTCCTTTATGGGGGTTGATGGTAACTTAATAATTTCTTTTTGTTCTAATTCTCTAACACATTCATCAATGATATCTAAGGCATAACACGAGTCTCCCATCACAGGTGCCATAAGAAATTTCGAAAGTATAAATTCTATTTTCTCGTCACCTACCTCAAATGTCAACTTTCCTTTCTTGACATCTATTATGGCTCCTGCAGTCGATAAGAATAGTCTACCTAGAAGAATTGGTATATCATTGTCCTCTTTGATGTCCATGACGACAAAATCAGTAGGGATAAACAGCTGACCTATCCTAACAGGAACATCTTCTAAAATGCCTATCGGATATTTAACAGATCTATCGGCTAACTGAAGTGACATCTTAGTGGGTTGTAATTCTCCTAAGTTTAATCTCTCACAAACTGCTAGAGGCATTAAGCTCACACTAGCTCCTAAGTCTAGAAAAGCTTTATCGATGACATGATTACCCAACAGGCAAGGAATGGAGAAATTTCCAGGATCTTTATCTTTCTTTGCTAATTTGTCCTCGGAAATTGCATTACATTCCAAAGGCTTCGGATCATCAAGTCTACGTTTGTTGGTAAGGATGTCTTTCAGAAACTTTGCATAAGAAGGTATTTTGGTGATGGCTTCTGTGGAAGGGATTTCTACATGAAGTTTTTCTATAACTTTAATAAATTTTTGGTACTGTTTATTGATCTGGGTTTGTTTGAGTCTTTGGGGATATGGTATAGGTGGTTTATATGGCGGGGGCGGTACGTAATTTTTATCTTTAGGTTCTTCTCCTTTCTCTCGACCTTCCTGGTTTTCAGATTCCTCTGGTTCCTTTACTTTGTCCGGGGGTTTGGTACATTCCTTAGAAGTTTCGGGTTCACTTAGTCTTGGGTTTGGTGGCTCATCATAAGCGTTCCCACTTCGTAGGGTAATGGCATTGGCTTGTCCTCTCGGATTTTGTTGAGGTTGTCCAGGGAATTGTCCTCCAGGTGTAGTCTGAGGGGCTTGGTTTAAAGCTACCTGAGAGATCTGTGTTTCAAGCATCTTGGTATGAGTAACTATTTGGTCAACCTTGGTTCCTAACTGAGTAATCAATTCGTTAACATGAATGTTTTGTTTCATGAACTCCTTGTTTTGTTGGGTTTGAGCGGTGATAAAATTTTCCATAATTTTCTCAAGGCTCGGCTTTGGTGGCACAGGTTGCATAGGTTGATTTGATCTAGGGGCTTGATAACTAGATCTCGGAGGTGCATTATTTTGAATAGGGTTATTGTTTTTATAGGAGAAGTTAGGGTGATTCCTCCATCCAGGGTTATAGGTATTCGAATATGGGTTCCCTTGGGTGTAGTTCACTTGCTCGGAGTGGGTTTCGTTTAGTAGACTGCATTCTGCGGATTGGTGTCCTTGGGTTCCACATATCTCACAATCCGACGAAACTGCGGCTACAATATTCAGGTTTATGCACATATGCTCTACCTTAAGGGCTAATGCGTCCATTTTAGCCTGCATCATGTCTATAGAGCTTAGTTCATGCACTCCTCCTTGGGCTTCCTTCTTCTCCACTGTCGCTCATTCGACTCCCCATGATTGATGGTTTTGAGCCATGTCTTTGATGAGGGCACTTGATTCAGGGTAAGGTTTGTTCATCAGAGCACCGCCTGCGGCAGCGTCGATGGTCATCTTTGTGTTGTAATGAAGTCCATTATAGAAGGTTTGAATGATTAACCAATTTTCTAAACCATGATGTGGGCATGCTCGTAACAACTCTTTATATCTCTCCCAAGCTTCGAACAGCGATTCTCCTTGGTTTTGGGTAAATCTAGTTATATGGTTTCGAAGAACGGCGGTCTTACTCGGGGGAAAATATCTAGCAAGGAAGACTCTTCTAAGGTTATCCCAAGTCGTAATGGAATTGGGTGGAAGGGAATCTAACCATGATAGAGCTTTATCTCTGAGGGAAAAAGGAAATAATCTTAAACGTATTGCCTCAAGAGAAGCTCCATTGGTTTTAAAAGTATCTGCTAATTGAAGAAATATTTTTAAATGTTGGTTTGGGTTCTCGGTAGCGAGACCTGCGAATTGTCTCTGTTGCACTAGTTGTAACAGGGACGGTTTAAGTTCAAAATTATTGGCTGGGATGATTGGGTTTACTATACTAGAACTAGGTTCTTCGTTAGATGGTTGAGCGAAGTCCTTAAGAGGTCTTTGGTTTTGATCTTCGGCCATAGCTCTCTTAATTCGATGAAAGAATAAACGTGCGCGAGCGTAACGTTCAGGTTCCGCCAGAGGGTTTACTAAACTTAAACTTCCGGTGCTGCGAGTTCTTCGCATCGACCGGCGGGAAATAACCTAAGTCTAAACGATATAACAACAGGAAAATGAAATTTGACGAAATTGGTCCCCGACAACGGCGCCAAAAACTTGATGCGTTGTAAATCTTGATGTTCGCAAGTGTACGAACGCGTCAGAGTAATATAAAAGATTATCGTATCCACAGAGACCAAGTGTCAATCTATCGTTATCTATTGTTATGGTGTTTATCAAAGGAAATTAAAATAGGTGTTTTTGTAGTGTGCAATTGAAAAGTAAAGTTTTAAAATAAATTTAATTAATAAAGATAGGGTCGAATGTAATTCACATAATTAAATGATAATCCAAGTACTTACTAATAGAACTACTTATGGGCAATGTTTCCTACTTTGAAAAGAACTAATTTAACAGGAACTGTCGCTTTCGCGTATTCAGAACCGAGTTGTACTCCCTAATCAAACCCTCTTATTGTCACTTATAAAAAGGCGCGCATTGCGTTAGAGTAGTAAACCTATTTTTAAGAAATATAGTATCTTGACTAAGTTGAAAAGTATTATAACCTGGATTTCTTAACCAAAAGAGGTCCTCACGAACCAGACTCTAAACTTATAAACGCGTCCGAAAATAGTTTTAAAATCTCCTTTCTTCTTGATGTTAAAAACTCCTAATGAACTAGACAAAGCGCTTTCGCTGTTTTTGAAATAGTTAAAAACAATTAAGTTTAAAAAGACGTTGGACGACTTTCGATCTTACCCAACGGAATTGAAGTGCGGGAAAACTTAATTTGAAAGTTAAAATAGCCTTTTAAGTGTTTCTACGAACAATTGTACGGATTACTGGTTTAATTACGATCCTTACATTCTAGCCTTATAAATTTAGCTAGACATGGTAAAGTAAAAGTGCATTAAAATAAATAAAAGTAGTGCGAGTGCGGAAAGTAAATAATTTAAAGCGAGTGCAGAAAATAAATGAAAGTAGTGCGAGTGCGGAAAATAAATAATTTAAAGCGAGTACGAGGAAATAAATAAAATAAAAGCGAGTGCGAGGAAATAAATAAAATAAAAGCGAGTGCGGGAAATAAATAAAGTAAGGGCGAGTGCGGGAAATAAATAAAGTAAAGGCGAGTAATAAAAACATGCTCAAATCGGAGGGCTGAGTAAATTGCAATGCGGAAAAGAAAATGGCGGCAGGATTAACTTCCTTCCAAAGTGCTCCAAACTCGAATACAGACTCTATCACAGACTTAATTACACAATTGTGGTAACACTCCAATGCGAAGCGATTACCACTTTATAAAACTGAATATATGCCTAAGTGAAACAAAGTTGCTTCTGATTTCGCCTTGTTCCAACGTTTGGATCTTCGTCTGCTCTACGTTTGGGTGATTGTAAAACTGAATTCGCGTTTCTATTTATAAGCAAATAAAAAAGGTGGAATTTACTTGGATGCCCTTCAACTTGAAAATAGAGGAAACCGTTTTCCTCTTGTGGCGCCCGCCACAAGGCCATGGCGCCCGCCACAAGCACAAAGTGGGGCGCCTTAGTGGAGGTGGTGGGAAAACGTGGGAGTTGATGGAAGTTTGAATTGGACACGTCATGGCTTGGACTGTGGCGTCCGCCATTGGGTAGGCCATAAGAGCAAAATGCTGGTTTTTAGGGTTTTTGCTCTTTTTCGCTCCTTTTCTCGATCAGGGCTCCTATTAAGGTAAAAACCTGAAAACAAAGGAAAACACAGTAATAACACAACAAAACGATAATAAAATAACTAGAATGCATGCGAAAGTGGAGTCGAAAATACGTAAATTTTAGTGTGATCAAGCTCTTTCATCATTTTGTTGTTCAAGTTAGATCCATTATCAGTAATGATCTTATCTGGCACACCATAACGGCATATGAGTCGATTCTTGATAAACTTCACGACCACCTGCCTGGTCACATTTGCATATGATGCCGCTTCAACCCACTTGGTGAAGTAATCAATAGCTACGAGAATAAATCTGTGCTCGTTAGATGCTTTGGGCTCTATCATGCCAATCATGTCAATTCCCCACATGGAGAAAGGCCATGGTGATGAAATCACATTCAAAAGTGTCGGAGGAATATGAATCTTATCCGCGTAAATCTGACACTTGTGGCATTTCTTCACGTATTTGCAGCAGTCAGACTCCATTGTTAGCCAATAGTAGCCTGCTCTCAACATCTTTCTAGCCATGGCATGTCCATTGGAATGAGTACCAAATGAACCCTAATAGACTTCAGTCATCAACAGGTCTGCTTCGTGTCTATCCACGCATCTGAGCAGAACCATGTCAAAATTTCTCTTATAAAGCACTTCGCCATTGAGGTAGAAACTGCCTGATAATCTCCTCAAAGTCTTCCTGTCCTTCACAGATGCCCCAAGCGGGTAACTCTGGTTTTGAAGGAAACACTTGATGTCATAATACCATGGCTTGTCATCTTTCACTTCTTCTACCGCAAACACATGAGCTGGTCTGTCCAAGCGCATCACGGTGATATTGGGGACTTCATTCCAAAGTTTAACCACAATCATCGAAGCAAGTGTAGCAAGAGCATCTGCCATCCGATTCTCATCTCGAGGAATATGATGGAAATCAACCTCAGTAAAGAACGTTGAAATCCTCCTCGCATAATCCCTATATGGAATGAGGTCGGGCTGATTCGTTTCCCATTCACCCTTAATCTGATTAACAACGAGGGTCGAATCACCATATACATCAAGATGCTTGATCCTTAGATCAATGCATTCCTCCAATCCCATAATACAGGCCTCATACTCAGCCATATTATTCGTGCATTTGAAAGTTAGCCTTGCTGTAAAAGGAATATGTGTGCCCTGAGGAGTAATAATCACTGCCCCGATACCATTTCCATACTGATTTACAGCGCCATCAAACACCATACTCCATCTGGAACCAGGCTCTGGCCCTTCATCGAGTGTAGGCTCATCACAATCTTTCATTTTCAAATACAGAATTTCCTCATCCGGGAAGTCATACTGAACTGACTGATAATCTTCAATAGGCTGATGTGCCAAATGGTCAGTCAAGATACTACCTTTAATAGCCTTCTGAGCTCGATACTCAATATCATACTCAGATAACAACATCTGCCAACGGGCAATTCTTCCTGTTAAAGCAGGCTTCTCGAAGATGTACTTGATTGGATCCATTCGGGATATCAACCAAGTCGTATGATTTAACATGTACTGACGTAAGCGCTTAGCAGCCCAAGCCAAAGCACAACATGTTTTCTCAAGCATTGAGTATCGAGACTCACAATCAGTGAACTTCTTACTTAGGTAGTAAATAGCCTACTCCTTCTTCCCTGATTCGTCTTGCTGACCAAGGACACAACCCATTGAGTCTTCAAGAACAATCAAATACATGATCAAAGGTCTTCCTTCCACAAGCGGAGATAGAATCGGAGGTTCAGACAGATACTCTTTAATACTGTCGAAAGCTTTTTGGCAATCCTCGGTCCAATCATGGGACTGATCTTTCCGGAGGAGCTTGAATATCGGCGCACATGTGGCAGTCATGTGGGATATGAATCTGGAAGTATAATTCAAGCGGCCAAGAAAACCTCAGACTTGCTTCTCAGTTTTGGGCGCAGGCATCTCTTGTATTGCTTTGACCTTTGCAGGATCAACCTCAATACCTCTTTCGCTAACAATGAAGCTCAATAACTTGCCGGAACGGACTCCAAATGTACACTTGTTGGGATTCAGACGAAGCTTATATTTCCTCAAACGTTGAAAAAGCTTCAACAAGTGCTCTACATGTTCGACTTCCGTTCTTGACTTCGCAATCATATCATCAACATACACCTCGATCTCCTTGTGCATCATATCATGAAACAAGGTGGTCATAGCTCTTTGATACGTGGCTCCGGCGTTCTTCAGACCGAAGGGCATCACTCGATAACAGAATGTTCCCCAAGGTGTGATGAATGTTGTCTTCTCCATATCCTCGGGTGCCATTTTGATCTGGTTATATCCGGAAAATCCATCCATAAATGAGAAGACATTGAATTTAGCTGTATTGTCTACCAACATATCAATATGTGGTAGAGGGAAATCATCTTTCGGACTAGCTTTATTCAAGTCTCTGTAGTTCACACACATCCGTACTTTTCCATCTTTCTTAGGCACGGGCACAATATTGGCCACCCATTGAGGATATGTAGAAGTCACCAGAAACCCCGCATCAATTTGCTTCTGAACTTCTTCTTTGATTTTCACTGCCATATCAGGATGAGTTCTTCTGAGCTTCTGCTTCACAGGCACGCACTTAGGCTTCAAGGGTAAGAAATGTTGCACAATATCAGTATCTAGACCTGGCATGTCTTCATACGACCAAGCAAAGACGTCGGCATATTCTCGTAGCAATTGAATTAACCCCTTCTTGACAGATTCTTCCAAGAGTGCCCCAATCTTCACTTCACGAACACAATCCTCATACCCCAAGTTGACTGTTTCCAGATTCTTGAGATGCGGCTGAATGATCTTCTCTTTATGCTCAAGTAGACGGGTAATCTCGTCAGGAATCTCTTCAACATCATCTTCTTCTGCCTCAAATACAGGGAACTCAAAATTGGGAGATGGTGTTGGATCATTATGTTCAATGGGTTTGATCAACCTGCATAATGATTTGGGATATGAAAAGCTTTTAGAAATTAAACAAGGCAAATCATTATGCAGATGAAAAGATTGATTTTATTCTATTTTTTAGGGTTTTATGTGATCACCAATTTCATGCAAAAAGCAAAAAGGGAAAATGATTGGAAAAACAAACATTTAACATGAATTTATTGAATGAAAAAATCATTGTATTTATGCACCAACAATGTCATCACTCCTCCTTTTGGCATGGGAGAAGGGCTTTTAAACAAAGTGATCATTACGTTGACTTGTGGATAACTGTAGGAATATCCACAGCGACCCAATTGTTGCAGACCCCTCTAGGGATGATGAAATTGCCAGAATCCTCTGTATCTTCTTCCAAGACAGCAGCAGCTTCTTCATCCTGACCGGTGTGGATAAAACCTCCACTCTTGAACAACCCTTTGGTGTTGAAAACCCCAGCCCGAGACTTATTATCTTCTAGCTCAATCATTTTTCCTAAACCAGCAGTTGCACCACATTCAATGGCCAACTTTGCATCTTTATAGGAAGCAAATGAAGGAGTTATCTTCTCAATAGGCTCAGCTATAGATAAAGCTTGGAAAGGAGTTCCAACTTCATCCTCAGCATCTATATACGAGAAGGAAGACAGATGGCTAACCAGGAGAGCATTTTCTCCCCCTACCACCACCAGCTTCTTGTTCTTCACGAATTTCAGTTTTTGGTGTAAGGTGGATGTCACGGCGCCTGCCTCGTGAATCCATGGTCTGCCTAAGAGACAGCTATACGATGGGTGAATATCCATAACCTGGAAGGTAATCTGGAAATCACTCGGTCTGATTTTGACTGGGAGATCAACTTCCCCAATCACAGTTTTCACAACAATTCCACTTTGCCTCATGGGAGGCCCTTGATATGACAGTTTTGAAAGAGTGGTTTTTGGTAATACGTTTAGCGATGAGCCAGTGTCTACCAGCACGTTGGACATGGCGTCGTCTTTGCAGTTCATAGATATATGTAGAGCCAAGTTGTGGTCTCTTCCCTCCTCAAGGAGATCAGAGTCACAGAAACTCAAATTGTTACAAGCAGTAATGTTTGCAACAATGTTATCGAATTGTTCTATTGTGACATCATGATCTACATATTCCACATCCAATACCTTCTGTAGTGCCTCTCTATGTGGTTCTGAATTCAGAAGTAATGATAACACAGATATCTTGGATGGTGTTTGTAGAAGTTGGTCTACAACATTGTACTCGCTCTTCTTGATGAGCCTCGGCATCTCATCGCAGTCTTCTTTCATATTGCCACTCGGGCCAACAGAAGTAGGAGTTATCAATGTAGAGGAGGGCTTAACAATAGGTTCCGGATTCGGGGTGCTCACAACATTCCCAATCGGGCGTTCAACAAAATCAGCATTAGCCTACGGCTTGGAAGGTGCTGAAAACACACGACCGCTGCAGGTCAAACCACTAACATCCGCGATATTAACAACAGAGGAAGATGGCAAGAACACCTCTTTCCCATCTTCTACAGCAACAGCGTTGTAACGAAAGGGAATTGCTTTCTCGGAAGAATACGGCACTGGACCAGCAGGCTTAATGATAAGAAAAGGAGAAGCCTTCTGCTTGCTACCATCATACTTGATGATAACAAGCTCGGGCATCCTGAATACTGGGGAAATCACATTGACTTCAGGCTCATCTTCGTCAACATTCCTATTCTGAAGAATCTCAATGACTCCTTCATCCAGCATTTCCTGAATATCCTTGCGCACCTGACGACAACCCAATCGGTTAACAGAGCATACTCGGCATCTATCATGGTCGTGCTCATAATGACTGTACTCACATAGCAGACGATGCATTTCGACAAGAGATTGTCGAATATGACTGACATATTTGACTTTGTACTTGTCAGGGCAGCCCTGGACCATGTTGACAGATTTCCCATGCTCGGGCAATGGGTTCTTCTTCACATTAGGACCTACATCCTCAAAACACAGAATGCCACATCTCACAAGGTCTTGAACCTTGGTCTTCAAAGGGTAACAATTTTCCACGTCGTGGCCGGGAGCACCAGAATGATAGACACAATGTAATTCGGGCTTATACCACCACTGGGGGTTAGCAGGTATAGCCGGTGGGTCTCTCGGAGTAATCAGCTTCCTCTCTATCAAAGAGGGATATAATTCTGCATACGTCATTGGAATAGGATCAAAGGTGACCCTTTTCCTCTCGTAACTCGTGCTGGTTTGATTACTGTTTCGAGGCTGGTAGGCCTGCTGTTGCGGCCGGTGCTATTGTTGCTGATATTACGGATGTGGTTGCTGATTGTTACTATGTTGCTGATACTGTTGATTGTCTTTGAAAACAGGTGCTATATGAGCCACCTGGTGCTGGTTACCGGCGGGACGCACGGTCTTCCTCCTCACAGAGGGTCTTCTAGATTTCACATGGGAAGTCACGGCATGTGCCTCTCCATCTTTCTTCTTTGCAAACGCCCCATAACGTTTGGCAGAAGAGCCTTCTTCTCTGGTTAGACGTCCTTCTCTAACCCCTTCTTCTAGACGCATCCCCATATTCACCATCTCGGTGAAGTCAGAAGGAGCGCTAGCAATCATCCGCTCATAATAGAATGAACTCAAGGTCTTCAGAAAGATCTTTGGTCATTTCCTTCTCTTCTAGCGGAGGCACAATCTGTGCTACCAACTCTCGCCATATCTGGGCATATTCTTTGACTGTTTCCTTGTCCTTCTAGGACATGGCCCTCAATTGATCCCTATCGGGAGCCATATCCACATTATACTTGTACTGCTTGACAAAAGCCTCACCAAGGTCGTTGAAGGATCGGATGTTCGCATTGTCTAAACCCATATACCAACGCAGAGCAGCACCGGACAAACTGCCCTGAAAGTAGTGGATGAGCAATTGATCATTATCAGTTTGAGTTGACATTTTCCTGGCATACATGACCAGGTGGCTGAGAGGACAAGTATTTCCCTTGTATTTTTCAAAGTCAGGGACCTTGAATTTTACAGGGATCTTCACATTGGGAACCAAGCACAGTTCAGCAGCAGACTTGCCGAAAAGATCCTTTCCTCTTAGAGTTTTCAATTCCTTGCGGAGCTCAAGAAATTGATCATTCATAGCGTCCATGTTCTCATAGACATCTGGACCCTCAGATGGCTCAGAATGATAGATGGTGTCGTCTACCCTGGGCATGGTATGCACGACAGGAGGAGGAACAGCAAGGACCAGGCTAGATGTCGGCATAGAAGCAAAGGTTGGAGCAGGACCCTCAGGCATGAAATTGGGAGGCATCCCCCACGGGAATTCGGCTGGCATGGCCGCTGGAGTAAAATGTGCACTGGCTGCAGGCACAGTTGAGGAAACAATCTCAGAGATGACTGTCCTCTGGGGAGGAGTTGAAGGCGTCAGAGAAGACTGGCTCTGGGCATCCAAGAATGATTCCATCAAGGCACTTAATCTGGCCACTTCCTCTTTCAGTTCACGGTTCTCTTGCTCTAGGTAATCCATCAGTCTTGAAGTGTTGGCTCTAGTGTAGTACCGGTGAGTCAGCTTGTCTTCAAAATAAATGAAGAACACAGAGTTAGACCACAGGACAAGAAGTCGGGAACAAAACCTGCTTATGCACATGATGCATGCAATGCTTGTGCATATGATTTGTTTGTTATTTAAAAGGAACTCTAGGGTTTTATTCGCAAATTTTGGAAATATTAAACTTTTATCACATATGGAAATATCTCATCAAATAATATCAGGGAAAAGAAGTACAGCATTGTCAATCATATACAAGAGAAAAGGAAAATAATCATCCTATGGATCCCTAGAAACAATCATCTAAAGCTCGGGACACAGGAAGATAGGATGCACGAAGCCTCTTCACCTCCCTCTCGTAGGCTGCCTCCATATTCGCCTTCTCCTTGGCGAGTCGATCGTACTTCCTTTTCCAAAACTTGGAAGACTGAGGAAGTAGAGAAGTCCATGCGTCATCAGGATCATCAATAACCTGGTGTTCGAGGAACTCGATCAAAGCGTCCTTCTCTCTAATCTGCTGAAGCAACTCTTCGCGTTCACGGATCCAAGCACGTGAACGGTCTTCGCCTCTCAACTCCTCTACTCCTTGATTAGGGAGGGTTGAAGGCCCAACCATAACCAAAGGTGTAGGTCTCGGATACTCGTAAGACATGAGATACTCAGACGCTCTCTTCCTAACCCAAGCAGTGTAAGGCTCCAAAGCGATGCAATTCTTAGGACCCAACTCTTTTCTTCCTTTCCTATGAATCTTGCGCCAAGCACGGGCCATTCTGCCCTTCAAGCCTTGGGGATCTTTACCCTCCTGAAAGAACACACCCTCTAACAGAATGTTATTAGGTTTATCCTTTAGGGGGAACCCAAGCTGACGACGTGCCAAAACAGGGTTGTAGTTAATCCCACCACATGTACCAAGAAGAGGTACATTGGAGAATTCACCACAAGAGTCGATAATCTGCACACCATCATACACACGGTTGTACCAAGAGATATCATCATTAGTGAGAGACATAAGTCTCGTGGACCACTGTAGACATCCTTTATTCTCCTTGAAGGCGACCGTCTGCGGTAAGTGAGAAATAAACCACTTATACAACAGAGGCAAATAGCACACAATGGCACCACCACCCTTTGCATTCCTCATATGCAAATAGAAATAAGCATCACCCAACAAGGTGGGAACAAGATTAAGAGTAGAGAAGATCCTAATAGTGTTCACATCCACAAACTTGTCGATGTTGGGGAACAATACCAATCCATAGATGAGAAGTACAAATATGGCTTCAAAGGCATCCTCACTCATGGCCTTCCCATATATAGTAGCTTGAGCAATGAGGAACTCAGAAGGGAGACCTTGAATTCCACCTTTGGTAGTCATATGAGCACCAACCAGAGACTCTTCTATGTGCAACATATCAGCTATCTCTTGAGAAGTAGGAATACCCTCTAAGCCACTGAACGGCAACTGGTCTAAAATAGGTATACCCACAAGATAGGCATACTCCCCAAGCGTAGGCAAAAGCTGGAAATCCGGAGTAGTCAGAAGAGGCAGAAGCTTCCCAAAACGAGCTTTGAAACCCAAAGGATCTAATACATAGGATGTCAGATTCCTTAACTCTTTCAAGTCTGGTTGCCTGAAGCTGTACTTCTTTGTATTCCTTCTTTGTCTTTCCATGTCTGAAAATTTTGCAAATAAACCCCTTATGTTCCTTGAAAATTTCTTATTATTTGATGATATGGATGCAAATGGGTGCATGAATGCATGAATGCAACAATCACACTCAAGGATCAAGCAAAGCACACCAAACAAAGGTCATGGGATGGATCATGTTATCCTTAATATCAATCATCCATTTTGGTGGATTATGGTTTACACCTTATCAACACCCAAGTTCCATTGATATTAAGGCTTCATGAACGGATCAACCATGAATCAAGGGTTTGTTGCAAGTCATGAGCATGGAGTCTTGGTTAAGGACCAACCCCAAAGGGAGTGTACTAAGGGTTTAACCTGCCAAACATGTTCTACAAGAGGTTCCCATAGTCATCATCCCGTCTTTCGGATATTATCGGAGAAACGACTACTCGTATTCCAAAAATATTCTCAAGAGAGACTCTTACGAGTGTAGTATCGTGTAACAATCGTATCAAATCTTACACTTGAACGACTTTCGCACTACATCTTAAGAATAGGCCAAGATGGGCTTGGTAAACTAAGGTCCTTGGCTTCTAAGGTCTATATTGGAAAGAGTAATGTCTAACCACAACTTACTTGTGTGACATTATTGATCCCAACATGACCTCCACCAAGTGAATGGACTTGCAGGTCAACTTGCTAAGGAATAACTCCACACAAGTCAACAAGACTACGCCATTCTCCTATCCTAAGTGCACTCGAATCCGGGTATAAGACTCATCTCACAAAGATCACCAAGTATACAAGGAGTTAATATCAAGCAATTCAATCATTACATACAATACATTAATCCCAAATTGCACAAAAATATGTCACAAAACAAATACAATACAACAAGCATGAAAAGTTGGCAAAACCCACTAGGCAATTTTTCCCCAGCAGAGCCGCCACTTTTCTGTAGCGGGGTATTCGTTACCATTAGAGATATTGACTAAATCCAAGGTAAATCATACAAAGTCGAGTCGCCACCGCACTTCTATTTATCCAAAGGAATGGTTAGAAAGCGAACAAAAACCTAATAGTTTTAACAAAAACTAGTAAAAGAAACAGAGATTTGGGTAAGGGGGTTGGTTATGCAATGGGAAGGTGTTAGGCACCCAAAACATCCTAGGTACTCCTAGGGAGCCCTTTTCATACTTGTTGCAAAGGTTGTTTGTTTTGTGAAAATTGGTTTGTGCAAACATGATTGAAGAGATGAGAAGAGAATATACAAGTTAATTACATTTTGTGTTTGGATGGATAAACCCATTGTCTACGTACCATCTTATAAAAAGATTAGGATCAAAACCTCATAGTTCGGGGTAAAAATCTCAAAACAAGTTGGTGAATTGATTGGTCCAAAAGCCTTAAGGTCTTTTGTTATCAAAGGGAGAAAACTCAACCAAACCACAAATCCACCATGTGAGGATAGCTTCAACATGCTAGTGAGGGGTTAACCCTATAATAAGCATGGAAGACTCATTGTCCATCACTAAGGATATAGGTGAGTATTACATCTACCACAAAGATAACTCAAACTTAATAGCTAAAGGTTATGGAAAATTGGATTAAGAAGTGGCCATTGGAACCACAAAAAGAAATTTGAATGGGTTATATTTACCAATTAGAAGTATGTACAAAATAGTCAAAGTGGACTTGAAGATTCAATTCAAGATAAGTGTTATGAAAAGAATGTTTGAAAATCAAAAGCATAAGGCTTAGGTTTCTAATGTTTGAAAGCAAAGGTTAAATGTTTGCACAAAAGGTTTTGGCTTGGGTTAGAGTGGAGAGATAAAGAAGAATGACTAAGTCCTAAGCAAAACAAAAAGGTGAGGGATAAGAAATGAAACCACACTAGGAGTTCCTCTCTTGAGATCATATTGATGATCCAAGTAGCTCACATCCTTTGGAATAAGCAAGCACAAATCATAAGCAATCAAACAAGTCTCATAAGAGATCCTCAATGTGTCTTGTATCTTTCACTTGGATGCACATGGCAATGGTCCTCCAATTAAGCTCAAATGGAAACCCCTAGCACAAAAGCACACACATCAAAAGTTTCCAAGAAGTAAAACAAGAATGGACAAGAGTGAGTTTAGAGATTTGGTCCTTCCAATCCATCTTCATCATTAAGATCTCTACTCCAATTTTGCATAAGGAAGGTCCTAAAATCTAAGTCCAATTCTCCATTTTTTTGCATAGGGAAAGTCCTAGAAACTAAGTCCATTTCTTTGCATTTGGTCCACAACAATCAAAACAAAAACACAAGCACAATAATATATACACAATTATGTGCTCAAGTGAGCAAAAGGCAAATGGCATTAACATAAACATGTGCTCAAATGAGCAAAGAGAAAAGCAAATGGATAATATGTGCAAGAATAGTAAATTGCATAAAAGTAAATTGCATAAAGTAAATGTTAATTGTCAATAGTTAGTGTTAGTAGTTAGTGTACCATAAGGCAAATTTAGCGCTATGTTAAGCAATCGTAATTGGACTTATGTAGAAGTCACAACTATCTGAGGCCGGTCAATAATAATGTAAGCAACAAACACAAGTTAGGAGTCTTGATTAGTGAACCAAGTCCCAAAAACTTGCCATGCCAAAAAGAGAATGAGAGTTGATCTTGTATTGGTTTAAGCCTTTTGCATGATTTAGAAGACAACTTATCCTTAATGCAAAGCCATTCACTTGATCAATTGATGTCGCAACCTGAAAAATACAGTGCGCAAAAAAAACAACCGGCGAAAGAAAAAGACAGAAGAGTCGCCACCGTGCGTTATTCATCCCAAAGGAGGGAAAGGAAACGCTCGAAGTAAACCTGAAAAAGGAAAGGACAAGACGGGGTCTCGCAACCAAATCTTGGGTTCGGGAGTCGGTTATGCGAAGGGAAGGTATTAGCACCCCTACGCATCCGTAGTACTCTACGGGATCCACTTTTGTAGTTCTTGTCTAAAGGGTGTGGGTTTATCTAATGTACTATTTACTAAAAAAAGGTTAAATAAAAATGACTCGCGTGGATGTCGCATCCACTGCATACGTATCTCATCTGAATATGAGAATTAGAGTCTTCGTAGCTCGGCTACCTAGGGGTTGGGGGGATGTGTGCTCGCTAAGACATCGCGTCTTATGCCTACGTATCTCATCTGGAATGAGAATCAGAGCAAGCCGTAGTTCGGCTAACTACGGGGTTGTGGATTGGGTTTTGGAAGAACGACGTCACTACGCAATCTACCGAATGCTCGACCTTTGGAGACTTACTCGCCTGTAGTAGAAGGAGTTAATGTGTTGCTTTGGGTTTTAGGGTTTGGGATGCTCAAGGGCAAAAAGGCAGTCCTTGACGAAGGAACCGCGCTACCTGCAGGGATACGAACACATACAAAACAAACATGTATAAAGTAAATGTGCCAACAAGGGGCTCAGAAGTAAATAAACAAAAGAAAACAAATGCCTCCTATCGAGGTCTTCCAGCTAAGAAAGCGATAAAATGCGGAAAAGAGGTAAAAGTACCACACGGATAAAGATCCGAAGTAACAGCAATTAAAGGAGTAAGAAACCCAGGGATCTCCCAAGCTAATGCTATCAAAGAAAGTGGGTCAGTACAGGTAATCGGAATGAACCTCCAGGGGTTATCCCACAAATAAAGTGGGAAACCACGCAAGTTATCCCTGCAAAAGTCATGTGAGCCCTCACAAAAACTCAACAAAAGGGTTAGTGAAACACCATAAGCATTTTTTTCATGGATAACAGTATGGTTTCAGAAATCTCAAACCCTGTGGCATACACTTCAGAAATCATGTGATTAAACATTCAAGGCATAGGTTTCACCCATTCATAATACATCACACATTTAGAACATTCAAATTGAAGGCGTAAAATAATGGGAATAGGGCAAACCTGATTGGAGAGCTTGATTGAAATTGAGTTGCACCCGTGAGGCCCTTCAGGGTTTGGAGGCTGCTCTGAGTTCTCTGTCAGGTTTCTCTTCAGGTTTTGTCCAGGGTTTTGTTCCAAGGAAACCTTAGAGTATTTTGCTTCTCTTCCTTTTTCTCAAGTGAAGCCTTGGTATTTATAGATTGAATTTCATAGTTTTGTGGGCTCAAATGAGAGAGACCCAAGTCTAAAAAATTTTATTATATTTTATTTATATTTTTTATTATTATTTTTATTTATTTATTTATTTTGTAAAAAAAAATTTATTTATTTCTTTTTTTTTTTTTTTTTTTTTTTTTTTTCTTTTTTTTTTTTTTTCGAATCTAATTCTGATTGACATGATGAAATGCTAAATGAATGCATGAATGAGGAGGGCAAATTTTGGGGTGTTACAGCTGCCCCTATTCAATCATCAGCTAACCCGAGTAGGATGAAAGCGAACAACTTATCAGGCAAACGGGGTGAGCTGTGATTGAATACCAAAGACAGACCGAAAATTTGCGCTCCGAGAACACCACAAAAACGCGGAAATACACCGCGCTGTTTATTTTTCTTCCGATCCTCTGGCTGGATCTGAATCAGTCTTCTGGCTTAATCTGGAGTTTCGATCCTCTGGCTGAACCTATACTCAATTTAGTCCTCTGGTTGGATATTAATTTTGATCCTCGGGCTGGATACGATTTTGATCTTCTGGCTAGATCTCCTCCGTTTCGATTCTCTGGCTGAATCTATTTCCTTTGATTCTCTGGCTGAATCTACTTCGATCTTCTGGCTAGATCTGAATTGTTTTGATGATAAATTCCCATCATTAGGATCCTGCATCTGAGGCATGCGCTGGTTGACCCTCTTTTGAAATCTACACCCAACCTTCATATTAGATATGCAGCTTCGAGCATATTCCACTTTTGGGCTTCGTACATATTCTTCGGGCTAGAACATGTTGTAACGACTCCTCAATTAGACTTGGGCTTGCTGGGGAAATAAAGCTTGTAGGCAACTTCACTGGGGAATCTTCAAATTGAGCCTTAGGCTGGCTTACTGGAACACGATTCTCAGGCTGAATCTTCGAAATGACCCTCAGGCTGGATCACTGGAACACGATTCTCAGGCTGAATCTTTGAAATGACCCTCAGGCTGGATCACTGGAACACGATTCTCAGGCTGAATCTTCGAAATGGACCCTCAGGCTGGATCACTGGAACACGATTCTCAGGCTGAATCTTCAAAATGAACCTCAGGCCGGATCACTAGAACACGATTCTCAGGCTGAATCTTCAAAATGACCCTCAGGCTGGATCACTCACGCTTGATCCTCTGGATGGATCTCATGACCTTGGTTGTAAAGTAATTCTTCAGTCTGCTTGGAAGAACCTGTTTATCAGCTTATGTGTATGCTTGATATGATATGCATGCAAATGCAAATGTTATGCATGGTGTAAAAAGAAATCTGCTTGGGGAAGCAAACTCCGGTAGGGAACAGATCGATGTATCAATCCTTGAATGCTCTGTGGGGAATGATCCGTCTGCCGGGACCAATGAGCCACCAAAAATAAATTGGCTGCTTGAAAAGTTAACCTTGCGGGGGGAGTATCAACTATGGAAACTTTGTTCGGCGAGGCTCTGTGAGGAGAGTCTGTGGGGAAAACACTTCCTGGGGAAATGTCGTAGGAAACGACCTTTGCTGGGGATATGAACTTGCTAATCGCCCTCAAGCTGGGGATTAACAAATCTGTTAAAAATAATCTGCTGGGGAATGAGATGAACACTGGGAACACCACCCTCTCATCTGTTGGTTATGCAACCACTCCGCTGTTGCTAGGAAGATACAGTCTGATATTGTCAACTCCGCTGGGGATATATAGTCTGGATACTGTCAACTCTGCTGGGGAACATCCTCTGCTGAGGAGAGACTTTGTCAACCGCTTGGGGATGAGGATTCATGACTTGGCATCTGGTTCCTGTGACCTGCAACCAAAAATACACGTATGCCTCGGGGGAATTACTCGGTTTGAATTCACCGTTCGGGATTAAGCACATTCAAAGCAATTTTAAATGTTTTCCTGTGCAAATCATCTGCAAAAGCCACCATTATGTTCATATGCAATATGTTTTATCAAAAATTCGGACATTTTTGCAAACAAACTGATAAATGAAAAATAAAGAGGCTCTTTAACTGAATTATTCGACTCTTAATGGGGAGAAAATTTGTGTCAGGAATAGGCGAGGGTATCAGGAAGCTGATCCCTGAAAAGAGGTGATCGCTATAAAAAGAGAACTATCTTAATGGCAATGGGGATACGGGGTCCCACTGAGTTTCGACTCTGCTATGACTCGTATGTCCTCAAGACGCTCTGCTCATCTTGCTTTCTGAAGTGGATGATTAGTCGATCTTTAACCTTCGAAGATTGCCGGATTGAATGAAACGGTGATATAACACTGATGAACTCAGATCACAGTCATTCGCTTATTCCCTAACTTTTGCCTGGATCGCCCCCTTTTCGGGTTTTCAATCCATCGGGATACCCATTTTTGCCTGAGCCGCCCTTTTGGGTTTTCGACTCACCGGGCGTACTCTTTTTTATATCCCTAATTTTTGCCCGAACCTCTTTATTCTTTTTTTTTTGGTTCGTCGGGATGCCCTTTTTTTGCCTGGACTGTTCTTTTTATCGTCCAGCGGGTCTATTTTATGCGAAGTATTTTTTTTTTTAACTGCGTCTGAGTTAATAGGGGACGGGAATCCTTCGCCGTCCATGGTTTATAGCATCAAAACTCCGCCATAAAAAATCCTTTTAACCACGTACGGACCCTCATAGTTCGGTGTCCATTTGCCCCTGTGATCTGTGTTGGGAGGAAGAAATATTTTGAGTACCAATTCACCGACTTGATACCCCCGAGGGCGCACTTTCTGACCAAATGCTTTCTTCATTCGTCTCTGACCGAGATACGTAAATTCTGGGTACGTAGTTCCAGCATAGCACCATTTCCCGTTGGTTTGATTGATGACCAAAGCTGAATCCCCGTATACATCCAGGGTTTTAATCTGTATATTGACGGCTTCCTCAAGTCTTAGGATACAAGCTTCGTATTCGGCTTCGTTGTTGGTGCAGGGAAAAGTTATTCTGGCACCAAATGGCATATGAACCCCCTTCCGGTGTGATCAACACTATACCAACTCCGCGACCATTGACGTGGACCGCCCCATCAAACATCATAACCCATTTGGATTCAGGGTCAGGCCCCTCCTCTGGGAGTGGTTCCTCTCAATCTTTCGATTTGAGAAACATGATGTCCTCATCAGGAAAGTCAAACCTCATAGGTTGGTAATCATCAATCGGTTGCTCTGCAAGATAGTCTGACAAGACACTTCCCTTGATGGCTTTTTGTGAAGTGTATTGGATGTCATACTCTGTCAGTATCATTTGTCACCTAGTAACCTTTCCGGTAAGTGATGGCTTTTCAAAAATATACTTGACTGGATCCATTTTTGATATCAATAGAGTCGTGTGAGTCAACATATACTGTCTTAGTCGGCGAGCAGCCCATGCCAAAGCGCGGCAAGTTTTCTCGAGCAATGAGTATCTTTGTTCACAGTCGGTAAACTTTTGCTAAGGTAGTATATTGCATGCTCTTTTCGATCTGACTCGTCATGCTGACCGAGCACACAACCCATTGACCTTTCTAACACAGTCAAGTACATGATCAACGGTCTTTCCTCTCGGCCTGTAGACTGGCCCCGATCTTGATCTCTTTCTTGTCGTCTTCGGTACCAACGTTGATGGTCTCAACCAACTCCTGATAAGGTGTAATAGCTCGGTCCTCCTGTTTCAACAATCTGGCTAACCCTTCAGGCAATTCACAATCTTCCTCAGCCCCTTCTTCGGCTTGATAGATAGGATTGTCGAAGTCATACTTGGCCATAGCAGTGTCGTTAGCAGTGAGATCCGAGTGGTCGGCTCTGCATGATGGAGGATCATGCTTTACCTTAGAATGAGAGTTTTTTTTTTGAAAGAAAGAAAAAACGAAAAAAGAAACATTGCCATTTTTTTTTGTAAAAGTAAAAAAAAACTGAAAGAAAGAGAACACAAAATTGTTTGCAAAAGCCGTCCTTTATTGATGATAAAAATAATTGCGAAACGTAACTAAATGGATGGCCCTACAAATGAGCCGTTACACCTTGGGCAAAGTGTAAGACTTTATTATGCATGTAATAAAGGAAAATAATAAAAATCACTCTTTCAGCAGAGTAACCCGGACGGTTTTTTCAGACGACCAATTGTCGAGCTTTTCTCCCGGGACACACGGGCGAATCCAGCTATCTAAGTCACAGTCGCTGTCAGCCTTGTCTTCATCTGCAGCATTGACGATGTGGGGGGAAACCAAACCCCCGCTGGAGAGAGTACCGGTTTCATTCTTCTGAGATCCCGGAGCATACCCCAATCCAAACTTGTCTTCTTTGATGACTGGCTCCACAAATTTTCCCCAGCCTTGGGCATTACCAGCTTTAACCACTTCGACAGCTTGCTTGTATGAAGAGATAGAAGTCCCGACCTTCTCAAACTCAGGTGAAAAGACAGCTTCGGGCGCGACCTCATTGATGTTTGTAGTTTCGAAGCCCTGACACAGCATCTCATGCATCTCGCCATCCATCTCTACATACTTAAATGTAGACAGGTGGCTAACAAAAATATCCTCTTCACCACATACAGTGACGATCTGACCTTCTAGTTCATATTTGAGCTTCTGGTGGAGGGTAGAAGTAACAGCACCGACAACATGAATCCAAGGCCGACCTAGCAGACAACTGTAGGCAGGCTGGATATCCATCACATAAAAGGTGCTCTTGAACACCTGCGGTCCAATCTTAACTGGCAACTCAACTTCGCCAAAAACAGCTCTCTTAGAGCCATCAAAAGCCCTCACAACTAAGTTACTTGGCCTCAGGATGGTGTCATCGCAATCCAACTTCGTTAAGGCTTTCTTTGGAAGAACATTCAGAGAAGAGCCTGTATCAACCAAAACATGGGAAAGCACCACCCCTTTGCACTCCATTGTGATATGCAAGGCTTTGTTGTGATTCCTTCCCTCAGGTGTCAGGTCATTATCGGTGAAACCTAGCCCCCGGCTAGGGTTTACATTGGAAACTACCGACTCCAACTGGTTAACAGTTATCTCTGGTGGAACATAGGCCATATTCAGTACTTTCAACAAGGCTGCTCTGTGCGCCTCAGAGCACAGCAATAGTGAGAGAATGGAGATCTTTGAGGGTGTCTGATTTAGCTGGTCGACTACCTTGTAGTCACTTTTCTTGATAATCCTCATAAACTCATCCACTTCCTTCTCGAATGCGGTCTTAGGAGGATCTTCCTCAGTAGTAACCTCTTCGGTGGATACCTGTTTCCCTTTAGCCTTGGCAGCTACCTCAGCTTCAGTATTCGCGCGTAATGTTGATGGTGCAAATAGGCGTCCACTGCGAGTGAAGCCACCAACCCCTCCAACATTGTTTACAGCGGAGCTACCAATGTCAATGTCTTCTTCGTTAACTTTCTGCCCCTGGCAGTAGATATCAGCCCCATAGTGCCACGGGATAGCACTGTCTTTCTCATACGGAACAGGTCCTGGTATTGTGATGGTGATCGGACCAACCAAAGTCGGTTGAGGGCTGTCAGAGTAAATTTCAACTGGTGTTGAACTTTCGATGTTCACCGCTGCTGGTTCTGTACTTTCTGGGAAATATATTGTTGTCGGAGAGAGTCTCTCGGGAACATATATTTCTTCAGGAGTGAAATAAAACGTCACCGTCGATACATCATTCTTCACTGGACGGGCCTGATCGAACTGAAGACAACCTTCATCTATCAGTTGCTGAATACCCCTTCTCAAACTGTCACATCCGTTTTCGGCAGCTTGACAATTTCTGCATTCTTTCCCACAGCCCGGGAAAATCTATCCTTTCAGAAGTCGGTCTTTAACCACCGATAGCGAAGTCTTCACCTTAGTCACATCAGAAACCAAATTCAAAGTTTCCCCACTATCAACAGCATTAATCCTCTGCCCGCCGTGAGCCGGCATCGGGTTCTGGATAACATTAGGCACCGGAGCGAAATTGATAGCCTGGGCATCTCTCAAATCTTGTACCTTTAACTGGAGAGCCTTGCAATTATCTGTAGTATGTCAGGTGCGTTGGAGTGAAAAGCGCATCTGGCGTTGACATCATAACCTCTAGGCAAATTATTAGGATCGATTGGTGGGGCCAGAGTTCTCAATGTAACCAGATTCATGTCAATCAGCTTGGGAAGTAATACTGAATAAGGCATTGGGATTGGCTCGATGACCCGGTCCGTCTGCCTTGGACGTTGTTGATAGTGTCTCTGCTGACCCGGATTACCTCCTTGTTGTTGATTGTTGTACCTGGGTTGTTGTTGTGGATGATATTGCGGTTGAGGAACAGGTGTTGGAATAGTGACTGCGGCCACTTGATCTTGATAATAATTAGGGCGTCCTTTACTTCTTCCTCTGCCGGCATACACAACGCTTACCTCGCCTTCTTTTCTTCGCTGACTGTTACCAGCAAACGGTCTCTTGGGACCTGATGGGTTGGAAACACTATTGTCTTGAATTCGGCCCATCTTCAACAGACTCTCGATTCTTTCTCCAGCAATTACTATCTCTGCAAAGTTGATTGACGGGCAAGCAGCCAATCTCTCAATATAATTGCCTTGAAGAGTGTTCATGAACATGTCCGCCATCTCCCTTTCAGACATAGGGGGTTGGACGGACACAGCAATCTGTCTCCAACGCTGAGCATATTCTCTAAAGGTCTCCTTGGCAGTCTGGGACATACCTTGCAACAAGGTCCGATTTGGAGCCATGTCCAAGTTGTATTGATATTTCTTGACAAAAGCCTCTGCCAAGTCTTTCCAGCTCTTGATGGTAGTACGAGACAAATGAGAATACCATTCACGAGAAGCTCCAGTTAGACTGTCTTCAAAATAGTACATCCACAGCTTTTCATCTTCCGTGTTAGCTCCCAACCTTCCCAGATAAGATTGGAGATGGGTGCGTGGGCAAGAAGCCCCGTTGTATTTCTCAAAAGTAGGGGGTTTGAACTTGTGAGGAATCCTTACTCCCTGAACCAGACCAAGATTTGTGACATCAAAGCCTAAGGAATTTTGAGACTCCAAAGATTTGAGCTTCTCAGCAAGCTCATCCATACGGCGAGTGGTCTCGAGGGCCTCGTCGTGCAAAGAAAATTGATCATACTGATAATCTTCAGTAACGGGGTGCCCGTTAATCCGAATTCCTTGATTCACATTGTACCTTCCGCCAATACCATTTCCAACATTCCCTGTGTTGCCAACATTACCCGGGTTTCCATCAGCATTTGCGTTACCCGCGTTACCAGTGTTCACAGGGTTATCAGCGTTCCCAGGGTTACCAGGGTTTCCCTCAGCATTTAGTATCTCCACCTCAGGCCTCGGTTGCCCAACCAATTCCCTCAGCTTTTCTTGACCTGCTTTCATACCAGTCATCAATGTCATGAACTGATCCATCCTTTCACGCATATCAGCCAGCTCTTTCTGTACTTGGTCCATCGCTAGTCGTGGACGGTTTTCCTTTGTCGGGTATCTGTGAACTCGCTTGGGACCAATAACTGCCTGATACAGGGAACAAACATTAGACACTGCGGTGACACCTGCAAAACAGACAAGGGTTAATATGCATGGTATGCGATGCACTGCTTGTTCAGTTTTAAGGCACCCCCGTTTTGAAAGGGAATACCCAGCAAATGAATAAGCATGAGATGTTGGATGCAAATATGCAGATGATGTTATGCAATGCAAAGGCATGTCAATCAGAATTGATGGATCCGCTTGAACATCTGTCAGGTTGCACTTCCTGGAGAGAAATTCACTGAGGAATATAATACAAGACCAAAACTCTGCTCCAGAAAACCGGGTTGGTTGGAGGTTAAGGTTTCCTGAATTTAGCCCACACCTCACTGGTAGGTTCTAAGAACAGAAGTTCGTCAGCTTCAGCCCTTCAGTCGCGAATAATACGTTTACCACTGAAGGTTTGGCATTATTACGGGATAAAAGACCTCCACTGACTCCCCTCAACAGGACATCCTAAAGCAAGTTCCCAGTCTCGGGGTCCTCGGATTGATCAGCGAGAATGCGCCCACCAGAGCTAACATAATCACGTCTCGGAGGAGAGGCCTCGACTGAGTTCTCGGGAAATGGTCACCAGAGTCGACGATTTCTAAAGGAACACCATGTCGTTACGGAACATCCGTAGGACATAATATATCCAAAAGAAACCTCGTCTGGGTGTGGTTCTTCACGAACGACTTAACGTAACAACATGCCACGCAAGCCTCATGATCATCCACTCTAAAACCTATGTGTACACTCAAGCCTGGGTAATGGGCTTATCTCTCATAGAACATCTCATCCCAACAAACAAACAAACAAACAGATCCAATAGATACAACAGATGCATGCAAGCAGGTAAGCAAATAAATGTACAAAAGCATGAACACCCAATAAACAAGAAATCACACAAGCTAGGAGGGACTCGCTTAGGGAAGATGGACCAGCAAGAGGTCAACTTCTTTATCCCCAGCAGAGTCGCCAGCTGTCGCAACCTGAAAAATACAGTGCGCAAAAAAAACAACCGGCGAAAGAAAAAGACAGAAGAGTCGCCACCGTGCGTTATTCATCCCAAAGGAGGGAAAGGAAACGCTCGAAGTAAACCTGAAAAAGGAAAGGACAAGACGGGGTCTCGCAACCAAATCTTGGGTTCGGGAGTCGGTTATGCGAAGGGAAGGTATTAGCACCCCTACGCATCCGTAGTACTCTACGGGATCCACTTTTGTAGTTCTTGTCTAAAGGGTGTGGGTTTATCTAATGTACTATTTACTAAAAAAAAGGGTTAAATGAAAATGACTCGCGTGGATGTCGCATCCACTGCATACGTATCTCATCTGAATATGAGAATCAGAGTCTTCGTAGCTCGGCTACCTAGGGGTTGGGGGGATGTGTGCTCGCTAAGACATCGCGTCTTATGCCTACGTATCTCATCTGGAATGAGAATCAGAGCAAGCCGTAGTACGGCTAACTACGGGGTTGTGGATTGGGTTTTGGACGAACGACGTCACTACGCAATCTACCGGATGCTCGACCTTTGGAGACTTACTCGCCTGTAGTAGAAGGAGTTAATGTGTTGCTTTGGGTTTTAGGGTTTGGGATGCTCAAGGGCAAAAAGGCAGTCCTTGACGAAGGAACCGCGCTACCTGCAGGGATACGAACACATACAAAACAAACATGTATAAAGTAAATGTGCCAACAAGGGGCTCAGAAGTAAATAAACAAAAGAAAACAAATGCCTCCTATCGAGGTCTTCCAGCTAAGAAAGCGATAAAATGCGGAAAAGAGGTAAAAGTACCACACGGATAAAGATCCAAAGTAACAGCAATTAAAGGAGTAAGAAACCCAGGGATCTCCCAAGCTAATGCCATCAAAGAAAGTGGGTCAGTACAGGTAATCGGAATGAACCTCCAGGGGTTATCCCACAAATAAAGTGGGAAACCACGCAAGTTATCCCTGCAAAAGTCATGTGAGCCCTCACAAAAACTCAACAAAAGGGTTAGTGAAACACCATAAGCATTTTTTCATGGATAACAGTATGGTTTCAGAAACCTCAAACCCTGTGGCATACACTTCAGAAATCATGTGATTAAACATTTAAGGCATAGGTTTCACCCATTCATAATACATCACACATTTAGAACATTCAAATTGAAGGCGTAAAATAATGGGAATAGGGCAAACCTGATTGGAGAGCTTGATTGAAATTGAGTTGCACCCGTGAGGCCCTTCAGGGTTTGGAGGCTGCTCTGAGTTCTCTGTCAGGTTTCTCTTCAGGTTTTGTCCAGGGTTTTGTTCCAAGGAAACCTCAGAGTATTTTGCTTCTCTTCCTTTTTCTCAAGTGAAGCCTTGGTATTTATAGACTGAATTTCATGGTTTTGTGGGCTCAAATGAGAGAGACCCAAGTCCAAAATTTTTTATTATATTTTATTTATTTTTTTATTATTATTTTTATTTATTTATTTATTTGGTAAAAAAATTATTATTTTTTTTTTTTTGTCATTTGATATTTTTTTTCGTTTTTTTTAATATTTTTTATGAAAAAAATGGAAAAAAAATGAGAAAATAAAAAATATTAAAAATCAGAAATAGAAACTAGAAATTATTTGGGAAATAATGTAATTGGTCCCATAATTTTTGGATTAAAAATGAAAGAGATATTGATTTTTGAAATAAAAGGAATTAAAGAAAATAAAAATCAGAAATTAAAAAATGCAAAAAAACATGGAGCGTTAGATCTGAGCTCATTAATTGAGCTGGCAGATCACACGCTCTAGATATGCGCGCCTACCATGTGCCTTGGTCAACTGAAGCGCACGATGCATTTAGAAAGGTCATAACATTGGACGCATGGGATCGAATCTGGAAACACCATCACACGGTCCAGATTAAATCTGGCAATGAGGCAGCCACCGGAGCCACCGTCTTCTCCGGTGAGCATGCAGTTTCCGGCCAGATTTACAAAGATTCAAACCTTAACCAAATCGTGCGATCTATACATCATTAGAAAGTTGGGATGATGTACATCATCCATATACCATCCATTTTCATTCTAGATTTCTATGGTTTGAGAAATCAGAAATTGAAAAATCTGGTGTTCATCATGAACTCAATGAATTTCAGAAATTAAAAGCATAAACATGGTGCCTCTATTGAGAGGACTTCAGCCAACACAAGATCCAAGCAAATAGGTCCATAGATGAGGAGAATCGAAGAAAATACCAGTTGGAGTGTAAGCTTGAGTTCTGGTACTTTGAGCACGATGCCTTGCTTGCTATGCTAAAACAGAAGACCAGTGAGATGAATGGTGAAGGTTTAGAAGCTTAAGATCCAAGAATTCAACCAGATGAAGTTGAATTTTGGATCTGAAAAATTTGAAGAAAATGCAATTGCTTCTTTAGTGATGGCTATGGAAAGAATTCTGCATCATTTCAGGTTGAATTAGGCGTGTGAAATAAGTGGAATGAAGTCTCTATTTATAGAGGAAGTGGCAAGGAGAGTGTGAAATGATCCGTGTGCATGGCATGTGAAGCTTCATTGCATGGGCTTGCATGATCATGCACAAAGCCCAAAAATAATGCCAAATGGATTCTGAGCATCGGCCAAATGGAATTGGACATGTGACTTTGCAAGGCAATTGCTTATGCACCAAGTTTTCAAGTGAATTCCTCATTTGTACCTAAACATTCATCTCTTTGAAAATACCATTTAGAAAATCCAAACATAGGCATGTGGGTAATGGTTGGAAAGGTCTTTGTATAAGGAACAAATGTTATTTTGGACAAAAACTCATTTGAAGTGTGGAAATTTATGAAATTTGAGTTTAAAGTGCAAGGTGCAAGATATGTCAAGGCAAGGTTTCTAAAATTGGCCAACTTTCAAGCCCTTCTATTTTGATGATGCAAGTCTCAAATTGAAAAACCTCCAACATCAAGGTTGTAGATATTTTCAAGACAATCAAAATGGACTTAAATTTTGCATCATTTGGATTTTTGATGAAAGAGTTATGGGCACTTGAAGTTGGACTTTTTTGACTTTTAATGCATTTGGTCAAAAAGGACCTATAATGTCTTGCATTATCACATGTATTTCCTTTGAGATTTTGAAATTTTGTTAAACATAACATTTGAAGTAGACATCTTAATATTTCCAATGCATTTGATCCCACCTCAAAATCATAACAAATTAATGAGTTATGTCCTTGGGAAGTTGACCCACAATTAGGGTTTCAGTCAAAATGACCTATAATGTATTGGAATGGCAGATGGCCTTCCAAGCTTCAAATCAATTTTTGATGAACATGAAAGTTGTTCATATTGTCCTAAAGAACATTTTTGACTTTGGAACCATCTCCATTTGACCAACACATAAAAAGTTAGGTCTCAGTGCATTTCAAAATAGTTAGATGAATTGACTGATCAACTTCTCAAGTCCACAACTCATATCTTGATGAATTGATAAGTTCAAATATGCATGAAATGATGAATTAAAGAACTTCCCTTGATTGTATTTGACCATGGGCTGAGGTTGCTTCAGGAGCAAGGCATTGTGGTGCACAGATGAATTAGGGTTTCTCTGAAGAACAAGACCTCAAACCCTTTGACTTGCTTTGATCAAAATGATACATTGAGGTACTAGGGAGGCATATTTGATGGATGAGAGCTTTGGGAACCATTGCCATGCTTGCTATCATCTCCTTTTGACCATGTCTTTGTACCAATGATCTCCTAGAAGCTTTGGACCTTGTGATTGCTCAAACTACAAAACAAAAGATGTTAGTGACATATTTTTGTGCTTTTGGTTAGTAAATAAAAATGAGAAAAGCAATGATATACAATTCAAGCATGCTTGGTGATCTCAAACCACTCACAAGAGATCCGACCCAAAGGCAAAGGGAACCAAGATGCTGAAGATCCTTGAGGCTATGCAAATGCAATGTTATGAGGCCATGAGGGATCTTAGGGCCAAAATTGGGGTCTTACAGGCTCGAAGAGGCCATTGATCTCAGAATTAAGCATTTAGATGTGTTTGGAGATTCAGCTTTGATTGTGAATCATATCAAAGGTGAATGGGAGACGAATCAACCCGGTTTTATACCATATAGAGACTATGCGAGGAGGATTTCAACTTTCTTTACAAAGGTTGAGTTTCATCATATCCCTCAAGATGAAAACCGAATGGCAGATGCTCTTGCAACATTGGCATCAATGATTATAGTGAAGTATTGGAATGAGGTTCCCAATATGACTGTGATGCGTCTTGATAGGCCAGCTCATGTGTTTGTTGTTGAAGAGATCAAAGACGAGAAGCCATGGTATTATGACATCAAGTGTTTCCTCCAAAGTCAGATTTACCCATATGGAGCATCTTTGAAAGAAAATAAGACTTTGAGGAGATTAGCCTGAAATTTCTACCTAAATGGTGATGTATTATACAAAAGAAACTTCGATATGGTTCTGCTCAGATGCGTGGATAGACACGAAGCAGACTTGTTGATGACTGAACTCCATGAAGGTTCCTTTGGTACTCATTCCAATGGGCATGCTATGGTGAAGAAGATGTTGCGAGCAGGTTACTATTGGCTGACAATGGAATCTGACTATTGCAAGTTTGTGAAGAAATGCCACAAGTGTCAAGTATATGCTGATAAGATTCATGTTCCTCCAACACTGTTGAACGCCATTTCCTCCTCGTGGCCCTTCTCCATGTGGGGAATTGATATGATTGGCATGATTGAGCCCAAAGCTTCGAACGGACATCGTTTCATTTTGGTGGCAATTGACTACTTCACGAAATGGGTTGAAGCGGCATCGTATGCGAACGTAACCAAGCAAGTTGTTGTGCGGTTTATCAAGAATCAGATTATATGCGGTTATGGTGTGCCAAGCAAGATCCTTACTGATAATGGATCGAACTTGAATAATAATATGGTGGAAGCTCTTTGTAATGACTTCAAGATTGCGCATCATAATTCTTCTCCCTACAAACCCAAGATGAATGGGACTGTTGAAGCTGCAAACAAGAAGATTAAGATTATTCAGAAGATGGTTGTAACATACAAAGATTGGCATGAGATGCTCCCATTTTCTTTGCACGTGTATCGAACATCCATCCGCACTTCAACAGGGGCAACCCCTTTCTTTCTTGTATATGGTATGGAAGCAGTGCTCCCCGTAGAGGGTGAGATTCCTTCATTGCGTGTGCTCATGGAAGCCAAGTTGAATGAGGCTGAATGGTGTTAGACCAGGTATGACCAGCTGAATTTGATCGAAGAGAATAGATTGACTTCCATGTGTCATGGTCAGCTATATCATCAAATGATGAAGAAAGATTTTGAGAAGAAGGTCAGACCTCGTGTGTTTAGAGAAGGTAACATTGTGCTCAAGAAGATTTTATCGTTCAAACCAGATTCTAGGGGAAAATGGACTCCTATTTATGAAGGCCCATATGTTGTTAAGAGATCCTTCTTAGATGGTGCTTTGATTCTCACAACTATGGATGGTGAAGAGTTCACTCGTCCTGTGAACGCAGATGCAGTCAAGAAATACTTCGCCTAAAAAGAAAAGAACAACTCGCTAAGTTGAAAACCCGGAAGGGAGGATTAGGCAAAAATGAGCGTCTTGGTGGATTGAAAACCCGAAAGGGTGATCCAGGCAAAAGTTAGAGACATAAAACAGAAAAATTATCCCGATAAATTGAATACCCCACCTTGGGGAAATTTATGCAAAAATTTGGGATTATGGCAAGTAACAGCATCCTGCTGATCTTCAGATTTTGAAGACTTTTGAGCACAACGATCGACGGTGATTCATCATCCCCAGTAGCGGCCAAAAGCACAGTGGACATCAAGAGTTGGTGGAAGGATTAGTGATCATTGTATTCAATGTAACCCTTTTCCATGTAAATTACAATTTTCTACTTTGTAAAAATCTATGGAGTCTTGTCATTTACGGACTACCATTCCATTAAATAAAGTTGAACTTTTATCCAATTATTTCTACTCTTGTTTACTTTAGCAAATAGCTTTAAATTTTATTATGATCATTTTGAAATTAAAATTTTTAATCAAAATTATTTTTCTTAAACATATAAAAGCATGAATCTTAAAGCAATTGATTTCATTTAAAAGAAATATCATCAATGGTTCGAAAGCAGTAAGCCCTAACTGGGGAGCAGTATTGGTCCTCCCCGAGCAGTAGGCGTAATTTCTCTTTCATCCTCAACAGCATTTTTAGCATTCAGCAATCGTTGTCCGCTATTCCTCAGTAGGGTAGCCAGCAGAGTTGGTTGATTCAGTCCCCTGCGGAATGTTTATTCCTCAGCAGAATTTGTGTTTATTCCCCAGCTGAAAACCGGTTTCATCAGCAGTTCGTGTGGTTGTGGTAGAACTTTGGTTTCCTCACCAATCGCCATCTGACTCGCTCCCAGTCAGAGTTTTCTCCTGGTTTCTGAGCAGCTATTAGCGTTTATCCTTTGCATGGTTGTCTCCCATTTGATATGGTGTGGACCTAAAATTCCCCGCAGATTCAATAACGGTTTTTCTCAGCAGATCTCTTCTTTCCCCTGCTAGGTTTGAGCCTTTGGGATGATGATCTCTCTTTCCTCTAGCAAGTCGTCTCCCTCTTTTGTGGATTGACCGAGAATTGTATCGATGATTCAAATTTGTGACACCTTTGTATCCTTTGCGATTATTTTGTCAGCATGATCATCACATATACATATACATATACATGTACATATATACTCATATATTTCATCATCATTTTTGTTGATTCACTAATGAGATTCTTATTCTCCGTTATGGAGGTACTTTATCCCATACAAGTTTGATGTCTGTCCTCCCTCCATTGTAGAGTGTCAACCCCTTAAGCAGAAAGACTTTAACATTTCTCCTCTCCTCACTGAGTTATTTCCTCGTGGATAATTATTATTTTAGTTTCCTCCCCAGTTGATTATCTGGATGGAATTACTCCCCTTGAGTTATATCCTCATTGAGTTAAGTCTTGATTGACTGTTTCTTTCTAGATCTTACCTAGATAGATGCTTTGGGTCCCCTAAGAGTTTATTACCCAGTAGCTGGTAATATTCTTCTTAGTTTGCAGTTTTCTACTTCTTGCCCAATACCCGACAAAAGTACCCTTGTTTTCTCCGCATTGGAGTTCCCGGGGGATTCATTTTTTATGATTCCCTAGGAAGTATATCCTTGATATGTTCATCCTAACCGATGACAGATATTTTCTTCCCCTGTTTTAAGTTTATCCTTGATATGTTCATCCTAACCGGTGACGGATATTCTCATCTTTGGTATTCTACCCAGGAAAAAAGGTAATTATAATCCCTATTTTCATTCCCCAGAGAGCTAATCCTTGATATGTTCATCCTAACCGATGACAGGTTTTCTTCTCTTTGCGGTCTTCTGCCCAGTAACCAGTAGTTGTAAATCCTGCTTTTCTTTCCCCTTGCAGAGTTTATCCTTGATATGTTCACTTTAACCGATGACAGATACTCTCTTGTTTGGTATTCTATCCAGTAACTGATAGATATAATTCCTACTTCCCTCCTCGCAGAGTCTATCCTTGATATGTTCATCCTAACCGATGACAGATTTTCTCTTTGATGGTATTCCTACTTTTTGTTCAGTTGGTTTATCCTTGATATGTTCATCTTAACTGATAACGGATATCCTCCTTGACATCCCCAGGTAAGTATATCCTTGATATGTTCATCTTAACCGATGACAGATTTTCTTTCCTTTGAGTCTATCCTTGATATGTTCACTTTAACCGGTGACAGATATTCTCATCTTTGATCTTCTTCCTAGTAACTGGTAGTTGTAAATCCTATTTCTGCAGTTTTCCCCAGCAAGGTTATTCCTACCCAGTAACCGGTAATGAATACTCCCTCCTAGAGGTTCCCAGTGAGTCATCCTTGATATGGTCATCCTAACCGATGAAGGGTGTCCTCTTTGTCAGATTTTTATTATCTCCTTACCCAGTAGTAGGTAGTGGATAATAAATTTCGGTTCCTCCTGCGTTGAAGTTTATTTCTTCCCCAGTTGAGTTGAGTGCGCATTTCCTTAGTGAAATCGCTTTTCCTGCATGATTCAAGTACTTCAGTTTTATCCTGATCTACTCGTCTCCCCTGCAGATGTCTTTGTATCCCTGGCTGAGTCTTTCCATTTTATGGAATTCCTCTAGTCTTCCAGCAATTTTTTAAGTCGTAGCCTGGCCTACGCATAACCCTTTTTATCCCCCAGAGTCTCTGTCTCCCCAATGAGTTTTCCTTATGGAATGCATTGTACTCCTACGGATATTTAGTCTCTCTGATTTCTTTTCCTTTGTGGCAACATTTCCCCACATAGAATTTTCTTTTACGTTCATATCATACGCATCATGAGGTCTCTTAGGGACCAAAATTTGTTTCTATATGTTGTTATTTAAGCCCATTCTACTGAGTCGATACGAAGATTTTAACCTTCACCTCCTCAATTAGAATGTTCTTAAATAGGGGCAACTGTAAGACCCCAATTTTGACCCTAATATCCCTCATGCAATCTCATCATATGCATTAGCATTGGGATCATACCTTGGCATCCTCCTTACCCCTCTTTCATTGGGTTTGTTTTGGGAGAGATCACCAAGCACCATGTGATTATATCATACTTGTATATTTATCATTTTACTAACCAAAATATCAAAAATATGTCTTTGTATTTGCCTAACTCTTTTGTAGGTAGGGCATGGTCCTGATTGGTCTATCAAGTTCATATCTAGGGTTTAAGACCCTCATATTTAATAGCACAACCAAGGATTGATCCACAAAGTCTCTAAGAATCATATAGGAGTCCCCATGATCTCTACATGTTATTATGATCAGGTTTTCTTCAAGAGTTTGGAGTTGATTTGCCTTGGAAACCCTAGTTTGTCTAGGTATCCTGAGTAACTTCTTCAATAAGCTTCCTCACCAATTGATCAAATTTCTCAAGGGACACTTCAAATTCATCATATTTTGCATATATGATCTACCATGATCCTAAAAAAGTCAAGAGAATTGCAAGTTAGCAAGTTGGTTGATGGTGGTTGGCCAGATGGATTCATCTGATCAAAACTGGGTCTCCCTAGACTCTATCTCCTACAATTTCCACCATATTAAAATGATTCCAAGAGCAACGTTACTATAAATGACATTCCAAACAAATTTCATGTTTAAGTCTAGAGCATGTGATATGAGGATACATTATAGGTCATTTTGGACCAACACCATTGAACAAGTGATTTTCCTCAACTTCAAAAATGCATAACTCTCTCATTCTAAATCCAAATGATGTCAAATTGGTGACCATTTTGAATTTATTTGAAAGAGATACAACTTTGATGAAGACACTTTTCTCATTTGGAGCTCACATAAAAAGTTTAGTAAGGTGGAACATTAAGGTATATGACTTGACACTTAGAAAAATTTTCAACATGTTGAAATTTCCAAACTTCCACCTCAAAATTCACCTTGATCCAAGTTCCAAATGGAAAAGTGTTCAACACAAGAGGTGTTCCTCTTGATCTAATCTTTCCAAAGAATCCTAATTCATTCATTTTGGACCAAGTTTGCTAGGGTTGCGCATGGTTTTAATAGGCCTGCATCATTGGTAGAAATCAAAGTTCAAATGATCACATAACATTCCCTTGCCATTCAAGCTTCATTCCAACCTCATTTCAGATGCATTTGGACCTAATTGGATTGCTTCATGGGCCTGTACACGCCCATGCAAGCTTGTGCATGACATTGCCAAATTTGGAAGGAAATTCAAGTGTGGAAATAACACTTCCAAATGCTAGAAATATGGACCCCCTAAGCTCATTTGAAAGGATCCTTGCGCGCCAGCTTTGCCCCCTCTCTTCAAACCCTCACAATTCAAAGGAAAACCTGTAATTTTCACTTGAAAATTGAGTTTGAATCTCATTGTTTGGAGATTCAAAAACTCGAGGATCCAAAGCTTCTTTCCATTCCTAATCCACTTCTGCAAGTCATTGGAGCAAGATCAAACAAGAATTGAAGCATATAAACTACCATATGTGTTTTAGACTTTATTCCTATAAATGAACACTTGTCGATCAGATAAGTTGCTTTGGCACTAAACTTATCCCATAAACTTAATGACAACTCAATAATCACATGCACTTTCATCCATTGTCTTTTGCAAAACTCATTAAAGTTCTCTAAAATAACCTCTAGGAATCCACCATGTCCTAATCTCAAACCCTATAACTTGTTATTGTCATGAAAGTCTTTATTAGCTAATGATAAATGAACAACAATAGTGGAACCTTTTAAATTATACATACCACATATTTTAGACAATTTAACTATGCTCACTTCACCATGCAAAATCTTCAACACCCCATGTTCAACTCTAGTACAATAACCTAAATCACCAAACCATTTATCTCTGCTTATGCTAGGTGTTAAGGCATCTTTAATACCTCACCTTTCAATTATTTAATACAATTCTCCTGATTTAAAATTACTTTCATCTTCACTTTCCACAACACAAAGTTGTTGTCTTTGAAAAATTTCTCAATCTTCTATTTACCTATGATGCTCATTTATAAACAACACCCCTTTGTCCCACAGTGGGTGTCATTTTTGTGTGAAAAAGTGATAGAATAATTCAAATCACTTCTGAAGAGTTATTAAGAGTTCAAACACACCAAAAATATTGATGTGTGAGGATAAATAAAAATGACAACTAAAATAAATAGCCTAAAATAACAAATAACATGGAAAAAGTAAAACCAAATTACCTACTAGTTTGATCAAATGATCTACTATAGAAGAGAGAACAACTCTCTAATTAACTATACTTCCAAAAGTTGTTACAATAGAATACAAATGAGTCAAATAAAATTAGCCACTAAAGTTCTCAAGAACAAACCCTATTTCTTATCCCCAAGTATTTTCTATCTCTCTAACTCTCTATATATGAATCACACAACACTATGGTATTTAAAAGTGTTTCTCAATCCCCTTCGATACCTTCAAACATTTTCCAAATATTAAGAACACAAACATAAGAATTTATCCCCTTGTCTCACTAAATTTCCCTAGGATGGCGACCTTCTCCCTTGTCTTTTAAACTACATTTAAAGCTTGTAAAGATAAAAATGAAAGATATACATAATTATAACAATTGAAACTCAGTAGGTTCTTAACGGACTCAAAACACAACTTATTTATTTTTATAAATAAAAGATTATAAACATCTTATAATTTATTTTATATTAATTTAAAATATTATAAATATTTTATAATATTTATAATATTAATTTATAGTATTTTAGAACATCTCTTTATATCTTAGTGTATATCTAAATATTTTAGAGTATCTCTAAATTAATATTAAAAATATTTATAATATTTTAACATTAATGAACGGATCCGTGAATTAAACTGATACTCGCGAATCGCTCGGACAAATCTGTCACTTGTCAAACCTGCCTCCACAACTCTGACATCTTCTGTGGATATTTTTGTTTCTCTTCTATTTTTTTATTTATGACAATCTTAAAATATATTTTATTTAATTTCATTACTCAAAATTTTTAAAGTATATTTCTAAAAAAAATTCATGTCACAAGTTACAATCGACTTTTTTAAATGACAATTTATTGTTAAAGCATGTATAATGATCATATCTTAAGAAACATATTACTAACAAGTAACACCTACATTGTCTTCTCATATATATATATATATATATATATATATATATATATATATATATATATATATATATATATATATATATATATATATATATATATATATATATATATATATATATATATATATATATATATATATAACAAAAAGATAAATATGATTAAAAGAAACACAAAGATTACAAATAAATACATATATTCAAACATGACATGCAAAATATAATAATTAGTTTTCTTTATTCTCTTTACTTAAACGCTCTCAAATGTATTTCACGAGATCTGTCAGGGAATTAACTGTGTTTTCTTTTTTCAAATATTTTTACAATTTTGGTAACTTTATCTATTGAAACACCAGTCTTCACATGTCATAATAAAAATTATCAGTGTAGGTATGTCATTTGTCTTTGACTATCACATTAAGCAAATATGCTGCATGCATATATATTATATTTTATTAAATTTTTAAATGTTAAAAATCATTTTCCCTTCAGTTATGGATCTTAACTAAAAGGAAATATTGACTTGAGTTTATTATATATCCACCAACTCTAATATATAATCTTGTAAATTGATTTAAAAAATAATTATATTAAAATTAAATTTTATTTAAAGAACAATTTATATTAATTAACGATTTTTCAAGTAGCCTATAATTTATTATTTTTTTTCTCATTTTTTTACAATTAAAATTTTGTTCAATATTTTAAATTCTTCATTTTAGACATCCTTTCATACTAAGAGAAATCCATTTTATCATGATTCGAAGTTATAATCGAATTGAAAAATGACTTATTTTTATGTTTAAATATAAAATATGAAAGAAGACGAGTAATTATAAATAAAAATAAAGTATTAAAAATAAATAAAAATATATACTATAATTAATAGGATTCGAAGCATGTCTTTGAATTAATTATTCCTTTGATTTTCTATCTAATCGAAAAGACAAATAAATTTGTTTTTTAAATTATAATGTGACGCGATTAAAGATTACATATTTCTTAAATATTTATAAACTGATGTGATATGAAAATTTTATTATAAAATATATTATATATTATTTGTAATCCAAATGTCTCATACCACAAAAACAATTTATGATTTGAGAACACAAATTACATGTTAAAATGAAAAAAACTATGATTAAAATTGTGTAAATAGTATAATTATGTTCAATTCTAATCATAGGTGCAACGATAACTAAAATTAAGATGGTTATTTTGTTTTTTATATTTTTCACAATATTTGTAATCATGAATAGTTGATTATTGAAAATTTAACCATTAATAATGTCAGAATATAATAGCTTATTGAAACTACTTCAACTATTTCTTTTCTATTCATTGTGTTGCATTATGGCTTCACCAATAAAAAACTCTATTAGTTTTAAAATGAATTTTTTTTTTTTATAAATAAATTAAAACATAAAATAAAACTGTCAAAATATACTTTAATTTTACTGAATTAACTTTATTAATTTTAGTTATAGTTTTTTTTTAAATATTCACATTGGAGTGGTTCTTAAAATCTTGAAATATTATTAATTTAAAATAAAATTATTTAATAGTTAATTTAATAATATTTTTAAATTTAAAATAATAAATAAATTAATATAAATTAAAATTAAATTATTAATTAGTAATATTTTAAAATTTTATTAATGAGATATTATCAAGAAATTATGATTAGTAAAATTTTATTAATGAGATATTATAAAAAAAACTATGGTTAGTAACATAAATTTAAAAGAAGAAAATTTAAAGAAACTTTCTAGAAAAACTAAATTAAAATTTGTTATATTTAGAAGCAAAATATAACAAACTAAATTGAAAACCTATCCATAGAGATCCTTCTCAATTTTTATTTATGACAAAACAAAATCAAACCAAAAAAAGACCCGTTAATAATTACTGTAGTTGCTTGTAACATGATCTTGCCTTCTGTCACTTTTAAAGGCACTGCTGCTAACTACCCTTTCGTTCTTTCTTGAAGCAACCCAAAGCTGCCATTCCACCATAACAGACCAACACCAACTATAGTTAATTTGGTGGATGCTTCATATATGCTTTGTTTCACAAATCAAAATTACCTTGTGTCAGACTCTCTTGTCTTCAACTTCAAATAGTCCGGTGGTTAGGTTGGAACATTGTCAAATAAGCTTCAACTAATATATGAAGTAGTGACTTTTTTTCAGCTAAATAGAATCTATATTAGAAAAAAAATACAAATGTAGAGGGCAAAGTCTGACCCACGGGAAAAAAATGTTAAAGAAAATTATATAAAAATAACGACAAATAAATTGAAAACTAAACTAAAACGAGTTTTTAAGATAGTCTAAGGTTAAACTGGTCTATGAAACAAATAAGGTAGTGTATCCCACCAAATAAAATTTGATTTGGTGTCAATGTGATTCAATAACTTTTTTTTCACAAATATTCTCTTCCCTAAAATATAAGACAATTAATTTTAGATAGACCCTTATACTTCATCTAGTGTCCATGATATTGTTTAATTTTTCTTTAGATTCAATAAAGTCTGTTGAAAGTCGCTCTTTACTCAAATATGTCTTCAACCTATTGCATGATCTTGCTTTAAACTATAATGACTCTTAACATTTCTGTTTGTAGAATCGTAACCTTCCCCCGATTGTAAGAATATCCTCCCAAGTAACCTGTTTTGGAATCCTTGACAATCGCACCGGCCGCCACCCAACCATTCTTCACTGGATCGTCAGTAATGACTTTTACCCACACGATTGAAGGGGTTTCCACATAATCGTCTTGATCTTGGCGCATTTTTATCTCTTAGTTTGATAGCCAGATTATGTAGAATCTCCATTTCCGTTCGATTAATCGAGATTCACCCTTTGGAAATATTGGAGTTCAACTTAATGGATGCATGGATTTTGATATTTGTTGCATGTATTGAAGCTCGAGAGTGTTGGGTTTGGGTCCCTTCCTATGTGGAGAAAGACCCAAATATGTTAGTCTATTTGTGTCTCACTTATTTAAATGGAGATAGTCTATTTAGGAGAGAGAGAGAGAGAGAGAGAGAGAGAGAGAGAGAGAGAGAGAGAGAGAGAGAGAGAGAGAGAGAGAGAGAGAGAGAGAGCAAAAATAAGCTTTCAAAAGAGAGAAAAGAGGAGAGAAAACCTATTATCATTTCTCTGCAACCAGACTCACTAAATCGGTGATTTCGAATTCGTTAAGCATTGAGCCGAGCTTAATTTTTAGGGAGGATTTACAACACTTGTATCTACCTTTTGACCGTTGAGATCTTCAAAAAAAAGTCTAGGCTGAAAGATAATTGTTTCGCATTGAAACTGTAGATTTGGGTTTTTTTCAGCTTCTTGTTTCTAACTTGTAAGGTAGTTTGCTTTTTGATTTTGTGGTTTTTAGCACTAGTTTATGAATCACTTTAAGACTCTTTTGTACCCTTATTTTATTATAGTGGAGCTATTTCTTTGGTCTGAATAATCTGTGGTTTTGTACTCTCACGTTGAGGATTTTCCACATATATTGGTGTTCTCTTGTATCTTTATTTGTTTGATTTTCTGTCATATATTTGTTGTTGATCCTCGTAGTTTCTTACAAGTTTGGGGACATTTATATCTTATGCATATTGATATGTTATTATGTGTTAATTTCCCATCAGAGTTGCATTAGAGTTCTTTGTTATGAGTTATTTTACTTGTTTGAATAATGGAGTCAAATACAAATATGAAGATGAAATTGTTGAATAGTTATACTTATCATTGGTGGAAGGGCAAGATAAAAGACTTACTATTTGTGAATAAATTTTATTTACCGGTTTTTAGTTCCTCAAAGCTGAATTATGTGTCTGATGAAGAATGGGAGTTTGAACATCTACATGTATGTGATTTTATTCGACATTATATAGAAGACAATGTTTATAGTCATATTGCTAATGAGATATGTGTAAAAACTTTGTAGCGGAAGATAGAGTCCTTGTATACCTCTAAATGAAGGAATAATAAGTTGTTTTTGTTGAATAACTTCAGAAGTTTGAAGTATAAGGATGAGACTTCTATTTTAGATCAGTTGAGTGAATTTCAAGGGCTTCTTGATCAGATGTTAGAAATGGGTATCAAATTTGATTATGAATTTTTTAGACTATTTCTATTGTTATCCTTATCAGAGTCTTATGAGACATTTCAGGTTTCTATCACAAGTTCTGCTCCTAGAGATGTTGTTTCTTTGAAAATTACTAAATATGGTATTCATAATGAGGAGATGAGAAGGAAGGCACGTGGTTTTTCATACCAATTTGAGGTATTTGTCACTGAAAATAAGGGGAGAAGTCAGAAAAAGGAACCGAAGTGTGGTAGACAGAATAGCATAAGCAAGTCCAAGCTACGATACAAGAATCTGGAGTGTCATTATGGTCATAAAATAAGACACATATATAAGTATTGTTATCAGTGGAAAAGGGATAAAAAAAGGAAAGAAAAGTAGGTATAAACAAAGAGATCATTAAGATCATGATGGTGATTGTGTTACTAGTGCTAGTAGTGATGATCTTGTTATTCTACGTGATCACGAGTTTGTTAATATCGTATCAGACGAGAGCATGTGAATAGTTGATAGTGGTGCTACATTACATGTTACACCAAAGAAATATTTATTCACATCTTATACTTCTGGTGACTTTGGAGTGTTGAAAATGGGTAATGATGTTTTATCTAAGGTAATTAGTGCTTGTGATGTTTGCTTGCAAACCAACATGAGAATATAATTTTTGCTTAGAGGTGTCAAACATGCTCTAAATGTCTGCTTTAATTTTGTTCTCTATGCATATGCTTCATGATTGTGGTTATGACAATCCCTTTTGTTCTATAAAGTATAAACTCAACAACGGTAACTTGGTTGTGGCTAGAGAGGAGAACCTTTCTAAACTCTATTGTACAAAAGCTTTGGTTATTAGGGACATCGTGAACACTATCAACATGTAAGTATTTGTAGCACCGAAGACTTAGTCATATTAGTGAAAAAGGGCTGAATGTTTTGGTTAAAAAGGATTTTCTTCCAAGATTAAAGGATGCAAATTTGTAGAAGTGTTCTCATTGCAAGGATGGTAAACAAAAAAAAGTGCCTTTCAAGAGAGATCCTCCCTCAAGGAAGTCAAAGTTGCTTCAATTAGTACATTATGATGTTTGTGGTCCATTAATGGTAAAATCCTTTAGAGGTGCAATTTATTTTGTTACCTTTATTGACGACCTTTCCAGAAAAATATGGGTTTATGCCTAGAATACAAAAGCCTAAGTGTTGGATATGTTAAAAAAACTGTGTTGTGGTTGGGAGGCAGACATGAGAGAAGCTGGAATGTGTGCATTTTGACAATGATGGTGGGCATTTTGAACCATTTGATGCCCATTTAAAACAACATGGTATTAGGATCGGTGAATTCCCAAGTGCACGAATCGCGTCAGAGTAATATAAAAGAATATCGATCCCACAGAGACCAAATCGTCAATCTATCAATTACTATCGTTACGATGTTTATCAAAGGCGGTATAAAAGAGATATTGATGTTACAAAATAACAGTAAATAATAAATGCAGTGCATATAAAGATAGGTTTGAATGTATTTCACGTCAGTTAAGTGATGTTTCGATTGTCTAAATAGAACTACTTATGAGGCAATATTTTCTACTCTTGAAAAGAATCCATTTAACAGGAACTGTCACTTTCGCGTATTCAGAACCGAGTTTACCCTTAAATTAAGGTCTTTTATTGTCACTTATAAAAGGTGCGCAGAATGCTAACGTAGTAAACTTATTTTTAAGAAATAAGACTCGTAAGCTTAGTTGAAAAGTGATTTTGATTTGGAAAGTTTTACCCAAGGAGTTTCCTGATTTTAAATCTATCAACGCGTTCGAAACCAGTTTCAAAAATCGTTTTTCCTTAAAGTGATAAAAATTCCTAGTTAACTAAGCCAGGGTGCTTTCGCACTCCTTGAATAGTTAAAACTAACCAAGTTTGTTTCAGAAAACAAGTTAAAAATCAAAACAGCGTTTAAAGTATTTCTACAGATTCAATATGTGAAACATCTTTTTAATCGCGATCCTTACATTCTAACCCTTAAAAGATTTAGCCAGACATGGTAATACCAACAAACACAACGATATTGATCATAATGAAAATTTGTTTTAGAATGTAAGGCTTAAAGAATGAGTAAAGCGTGTAAAATAGAATAAAATAAAGCGTGGGTAGAAATTAAATAAAGTAAAGCGTAGACAGAAACTAAATAAAGTAAAGCGTAGACAAAAATTAAATAAAGTAAAGCGAGATAGAAATTAAATAAAGAAAAGTGAAACGGAAAATAAATAAAATAAAGCGAGATAAGTAAATAAATAAAATAAAGCGATAAATAAGAACCTGCTCCAAACGGAGGGCTTTAAATCTGGTACGAGAAAAATAAACCTCCGACTTCTGAAGATAAAGACGACAGCAACTCGAAGTGACCCAACTCAATCTCATTAAGGTGCGATAACCCCCCGATGTGACGGATTACCGCTTTTACAAATGATAAATATAGGCTTAGTGTTGTAAACTAAGTTGGATGATTTGAAAATGAAATGGAACGAACTATTTATAGAGGATTTCAGCAGCTTGCAAAGACCATGGTGCCCTCCAACTTCTCCTTAGTGGGAACGTGGAATACAAAGGTGGCGCCCGTCATCCCTTCATGGCGCCCGCCATGTGTGGAAATGGGAAATATCATGGGAACGTGGTGGTTACCTCCTGGTTGAGGGCTGCTGACTCATGGCTTCTCCTATAGTGGCTGCCATGTGCAACGCCATGTGTACAATATTCGCCGAAAAACCCTAATTTTAGGTCTTTTTGCTTTGTTTCTTTTAAAAGGGTCCGAAAGAGCTAAAAATTTGAAAACAACATAAAAGAGAGCATAATACAAACAAAATGATAATAAAGTCCTAATAAACATGTGAAATCCGAGTCAAAAACACGGTGTAATTCAGTGTGATCAAATTCTCGCACACTTAAACCTTTGTTTGTCCTCAAGCAAAACTCTTTATAGTTTATGCAAGAAAAATAGTATCAACTAGAGTTAATTCAAGGCAAAAAGACTTATGAGTTCATTCAAGGAATGTATCGATAGGTACTAACGAATCGAACTAAGGATATTGTAGTGACACTTCCCGCAATTGTGGTCATAGGCTTCGTTCTTATACAAATCAATCCACATTACCCCATAATACCTAGGCCTTCTTTTCATTTTCTTACAGTTCTTTTCATTCAGGTGCAATCACATTAAGCCTGTTATCCGTACATACTCATAGTAAAGTGACCGGTTAGTGATTATGATCTTAAGCATGAGGCTCTGGTACATAAGTTGGTGTAACCCCTTCATTTAACCCAATTTGCAATTGTGGGGGATTGGATTGCAATCCACCCTACCAATTTCAACACCAGGTACCTCTGAACCAACCAATAAATAGGCTTATTATTTTTTTCATTTTTCTAAGCATGGGGCTCTGGTACATAAGTTGGTGTAACCCTTTTTTTAAACCCAATTTGCAGTTGTGGGGGATTGGATCGTAATCCACCCTACAAAGTTCAGCACCAGATACCTCTTAACCAACCAACAAATAGGCTTATATATATATATATATATATATATATATATATATATATATATATATATATATATATATATATATATCTTTTTTTTTCTTCTGCATGTTTCGCATATGTCTTTATTTTGCTGGGTTAAATGACCGTGTGAGAGTCACCTAGCCCGGATTTTCATATTACTTGAGAACAAAGCAGGAATTTTTATGATCATTCACTTATTTTCATCGGTCCCCTACGTAGAGCATGCTTAAGTCGGAGCTGAATGCAAGGATAAACTACTTAAGGACTTATTTGGAACAAAAATTAGGGCCACATCATATGAGGTATCGGGATCGACTCTTATAATCATGAAGCCAACGGTGTTAAGACAATACCGATTTTTTAGAAAACGTTTTCCCAAGTCTTTTACATCTCGTCATAAACCTGTCTTATAGCCTGAATGTTCAAGATGTACTGTTTTCTTTGCTCAAATTTTTTTGGTAAGGTTAAAGAAATGGGAGAAATACGGATACACTACACAGATGACTCGTCAGACACATGTTATTTTATTGAAAGGAAAAACAAACAACTAAAACACATAAAACATACTAAAAATAAAGGAAAACGATAAAAAGCGATAAAAGTAGAGGAAAACGATAAAAAGCGATAAAAATCTCCTCCCACACTTAAACCGGACATTGTCCTCAATGTTTCGATATGAGATAGGGTAGGAGTAACCTGGAAGAGAGAGAGAGAGAGAGAGAGAGAGAGAGAGAGAGAGAGAGAGGACTATGGGTGATTGTCGGTACCGTCACCGTCACCGCCCTGGTCAGGATGCCTGGTTCGACAACGTATGCTACGAGTACTAAGTCCTTCCTACAGCTGCTGAGAGCGACCTAAGAGAGATCCTTGGGTGGCCTCGATAAGAGCGAAGTGACGCTCGTTAGCCTGTCGTTGGCGATGCTGCTCATTAGTGATCGCAAGTAAGGACTCAGTGATAGTCCGATGTGCTTGCTCACTACGCTGCTGGGAAGCTACCATAAAACTCATATTATCTATCAGTTGTTGGTTTATGGTATTCAGAAGGGTGTCACGCCTTTCCTCACGAGCCAGGTGCTCGCGCCACATTTCCTCGGTGATGTAAAAACCAGGAGTGGTACCTGCAAAATGGTCAGAGGAAGAAGATGCGGTGTGTACAGGGGATTCCGTAGGAATATCATGAGCAGGTGAGTGGTCACGCCGGTCATACTCATCATCGGTCCCTTGCTCATCGTCCATAGGAACGTTAGGTGGCAAAGGACCGATAAAGGGTGGAGCAGCAAGATCATACGTCCAGTTCCTTGCACGTCGCACATCTGTACGCTGAGAGCAAGGTAAAACAATATTGGGTATAGCTACACCATGTATCATGAGTTGAAAACCACTTGCTCGCCGCACCTCGCATAATTTCATATCTTTCAAAAACTTTAAGTTAATGGTGTAGTGAGGGAGTGGTTCCAAGGTGGCTAACTCAGCGTTGAGATTTAATGCTATAGCAACGGAAGTAATCAAATCACCGAAAGAGATGGTTCCTCCCTTTTTAAGAATGGCAGACATATGGGCCAACATAAAAGGAACAGGATTGATCCTGCAATTAGTGAGGCAACCCTGTAAAAATAGCAACTCACGAGCATTTACTTTGTTAGAATTCTCCCGGCCAAATATAGTACATGCCAAAAGGTATCGAAAAATACGTATGGTCGGGTTATGGATATTGGAAGCCAAAATTCCTTCAAAGGAAGTGACAGTCATATTTGATAATCTATTCCAAAAAGTAAATGCCTCGAGTGCCCATTCAGCATCCAAGGGCGTCTCACAGATGGCACCCTTACTGTAAGGCATTCCTAGCAAACCCGCTAAGGCATCGATAGTGTACTCGTATTCCACATTAAACATTCTAAAACAAACAGTACCTATCGTGCTAGCAGTACCAGGGTAAGCAGTGTAAATTAGGGAACTCAAAAATTCCCTAGTCAACCTATCATAGGTGGGTGCTTTACTAGCAAAAATATCGTGTAATCCTAAAGTATCAAGCATATGGAAAACACTATGGTATGTTCCTAAAGTGTACAAACAATCTTCGTCCACATACCTGGTAGCGAGGATCTCCCGAGATTGCAATTTTTGCAAAATCTTGTTTTGTCGCTCTCCGGGTTTTCCTCCGTGAAGAATGATGTTATTGAACTCCATTCCGGGCATTAATGCTGATTATAGAGAAAAATGGGTATTTATAGAAAGGAAATAAAAAGTGGAGTTTAAGTGGGTTTTTGGTGGAGTGATGGTTGAGTGAAGTTTGGAAATGGTAATGGTTTGGAGTTACAATGAGAAAGTTGGGATTTTTAGTGAACTTTGGTGGAGTTGGGAGGAGGAGAAAATGGGTTTGGCGAGGTTGAAGAAGGTGAAAATGGTGAAAATAGGGATTCTGTTCGTTAAAGTTCCAGACATCATGGCGCCCGCCATGTCTTCGGATTTGGTTGGGCCGGATTTGGTCATTGCTACTTGGGTCTCAATCTTTTTGTCTTCATTTTTGTAAGGGGGGTGCACATAGGTTTCTATGAATGCTGTTTTTTTATTTAAGCTTGACAAAACAAAATAAAATAAAACGAAATAAAATAAAACAAAATAAAATAGTAAAGTGAAACAAAATAAAATAAAATGGACATAAAAAACAAAATAATAATAATAATGCATATATATATATATATATATATGTGTGTGTGTGTGTGTGTGTGTGTGTGTGTGTGTGTGTGTGTGTGTGTGTGTGAAGAGTTAATAATAAGTCACAGGTCCAGAGATTTTCTCGGTTCGTGATGGCATCAATGCTCAGGGTATAGTGGAGTCTACTCGACTTCGTACCCTCAAAGCTCTGCGATCTGGCGTCGGAGACCGGCGATCTCATCATTCAGTATATCAGTTTCAGTGTCATGTGAGGCGACTGATACTTCGACCTACAAAGCAACGTCAGCAAGCTCCTGGCGAAGCTGGGCTATCTCCATACGAAGCTTAACCATTTCAGACTGCATGCTCGGACTCTGGAGATTTGGATTGTTGGTGAGGACTTTGATTCTGATAGGTGCGATTTTCGGCTCATCTATTGTCTCTCCCTGCCCTTCTATGGCGTAGGCCCAGTTGGCTTGATCAATAACACAAGTTACCTGAGGGTCCGACAAAGTAAACTAGTGAATAGTCTCACCCTCGATCAAGAGCCTGTATTGATCCGGTTGGAAGGAAGATCTCCTCATGAGGCCACGATCCAGACAGAAGTCAATATCCATCAAGGTGTAGCTGCAGTAAGACGTCAAGTGAAATAGTCTTCTATCAAGTCCCATGGCGGAAGCTATATGAGTCACCGTGCTTCCAACTTGTATAGGGCTCATAGCGGATCGAGCATTAAGATAGAGAATCTCGATCAGGAAAGCTCCGCAATCTACTGGGCGTGACTGAGTGGTGCAGTACATGAAGAAGATCTCTTCAGCACTCACATGCATATCAGGGTCACTCTTCCCCAGGAAGGTGTGGGCAATGATCATCTGAAAGTATCTGAAAGCAGGGATGTGAATCTTGTTGGAGATTTGGGTGGAAGGGTTAGGGCTACCTCCACACGTAATGTCACTCCAAAACTTCTCAACGTCTCGACTCAGGAAATAGCTCATGGGGAGCTCAGATGAAGCATCATAAGCAGTCTGAAATCCAAGTAAGTCACTGAAACGCTTGTGGTTGAAGGTGTATTCTTCCCCAAACAACCTGAAATTAATGTAGCCACCACCATTAGCGTGACCAACATAGGGCTCGTAGGTCAGCGAGCTTAAGAACTCCAAAGTGAGGTTCCTGTAAGTCACATGCATCGCTTCAGTATATTCATCCCATTGCAACTGATTGCACAAATGCATAACACTAAGCTCAATGCCTAATTCTTCCACGCAGCTCGAATCAGGATATCTGGTCGGCAGCATTGGACGCTGGGAAAGCATGGCGTAGCGTTGCTCTTGAACTGGGTCACGAAAGATTACTGCCATAGTGTCGCAATTTTCCATCTTGAAAAGTTAGGTTAAAAACAGAGGACACCTGAAATCCCAAATATTATAACTGTTAGTTAACACACACACACACACATATATATATATATATATATATATATATATATATATATATATTATATATATATATATAACAACTAAAAATATAAATTGAAATAGTAAAAGTAAAGGAAAAGAAATCATGGGTTGCCTCTCATGCAGCGCTTGTTTAACGTCGTTAGCTTGACGATTCGAACTTTATAAATTAGAGGTAGGAACTGGAGGGTCGATTAGAGTTTGGTCATGGAATTCTGTGGGGATGTCACCTCCTTGGTATTGCTTCAGTATTTGTCCATTTACCACAAATGGATTATAGGAATTGTTTCGGATTTCAACTGCTTTCGATTTTAGGATTTTGGAAACCTCAAAGGGGCCTGTCCATCTCAAACGCAACTTACCTGGAAAAAGTCGTAATCTCGAATTGAAGAGGAGAACAGAGTCGCCTATATTAAATTCCTTTTTCACAATCCTTTTTTCATGCCAAGCTTTGGTTCTTTCTTTGTATATAACGGCGTTCTCGTAAGCGTTCTTACGGAGTTCCTCCAATTTGTGGATATCAAGGATTCGCTTCTTGCCAGATGCTAGGTAATTCAAATTCAGGGTCTTGATGGCCCAATATGCCTTGTGCTTGAGTTCAAAAGGTAAGTGGCATGACTTCCCGTAGACCAACTGGTATGGTATAGTTCCAATAGGGGTTTTGTAAGCAGTTTTGTAAGCCCACAATGCTTCTGTTAGCTTTTCAGACCAATCGTTTCTAGATATTAATACAGTTTTCTCCAAGATCTGCTTAATCTCTCTGTTAGATACTTCCACTTGACCATTAGTCTGGGGATGATATGGTGTTGTTACTCTGTGTTTTACTCTATATTTTCTCAAGAGTTTATTAAATATCCTGGACATAAAATGTGATCCACCATCACTTATGACAAGTCGTGGTACTCCAAATCTAGGAAAAATATTATTCTTGAAAATCTTGATGACTACTCTTGTGTCGTTGGTGGGTGCGGCCGTAGCTTCTATCCATTTGTACACATAGTCAACGACTACCAAAATGTACTTGTTTCCCAACGAAGATGGAAAAGGTCCCATGAAATCAATACCCCAAACGTCAAATAGTTCTACTTCTTGGATGTTCTTCAAAGGCATTTCGTCACGTCTTGAGATGTTCCCAGCGTGCTGGCACCGGTCAAATTGGACAATATAAGTATGGACATCATGCCATAATGTTAGCCAATAAAGACCAGCTTGAAGGATCTTAGCGTATGTCTTGGATGCACTTGAATGTCCACCATAGGGTGAAGAGTGACAATGCTCTATGATATTTCTGACTTCTTCTTCCAGGACGCAACGCCGAAAGATGTTATTTGTTCCTCTTTTGAAAAGGAGTGGTTCGTCCCAATAGAAGTGTCTTATATATTTAAAGAATTTCTTCTTCTGCTGATAGTTGAGGTCAGGTGGTATGATATCAGCGGCTAGATAGTTCACAAAATCAGCGTACCATGGTACTCTGCTAATTTCTGAAACTGTCCCAAGGTTGTCTCTATCAGGTTCAAGGGGAACGGTATCTAACTTAGCTATCAATCTGTCATAGGTGAAGTCATCATTTATAGGTAAATGGTTTGGCTTCAAATGCTCTAATTTGGAAAGATGGTCAGCAACTACGTTTTATGTTCCTTTTTTGTCTCTAATATCTAAGTCGAATTCTTGTAGCAAAAGGATCTACCTGAGTAATCTAGGTTTTGCATCCTTTTTTCTTAGAAGGTAACGGATAGCTGCATGGTCTGTATAGACTATAATCTTAGATCCTACAAGATAAGACCTAAATTATTGATTGCGAAAACTACAGCTAGGAGTTCCTTCTCTGTCGTTGTATAATTTAATTGAGTGGCATCTAGGGTTCTACTAGCATAATATGTTACGTGTAGTTTCTTATCTCTTCTTTGCCCTAAAACAGCTCCTATAGCGAAATCGCTAGCATCACACATTATTTCGAAGGGTTTAGTCCAATCCGGAGGTTGTAGAATGGGTGCTGAAATTAGCGCTTGTTTTAACTGATTAAAGGCTTTGATGCATTTTTCATCGAAAATGAATTCAATGTCTTTCATCAGAAGGCGGGTCAGGGGTTTTGTTATTTTAGAGAAATCTTTGATGAAGCGTCGGTAGAAACCGGCGTGTCCAAGGAAACTACAGACTTCTCTAACTGCCTTAGGAGGGTTAAGGTTTTCTATAACTTTTATCTTTGCTTTATCGACCTCAATTCCTCTTTCAGATATTATATGCCCTAACACTATGCCTTCTTTGACCATAAAGTGACACTTCTCCCAGTTTAACACAAGGTTAACTTCTACGCATCTCTCTAGGATTTTCTCAAGGTTAATGAGGCAGTCTTCAAAGTCTAACCCGCACACTGAGAAATCGTCCATAAATACTTCCATAATTCCGTCGAGATAATCTGCAAAGATTGACATCATACAACATTGGAAAGTAGTTGGCGCATTACAGAGTCCAAACGGCATTCGTCTGTAAGCAAACGTTCCGTAAGGACAGGTAAAGGTTGTTTCCTCTTGATCCTTGAGGTGTATGGGTATTTGGAAAAATCCAGAATATCCATCAAGATAACAAAAGTAAGAGTGTCTGGCAAGACGCTCAAGCATTTGATCTATGAATGGAAGGGGGAAATGGTCTTTCCTAGTTGCCTTATTGAGCTTCCTATAATCTATGCACATACATTATCCGCCTTCTATACGTTTAGCTACATGCTCGCCCTTCTTGTTCTGCACGACTGTGATGCCTCCCTTCTTGGGTACCACATGTACAGGACTTACCCATTTATTATCAGAGATCTGATAGATTATACCAGCCTCTAAAAATTTAAGGACTTCCTTCTTCACCACCTCACTCATTACAGGGTTAATTCGTCTCTGATGTTCTCTGGAAGGTTTTGAATCCTCCTCTAGCGAGATCCTATGCATACACACGGATGGGCTTATACCTTTTAAATCAGAGATGTTGTACCCTAAGGCAGAGGGGTATCTTCTTAACACATTCAAGAGTCGATTCATCTCATCTTGGTTTAAGGTGGCACTAACTATTACTGGGCGGTTCATTTCTTCATCCAAAAACTCATATCTTAGGTTCTTGGGTAGTTCCTTAAGTTCTTGAGCTGGTTTTTGAGAATTTGGTGAAAGGTCTGGAGTAAGATCCAGACATTCGTTAGTGTAAGGTTTCGTTTCCTTTAACTCATCATCCTTTTCATTCGGGTTTCAAAATGGTTCGATCACGAGTTCTTCTCGATCAAATTCCCTTATGCACTCATCTATGATATCGATCGCATAACATGCGTCTCCTAGAATTGGTGCCATCAGGAATTTTGAAAGAATGAACTCGATCTTTTCATCCCCTACTTCGAAGGTTAATTTCCCTCTTTTAACATCTATTATAGCTCCGGTTGTTGATAAGAATGGTCTACCTAAAAGGATAGGGATATCTTCGTCTTCTTTGATATCCATGACCACAAAGTCTGTTAGGATATAAAGTTGACCGATCCTAACTAGGATGTCTTCTAAAATGCCTACATGATACTTAATAGACCTATCGGCTAATTGGAGGGACATCTTAGTTGGTTGTAATTCTCCTAAGTTTAACCTTTTACAAACAGCTAAGGTCATTAAACTCACACTAGCGCCTAAGTCTAGGAAAGCTTTGTCGATCACATGACTCCCTAAAATGAAAGGTATAGAAAAATTACCAGGGTCTTTCTCCTTCTTAGCAAGTTTATCCTCAGAAATAAAATTGCATTCCAAGGGTTTGGGATCGTCAAGCCTACGCTTATTGGTTAAGATGTCTTTGAGAAATTTGGCGTAAGACAGAATTTAGGTGATAGCTTCAATGAAAGGAATCTCTACATGAAGCTTCTCTATTACTTTTATAAATTTTTAGTATTGGTTATTGACTTTGGTTTGTTTAAGTCTTTGCGGATATGGGATTGGTGGTTTGTACGGGGTGGTGGTTTGTAAGTTTTATCCTTGGCTTCTCCTTCTTGGTCGGTTTGTTTTTCGGGTTCTACCGGTTCCTCTTCTTGGTTGGTAGGTATATTTTATTTAGAAGTTTTGGACTCGCTTATTGCTGGGTTATGAGGCTCTTCGTAAGCGGTCCCACTTCGTAACGAGATAGCGTTAGCTTGCCCTCGAGGGTTTGGTTGAGGTTGTCCAGGGAATTGGCCTCCAAGTGTAGTCTGTGGGGCTTGATTTTGTGCTACTTGTGAGATCTGGGTTTCAAGCATCTTGTTGTGAGTGATTATCTGATCAACCTTGGTTCCTAATTGCGTTATCAGTTCGTTTACGTGAATGTTTTGGTTTAGGAATTCTTTATTTTGATGAGTCTGGCCCGATATAAAGCTCTCCATGATCTACTCAAGGTTAGACTTCTGGGCACAACTTGCATAGGTTGATTTGGTTTTTGGGCTTGATAACCTTGCGATCTTTGAGGTACATAAATTTGGATAGGGTTATGGTTTTTATAGGAGAAATTTGGATGATTCTTCCATCCAGGGTTGTAGGTGTTTGAAAATGGGTTACCTTGGGCGTAATTGACTTGGTCGGTGTTCAGGTTGTTCAAAAGGTTACACTCCGATGATTCGTGTCCTTTAGATCCACATAGTTCGTACTCTGTGTGGACTACCGCTGCTATGTTAGTGTTTGTAGACGTATGTTCGACCCTAAGGGCTAAAGCGTCCATTTTTGCCTGCATCATGTCTAGAGAGCTTATCTCATGTATTCCACCATGGGTCTCCTTTTTCTCTATTGATGCTCGTTCAGTTCCCCATTGGTAATGATTTTGGGTCATATCCTCAACTAGGTCACAAGCTTCAGGATATGGTTTGTTCATCAGCGCGCCACCTGCGACAGCGTCGATGCTCATCTTGGTGTTATAATGGAGTCCATTGTAGAAGGTATGAACGATCTGCCATTGTTCTAGGCCATGGTGTGGGAAGAGTCTTAATAGCTCTTTATATCTCTCCCAAGCTTCAAAAAGAGATTCTCCTTGGTTTTGAGTAAATCTAGTTATTTGGTTTCGAAGAAAATAAGTCTTACTAGGGGGAAAATATCTAGCTAGGAATACTCTCCTAAGGTCTTCCCAAGTAGTTATTGAGTTAGCTGGAAGTGAATCTAACCATGAACGTGCTCTATCCCTTAGGGAGAAAGGAAATAATCTCAAGCGGATCGCATCAGGTGAAGCACCGTTGGATTTAAAGGTGTCGGCTAGTTGGATAAAAACTTTTAAATGTTGATTCGGGTTCTCAGTAGCGAGACCCGCGTATTGGTCCTATTGCACTAATTGCAACAAAGATGGTTTTAGTTTGAAATTGTTAGCAGGTATAAGCGGGTTTACTATACTCGAACTAGGTTCCTCGTCAGAGGGTTGGGAAAATTCCTTAAGAGGTCTCCGGTCGCGATTCTCGGCCATAGCTTTCTTAATTCGGATGAGTAAGAGGCGTGTACGAATGTAACATTTGGGTTCCGCTAAGGGATCTACTAAATTTCCGGTACTACAGGTTCTTCGCATTTACCGTCTAATAATGCCTTAATTTAGACGGTGTATCAACAGGGTACGAAATTTGACGAAGTTGGTCCCCAGCAACGGCGCCAAAAACTTGATCGGTGAATTCGCAAGTGCATGAATCGCGTCAGAGTAATATAAAAGAATATCGATCCCACAGAGACCAAATCGTCAATCTATCAATTACTATCGTTACGATGTTTATCTAAGGCGGTATAAAAGAGATATTGATGTTGCAAAATAACAGTAAATAATAAATGCAGTGCAGATAAAGACAGGTTTGAATGTATTTCACGTCAGTTAAGTGATGTTTCGATTGTTTAAATAGAACTACTTATAAAGACAGGTCATTGATGATCCTAATGATGCATGGACTTCTTTACTTCCTCAGTCTTCTAGGTTCTGGAAGAGGAAGTACGATCGACTCGCCAAGGAGAAGGCAGATATGGAGGCAGCCTATGAGGAGGAGGTGAAGAGGCTTCGTGCATCTTATCTTCATGTGTCCCGAGCTTTAGATGATTGTTTTTAGGGATCCATAGGATGATCATTTTCCTTTTCCCTTGTATTTAGTTACCAATGATGTACTTCTTTGGTGTAAAAATATATTTTCCAGATATTATTGATAAGATGATTCCATATGAGATAAAAGTATAATATTTCCCAAAATTTGCAAGTAGAACCGCTAGAGTACCTTTGAAATTAAAAAAAAACAAATCATGTGCAGAAGCATTGCATGCATCATGTGCATAAGCAGGTTTTTCTCCAGGCTTCTTGTCCTATGTGCATAAGCAGGAACTGTCGCTTTCGCGTATTCAGAACCGAGTTTACCCTTAAATTAAGGCCTTTTATTATCACTTATAAAAGGTGCGCAGAACGCTAAAGTAGTAAACTTATTTTTAATAAATAAGACCCGTAAACTTTGTTGAAAAGAGATTTTGATTTGGAAAGTTTTACCCAAGGAGTTTCATGATTTTAAATCTATCAACGTGTCCGAAAACAGTTTCAAAAATCGTTTTTCCTTAAAGTGATAAAAATTCCTAGTTAACTAAGCCAGGGTGCTTTCGCACTCCTTGAATACTTAAAACTAACCAAGTTTGTTTCAGAAAACTCAAGTTAAAAATAAAAATAGCCTTTAAAGTATTTCTACTAATTCAATATGTGAACATCTCTTTAACCGCGATCCTTACATTCTAACCTTTAAAAGATTTAGCCAGACATGGTAATACCAACAAACACAACGATATTGATCATGATGAAAAGTTGTTTTAGAATGTAAGGCGTAAAGAACGAGTAAAGCGTGTAAAATAAATAAAATAAAGCGTGGGCAGAAATTAAATAAAGTAAAGTGTAGACAGAAATTAAATAATGTAAAGCGTAGACAGAAATTAAATAAAGTAAAGCGTAGACAGAAATTAAATAAAAAAAAGCGAGACAGAAATTAAATAAAGTAAGGCGAGACGGAAAATAAATAAAATAAAGCGAGACAAGTAAATAAATAAAATAAAGCGATAAATAAGAACCTGCTCCAAACGAAGGGCTTTAAATCTGGTATAAGAAAAATAAACCTCCGACTTCTGAAGATAAAGACGACAGCAACTCGAAGTAACCCAACTCAATCTCACTAAGGTGCGATAACCCCCCCCCCCCCCCCCCCCCCCGATGTGACGGATTACCGCTTTTACAAATGATAAATATAGGCTTAGTGTTGTAAACTAAGTTGGATGATTTGAAAATGAAATGGAACAAACTATTTATAGAGGATTTCAGCAGCTTGCAAAGACCATGGTGCCCTTCAACTTCTCCTTAGTGGGAACGTGGAATACAAAGGTGGCGCTCGCCATCCCTTCATGGCTCCCGCCATGTGTGAAAATGGGAAAAATCATGGGAACATGGCGGTTACCTCCTGGTTGAGGGCTGATGACTCATGGCTTCTCCTATAGCAGCCGCCATGTGCAATGCCATGTGTACAATATTCGCCGAAAAACCCTAATTTTAGGTCTTTTGCTTCGTTTCTTCTAAAAGGGTCCGAAAGAGCTAAATATCTGAAAACAACATAAAAGAGAGCATAATACAAACAAAATGATAATAAAGTCCTAATAAATATGTGAAATCCGAGTCAAAAATACGGTGTAATTCAATGTGTTCATATTACACATGAAAAGAATCTTCCTACCTCAATGGAATGGTTTAGCAAAGAGGATGAATTAAACATTAAAGGAGAGAGTGAGGTGTATGCTCTCTAAAGCTAGGTTGCCCAATCATTATTGGGGTGGGGCACTTTACATGGTAGTGCATGTTCTTAATCTCACTCCTAATGTTGCTTTAAATAGTGAAGTTACAGACAAAATTTGGTTTGGAAATAGAGTTAGGTATGATCATTTGAAAGTCTTTGATTGAAAGGATTTTGTGCATGTTCCAAAAGATGAAAGATCCAAGTTGGATGAAAAGTCAAAACAATGTATCTTCATCGACTATGGGCAAGATAAGTTTAGTTACAAGTTATATGATCCTATAGGGAAAAGGCTTATCATAAGTTACGATGTGGTGTTCATGGAAGACCAAACTATTGAAGACACTGATAAGGTGGAGAAGACTACACCCAATAGAAATATCATTTTTTTAGTACTGATCCAGTTTGGTTACCTGTTCATACTATTGGTGGTGATGATCAGAATGGTGAGCCATATGATTATGTTGATGATTAACAACATGGAGATCAGGTAAATATTACAACAGATGATGCTAAAATGGATAATGATATGTTACACGATGAGAATCTTGGTGAAGCTCCATAATCATCTCAGCTTCAACTTAGGATGTCTAGAAGGTATGATTCTGATGAGTATGTGACCTTAACTGATGAGGGTGAACCCAAGTCTTTTCAAAAGGCTATAGAAAGTGATGAAAATCAAAAGTGGTTGGATGCATGCATGATTTAGTGAAGTTGCCTGAAGGCAAAATGGCATTGGAAAACAGGTGGATTATATAGTGTTAAACATGAGAGAAACTCTTAGTCTCTAAAGTATAAAGCCAAATTAGTGGTGAATGGTTTTTCTTCAAAAAGTGGTGTTTACTTTAATGATATTTTCTCAGTTGTTATAAATATTTCATCAATCAGAATCGTGTTGAGTTTACTTGTTACTCTTGATTTAGAGGTTGAGCAAATGGATGTGAAAACAACTTTCCTTCGTGGTGATTTATAGGAAGAGATCTACATGAAACAACCTGATGGTTTTCAAGTTAAAGGCAAATAAGATCAAGTGTTGAGATTGAGAAATAGTCTATATGGGTTGAAGCAAGATCCAAGGCAATGGTGCAAGAAGTTTGATTTTGGTATGTCTGATCAAGGATACCAAAAGACTACTTCAGATCATTACTTCATTATTAAAAAAGTTTCTAATGATGATGTCATTATCCTATTGTTATATGTAGATGATATGCTCATTGTACTCAAAAGTATTTCTAACATTGATAGGTTAAAGAAGTCGTTGGGCGAGTCATTTGCCATGAAATACATGGGAGTAACTAAACATATCCTTGACATTAGAATTACGCATAACAGAAAAGACAATATACTTTGGATGTCAGAAGAACATTATATCGAAAGAGTGCTACAAAGATTCAAAATGGAAATTTCTAAGGCAGTAAGCATTCCTCTTGCTACTCATTTAAAGTTGAGTTCTAATCAAAGTCCTTCAAGTGAAGATGGAATGTTTGATATGAAATGTGTTCCTTATACGTCTATTGTGGATAGTTTGATGTATGCAATGGTATGAACAAAACCAGATATAACACATGTTGTTAGTATAGCCAATATATTTTTTCCAAATCCAGATAGAGATCATTAGAATGTTGTAAAATGGGTTTTAAGTTACCTTCACAATACTACTTGTATGATACTTTGGTTTGGAGGAGATAAGCCTACTTTAGAGGGGTAGTCTAACTCAGATATGGATGGAGTCATTGATTATAGGAAGTCGACTTTGGGATCCATGACTAAATTTTCAAGGGGAGTTGTGGCTTGATAGTCCCGATTGCCAAAGTGTGTAGCATTGTCTACTACATAGGCAAAGTTTATTGCCATTACTGAAGAATGCAAAGAGTTGCTATGGTTAAAGAAGTTTTTGCAGGAGCTTGGATTTGTTAAATACAAATTTGTGTATTTGTTGATAGCCAAAGCGCTATTCATCTTGGTAAGAATTTGAATTTTCATAATACGTCCAAACACATTTATGTGAGATATCATTTGATATATGATGTTTTCGATGCTAAGTTATTGGAGTTATCTAACCTTCATACAAATGATAATGGTTATCATATGATGACTAAATAATTAACAAGAGGAAAGTTTGAAGTTTACTGTAATGTCGTCGGTTTGTAGATTTACTTCACATAGTTGTGAGGGGGAGATTTGTTGGGTTTGGCCTCCCTTCTATTGCAGAGAAAGAGCCACATATGCTAGCCCATTTGTGTCTCACTTTTTTGAATGGAGAGAGTCTATATATGGTTGAGAGAGAAAAGAAGGCACACAAATAATATTTTAAAAGAGAGAAAATAGGAGAGAAACCTATTCCCGTTTTTTCTGCAACCAATCTCACTAAACCGGAGATTCTTAATTCTTTAATTGTTGGATTAAGCTCAATTTTGAAGGGCAGGTTTGCAACACTTGTGTCTACCTTCTTACCTTTTGGATCTTCAAAACGAAGTCGGGGATGAGAGATTATTCTTTTGCACTGAAGTTGCATATTTGAGTTTTTTAGCTTCTTGTTTCTTATTTGTAAGGTAGTTTACTTTGTAACTTTGCGGTTGTTAGCATTAGTTTATGAATCACTTTAATAGTGTCTTGTACCCTTATTTGATTATAGTGGGGATATTTCTTTGGTATGGGCAACCTGAGGTTTTTTACTCTCACATGATGGCTTTCCACATTAAAATACAAGTGTTCTCTTATGCCTTTATTTGTTCGAGTTATTGTCATATGTTTTATATCTGATGTGTATTGGTCTATTATTGTTTGTTAATTTCCCATCAGGGAGTTGTTGAATCTAATGAAGTTTCTAGTATCCTAAACTGTGTGTACGATGTGAGTGATGCAAAAAATCATAAAATCCCTAATTTTAGGGCTTCATCCCAAATTTCAAGCTTGAATTACACCCTGGGGGTGAATTTGGCGTGTCGTTCCAAGTCAGATGTTGCCGACCAAGTGACTCCAAACACAATAAGAGGTGAATTATGATATTAGGATTTCCAAAAAATAGATTTATAAACACTTCGATTTTAAAAACGTTTATATTAGAAGATAGTTAGAAGAAAGTAAATAAGGAGCAATGAAATAATATAAAAGAGACGAAATAGAGAAGCGAAGAAATAAAATAAATGACTGAAATTAAAAAGAGACAAGGGATTGAAAGATCACACCAAAGAGTTATCCTAGTTTGACCTAAACCCGTTGACTTACTCAGTCCTAAGAGTTTCCCTTTGAGATTTCTACTAAAACGATCTTGAGTTTTTTACAAGATCAATCCAAACAACCTTTCACAACAACTTGAGCTTTTGCACGAGATCTACCCATATACCTTACAACAACAACAAGAGTTTTTACACAAGTTCACCTCGATAACCTTCACCAATTTATTTTCAAGTTTAGGTTGAAAATTTCAAATCTTATTACGAATAAATCACAAGAGAACTAAGCACTTGAGTAAATACTTTTGGCACAACACCAATACAACACGACTCTCAGATGAAACTAAGGAAAATCAAGTGAAAAATAAATTCAAAGAAAAATGTGAGCAAGAATGCTATAAGAATATTTCTATTAAAAAAACTAGTTTTATTTGAAATGAGGAGAAACCTCCTTTATATAGGAAAAAATTTGGCTAAAAAAGGAACAACCACAAGCCATTTTAATTAGATAATCAATTTAAAGCTATGTATTAATTGATTAACCAAGCTAATTCATGGAGTATTGATTTTCTATGTCACTTAATCAATTATCATCCCCCTTATTGATTAAGAGGTGTTACGCCTTAATTTAATTGACTAGAAGGACATCTTAATCATTAACCAATGTATTTTTACCTTTCTAATTGATGTAGAAAACTTATAATCAATTTAGGGCTTGCTCAAATTTGTTTTAAGAAGTTTTATCAAAAGATAAGAGGTTTGGAAACACTTTTTGTGTGTGTTTGTGTGTTGACTTAGTATCTCAAGACTTACTCTTGTTTCTTTTATAATAAACTAATAAAAACTAGGAAAAACTCTAGACTCAAGACCAAATGATCTTTCACACTTTCATATCTTTGATATCACTACTCTGATATTCTTTTCTTAATTTAACATTGTCTATAACTTTCAATTGGAACTTGATACACTTTACTAATGTGGCTTGTGATATCTCTTTCTTGTTCATATGCCATCAGGAACCTTTGGAATAATTATTGTGATCAAAATCCTTTGACAGGTGTAATCAATACAACCATTTGATTGATGTCACCATCACCACCATTTGACAGATGTCATTATCAAAACCTTTTAACGATTTTTATTGTACATCGCATAAATCAAAATTTCCCCCTTTTTGATGATGACAACACATCTCTCAGGGAGGTGATAAATAGAAATATAGATAAAAAATTTAGAATGATTAACTACCCCTCATAGATAAAGAGTGTATACTCTACCCCGCCTAAGAGTACACTTCTCACTAATTGGCATCATAAAAAACGAGGAATAAACAAATAACACATAGATCAAGTATAGAAAAATGAGAAATGGAAGAAGAAAAAGGAGAACAAACATTTAGTTGTTTAATCAATATATGATTGATTTAAGATTCCTAACTCAGTTCTTGTAAAAAAGAAATATTCTTTATGAAGAAGTTTTGTAAAATTATCTTCGAGTTGATTAGATGAGGACACAAACTCAATCATGTAATCCATTTTTTATGACATGATCCCTAATAAAGTCATTTCTAATCTTAATGTGTTTAGTCTGAGAGTGAAATACCATATTTTTAATGAAATTTATTGAGCTAGTGTTGTCTTATTTTATTGCAACAATTCTGAGACTAACTTCATAATCACTTAAATGTTTTTTCATCTAGATAAATTATGCACAACAACTACCTTTAGCGGCATATTCTGCTTCAGTTGTGAATAATGCAACACTTTCTTGTTTCTTGCTATGCTAGGAGACAAGCAAATTTCCAAGTAAATGACATGTACCACATGTACTTTTGCGATCCAATTTACAATCGGAGTAATTGGAATCATAGTACCCAACTAAAGTACACTCCATCAATTTGGGGTACTATAAATCCATAAGTGGTGTGCTAGTGAGATATCTAATTATGTGTCTTACTACAAAGAAGTGTGATTCTTTGATGTTTCCTTGAAAATGAGAACATAGATAAATAGAAAACATAATATGAGGATGAGACGTGGTAAGATAAAGAAGGGAACCTATCATACCTCGATATTTTCTTTCTTTAACTTTTCCTTCTTCGTCCTTACCTAAACTATAAGAAGTACTCAATGGAGTTGAGATTGAATTTGCTTTGTCCATGCCGAATATTTTTAACATATCTTTACAATATTTATCTTGATTGATAAATGTGCCTTTCTTTGATTGATGAATTTGTAATCCAAGAAAGTACTGAAGCTCCGTCATCATAGACATTTCAAATTCATTATGCATCATATTAGAAAACTCCTTGCATAAGGACTTATTTGTAGCACCGAATATAATATCATCAACATATATTTGCACAAAATAAAATGTCATGTTTAGTTTTCTTAATAAAAAGAGTTGTATTAAAATTTCCTCTTTGATTTTTTTTTCAAGTGGAGTCTTCTCACACGTTCATGCTAAGCTCTAGGGGCTTGTTTCAGGATATAAAGAGCCTTTTTCAACTTGAAGACATGATTAGGAAAAAAGAATTTAGAAACCCAAGAGGTTGATCAACATAAACTTCCTTTTGTATGTAACCGTTTAATAATGAGCTCTTTACATCCATTTGGAAAGAGTTTAAAATTCAAAATGCATGAGAGATCTAAAAGCATCATTGTGGTTTCTAATCTAGCTACCAAGGCACATGTCTTATCAAAATCTATTTATTATTGTTGATTGTACCCTTTTGCCAAAAGTCTTGATTTCTTTATTAATACATTTCCATTTTCATCAAGCTTGTTATGAAAGATCCATTTGGTTTCAATCACTATCTTAGATGAAGGTTTGAGAATAAGTTCTGAAACATTATTTCTCTCAAAATGATTTAAATCATCTTGCATAGCATGAGACCAATGTTTGTCAATGAGAGCTTCATTGATGTCTTCTGGCTTGATTTTGGAAACAAATTCCATAAAGTTACATACCAGATTAAGCGTGTGTCAGGTTGTGATCCCCTTAGAAATATCTTCAATGATGTTTTGAATTGGATGATCCTTTGTGGTCCTTTGTTCCTTGGGTAGATCTTGATGGACATTGCTTATTACTTTGTTTTGATTTATTTTGGTTTGATTTTAGTCTTGAACTTATTCTTTATTTTTATTTTGATCTTGAACTTTATCTTTATATTAACCTTCTAGGAGAATGTTCTCTAGCATACATGCATAATCATACATTTCTACATCGACTGACTTGGGGTTAGTTTAATCAAAGGTAACATGGATTGATTATTTAATAGATAATATTATTTTATTCAATATTCTAAAATCTTTACTAGAAGTGGAATATCATAATAATAAACCTTCATCAATGTTTACGTTGAATTTTCCAAGATTATCCTTCATGTTATTAAGAAAAAAGAATTTTTATCTGAACACATGGAGGTGAGAAATATTACGCTTAATTCCTTTTTATAATTAATAGTGCATCAAAATTTTAATTTATCTTATCAAGAAACGATTAATTACATAGAAAACTATCACATCTCGAAAAATATGACCTCGCGAGCACATCACACGCTCGCAGATGACTAAGAGAGTCACCATCATTATTTATTTATTCCTAAGGAAATGGGAAATAACGATAAAACCCTAAATAAAGAAAGGATAAAATGGTCATCGCAACTAAATATGGGTTCGGGAGTCGGTTATGCGAAGGGAATGTATTAGTACCACTCACATCCGTTTACTTAATGGGAACCTCCTATAGTTCTAAGGTTGATTGTTTTCTAATGGTATGTTTGTTTTATTTTATTTCACTTACGAAAATATATTTACAAGAAGAGAAATTAATTGGAAAAGAAAAGAGAAAAAAGTTTTTTAATTATTGAGCTCGCTAAGGTTCCAAAACCTCGTGCCTACGTATTCTCAAAGTGCAATGAGAAAGTCAAGGTTTCTTAGTTGCATTGGAAGAGATAATTAAATAAATATAATAATAATATTATAACTAAGGTAATTAAACCATCTAATAGATTATGTTAAAATCTAAAATAAAATACAATTAAATGACAAAAATTAATTTAAAATCTCTTGGGGGTTGGATGGTCAAAACAGGGGAGTGTTAATAGTAAGGTCCACAAGCCCAAAATAAAATAGAAAATAGAAAAGGGAACAAATAAATAAGTAAAGAAATAAAAAGAAAAATGTAAAAACAGAGGCTCGTGGATATGATTACCAAATGGAGTCAAGATTCACTCTCTGGCGTAGGATCAGTTGACCATCAGGGGCTCAAATGATCCAATGGGTGGGATGAAGAGTACATGGGAGCTATGATAGGCGCATGTGTATCACCCTGGTTAAAGTAATACAAATGACTGGTTATCATTGAGCCACATGCAGCTCACTATGAGACGCGCTAAGGGAGTATATATGGGACCTCCCTTCAAAATTCTCCTTATTTCTCATTTCCCTCTGTATCTCTAAACTCTTCTCTCCCTCTCTCCCCTCTTTAACTCTCTCATATCTCTCTAACCATCCTATTTCTAAACCACTCTGACCACCATGTGACAAGGTGGGCAAAATATCTGAGTGTATCGCACACTCGAAGATACAACAGAGTCGCCATTGGAATTTATTTATTCCCGAAGGAAAGTGAAAATATCGCTAAAACCCAAGGGGAAGAGAGAAATGGTAAGAAAGTCAGTTAGTTATACAATGGGAAGGTATTAGCATCTCTCACATCCGTTGTACTAAACGAGAACCATTTTGATTGTTCTTTGCGCGAATGAATGTTATTATCTAAAGGTTACTTGCGAATGATAAGAGGGGGAAAATAAGTTTTTAATTAGTATGCTCGCCAAGGATTCAAACCCTCGTTCCTACGTATTCTCATAGTGCAATGAGAAAAATCAGAGCTCTGTAATTCATGGTAGAAAATACAATTTTTTTTGTTGATTTTAGGGAACAGTTATAATCATATCCTAGAAGTGTATAGACGTTAGTTGATTTGATCCTCGTTCAGATGCTCTAAGTTTTTAGTCTGACTGCTAAGAAACGAATTATAACAGTTCTTTTAAGAAAAGAAAAGAAAAGAAAATTGTTTCGAAAAAAGGTTTGTGTGATAAAAGGTAAATAAAGGGTTGCTTGAATTGAATTAAAAAAAGAGTTGCTTGAATTAAAAAAAAAGACTTGTGAAATGAGGAAAATGTTGTTTGAATGTTATGAAAGTATAGTTTGAACCAAATATGGTGTTGTTTGGACCCATATAAAAAGTGTGTCTGAACCAAAGAGTGTGGAGTTAACCGGTAAATGGTGATTAGCCCATGCAGAGCTGTAGGATTTTACCTAGATATAGGAGATCAAGACCTACAAGAAAGGCATTTTCCTAAGCGCAAATCTTATAGGGCAGAAATGAAATGAGGTTGCCTAAGCACGGAACACTAAGTCAGTTAAAGGTTCCTTCATTCTACCATTCTACCATACTCATTACTATTGGAACAAGTTCTCACCCTTACCTAAATTCCTTGCAAAAATTCTAAATTGAAACCTTCACTCTCTTTTCTTGATCGTTATGCCTCTTGCCTCTTGACTCTTTGCTCCTTTTTCTCAAATATCACGTACTGTGAAAATTTACCTAAACCTAGGTTTCTCTTAACTTTTTATTTTTAGGGTAAACTTTTCCAAATCACCTATTTGGCCCAAACTTAATTATCTCATATTCGTTCCTCCCCACTAACTTTCTCAATTACTCACTGATAACGCGAAAATACATCATATATTTGCCTTGATTTACACTCAAAGATCATACCACTTTAGTTTATATTCCGATTATCCGCAAGTATTCGAGTTATTTTTGCAGATATTTCAATCTCCATGCGTAAATGAGCAAAGTGTAGAAAAGGAAGAAAAAGAAGAAGAAACAGATGAGAAAGCATCAGAAAAACAGAAAACAGAAGAACACATAAATTGTTGATGTGACGACCATCACAAGGTGTATGATGACCGGCACGCCCAGCCTGTGACGACTGCCACAGGCCCATGACGAGTGTCACACGGCCAGAATTAACGCCTTGAAGCAATCAACAGAAGCAACCAAAATGTGCCTAAATTCCAGGAACATAACCACTTTCCCGTGGATTTCTCACTCAACCGAGTCATGCCTTGTTTCTCTCAACTGCCATGACCTACCAAGAGATATAAAAAGGACAGAAGTTGGAAACGGGGGCACGTCTACTCTCCCTCTACAATTTATTTTCTACAGCATTTTAGCTTTTTAGTGTTATTTTCCTTCAGCAACATTTGTTTTCCCTTTCCGAAAGTCAGTTACCATTCTGTTTAGAATTTCCGTTTTCCCCTTCCCTTTCCGTTTTTCAGTTAGCCAAAGTAGTAGTTTCCTACACTGGGGAACTACTACACTTTATTTAATTTAGTAAGCAATTGTATCGAAGAAGCAGAATCCTACCGACCTGTGGAGGACTGCTCAAGTACTCCATGATTCGACGTACTCTGTTAATCCAATTTCCAGGTTTTTACTCAATTATTATTATTATTGCTCTGTTATTATAATTATGTTTGCTGCACTGTTAATCTGTTTATGCTCATCTGTGTTTGCGTTATTTAACATGTCCGGCTAAACTACCGGTATCGGTATGTAACAATTTAATTAGACGAGATTTAATAATAATCGGTGAAAACTTCTTATCTCAAACAATCTTTTCGACTGTGGTTTTTAATTTAAATTTAATTAACTTTGTCAAAAAAGTGAGAAGCTATTTAATACGATTTTGCCACGAGAGTGGGAAATTAACTAAGGTGAGAACCAACAATCGCGAGAGCGTGAGGCTCGAACTGGATAGTAAAAACTAGGCATTGATTTTAAAAACAGCAAGAGCACTTTAAAAGCAATTAGAACTTATCTATTTTCAAAAAGTACTTTTAACTTCAAATGGGACAGCGAGAGCGTACATTCTGACTTAAAGGTATAGGCCGAATCAACAACCACGAGAGTTTGATTATAAGCCTTTTAAATAAGTATTTTCTACTGAAAGATATTTGGTATTTAAATTATACACCGGTGACTTATCAAATCTCTGACGATTAATGCGTTGCATACTGATTCCTCCTATTAATACTTTCTTAAAACTTAACTTCCCTTAGATTTTATTTTCTGCAACCAAACTTCTAAAAATCATTCCCTTAGCTAAACATAGTAACGTCAATAGAATTAGTTTGACCATCGGTCCCTGTGGGTTCGATATCTTTTAAAACTAAAACGACTGGACTGTGCACTTGCATTCAAGTAACCGATAAACTATATTCTATATACAGTCACGAGACGTATCACTCACATTTGGCCCAATTATTTTATCTTCACTAATTAATATAATAAAAATAAATAAAATATTTTTTTTAATTATCAAAACAACTTTAAATTATTCTACTTACTTCTCTCATCTCTTTATACCCCTAACTCAATGATACATACCCCGCTAACACCCATCCATAAAATAAATCAACAAAATCCATAATTCAAATAATTAAAATATAATAAAATATCTAATAAAAAATGAGGTGTTACGAACGAGACGACAACAATAGCGAAATATTCACCATCTTCACTCATTTCTGGAAATGAACATCATTTATGGAAACGAAATCGTCATCCTCTTCGAATTACGGTATGTTGCCATCCCTCTCTCTCTCTCTCTCTCTCTCTCTCTCTCTCTCTCTCTCTCTCTCTCTCTCTCTCTCTCTCTCTCTCTCTCTCTCTCTCTCTCTCTCTCTCTCTCTCTCTCTCTCTCTCTCTCTCTCTCTCTCTCTCTCTCTCTCTCTCTCTCTCTGACGCTTATGAATGTTTATGTTCTTCACTAGGGTTATTGGTTTCTTTTTTTAACAGATAAATGATGTTGGCTTTTGTTGCATTTCATGAATCACGCTTCCGGCATTGACATTGTCATGTGTATTTTTCATGTTGCCATGTTCATGTTTTATTTAGATTTTGTGAATATGCTTTAGGTATTGCCATGTTTCCATGTTCATGTTGCAATTTTGTGAATATTCTCACTACGCCAAAAACTGGAATAGACAGCGCACCTTAGAGGGCGCTTTCTTAAAGAAGCGCACTCTAAAGTGAAGAGAAAAATAAGGAGGAATAGACAGCGCACTTTAGAGGGCGCTTTTGAAACAAAGCGCCCTCTAAAGTGAAGCAAAAAAATAATGAGGAAATGGAGGGACACCAATAGAGGGCGCGTTTATGAAAGCGCCCTCTAAGGGTACCCTTAGAGGGCGCTTTTAAAAAAGCGCTCTCTAAGTCCATGTACAACAGTGCACTTTAGAGAGCGCTTGTGTAACAAAGCGCCCTCTAAAGTGAAGCGAAAAAATAATGAGGAAATGGAGGGACAACAATAGAGGGCGCGTTTATGAAAGCGCCCTCTAAGGATACCCTTAGAGGGCGCTTCTAAGAAAGCGCTCTCTAAGTCCATGTACAACAGCGCACTTTAGAGGGCGCTTTATTACAAAAGCGCTGTCTAAAGTGAAGCGAAAAAATAAGGAGCAATAGACAGCGCACCTTAGAGGGCGCTTTTTTTCCACAAGCGCCCTCTAAGGTCCCCTTTAGTAAACATTAAAATTATAACATACTGCGCATTTTGTTATTTCACTCTCTGTTATTTTCGTTCTTTTTCACGTTAGGGTTCTAAGGCGTTCTCCTTCCACCTCTGTTAGATCTACGACGTTTCCTCCTTCTGGCACCAAAGGTACGTTTGTTTCGTTTTAGCTTTGCCCTATTTCTTGCTTTGTTTTAGCTTTGCCCCATTTCAGTTTTATGTTATTGTTGTCTATGCTACGTTTGTTTCAACCTGTAAAGTTTCAATATTCATAGTCATTTTAAATTTGATAGCGCATGCGTTAAATTTCAAGCCCTACGTTTGTTTGGGTTTATTAGGCAATTTCAAGCCCTATGAATATCTGATTTTGTGTCAACACCAATATCATTAGAAACCTAGGTCCGAATGTGTTTGAACTCTTCTGAAATTGTTTTTTGTTTATTCTAATTAGTAATGGATAATACATGGATGTCTTCCAATCGATTGTCGAGAGAGTACGAGAATGGGGTATTAGAATTCGTTAAGTTTGCCGTTGCGCACGCCGAAGACCCCAGTAGAATGATATGTCCTTGCTTGGGTTGTTGTTATGGGAAACGGGTTGACGCAGTTCAGTTGACATCACATCTAATGAGGCATGGAATTGATCGAAGTTATACATGTTGGAATTTGCATGGTGAGAAAAGTAACGAGAATGTTGAACCGGGGGATAGTACGACCTATGCCTCAAACTATAGTGGCGCAGATACATACGATTGTGATCGAGTTGAAGAGATTGCAGAAGCACTTGAAGGAGATCTTAAGGATTGTCCCGAAATATTTGAGAGGTTGGTAAGTGATGCAGAGAAACCTTTGTATGATGGTTGCACTAAATTCACAAGATTGTCTGCGGTATTAAAGTTGTACAACTTAAAGGCGGGCAATGGGTGGTCGGATAAAAGTTTCACAGAGTTATTAGCCCTTTTGAAAGATATGCTTCCTGAGGATAATGTTCTTCCCAATCGAACATATGAGACCAAAAAGATGTTGTGCTCTATTGGCATGAGCTATGATAAGATACATGCATGTCCAAACGATTGCGTTTTGTTTCGAAATGAGTATGCATCGTTAAATGAGTGTCCTAAATGCGGTGTCTCGCGATATAAGAACAAGTTGTCTCCAGCAAAGGTCTTGTGGTATTTTCCTGTTATTCCGAGATTTAGACGCATGTTTCGTAGTGAAACCGATTCAAGACACTTGACCTGGCATGCAGATGAAAGAATTATAGATGGAAAGTATCGACATCCGGCAGATTCACCACAGTGGTTGAAAATTGATAATGATTATCCTGAATTTGGAGAAGAATCAAGAAACCTTCGCTTGGCATTATCTACTGATGGAATGAACCCACACGGTATCCAGAGTATCTCACACAGTACATGGCCTGTGATTATTATGATTTATAACCTACCTCCATGGCTATGTATGAAGCGTAAGTACATGATGTTGTCTATGTTGATTTCTGGACCTAAACAACCAGGGAATGACATAGACGTGTACTTGAAGCCCTTAATCGAAGATTTAAAGATTTTGTGGGAGACCGGTGTGGAGGTTTATGATGGATATAGGAAAGAAAGTTTCAACTTGAGGGCGATGTTGTTTGGCACAATTAATGATTTTCCAGCATACGGAAATCTATCAGGGTATAGCATAAAAGGTCAATGTGCGTGTCCTATTTGTGAAGATAAAACAGATTGGAAGCGCTTGGAGTTTGGTCAGAAGAATGTCTTTCTCGGTCATCGGAGATTCTTAAATTCAAATCATCACTACCGTGGATGGAGAAAGGGGTTCAATGGAGAGACAGAACAAGGCAGAGCTCCACCTATATTGACGGGTGATCAAATTTTTGAAAAGGTGAAAGATTTGGATACTCAGTTTGGCAAGCCTTTTGCCCACACACTTGTCAAAAGTGGGTGGAAGAAGAGGTCAGTTTTTTTTTAATTGCCGTATTGGAAGTCCTTGTATGTGAGACATTTTCTTGATGTTATGCATATTGAAAAAAATGTATTTGAAAGTGTTATTGGCACGTTACTCAATATACAAGGAAAGTCTAAGGATGGCCTTAAGGCAAGAAAGGACTTGATAGCGATGGGAATAAGAACTGAATTAGGACCCTTGAAGAAAGGAAAACGAACATATCTACCGCCTGCTGCTTATACTCTATCTAGAAAGGAGAAAAAAACATTGTGTAAGTTTCTAAGTGAAGTTAAAGTTCCAGAAGGGTACTCTTCAGATATTAGAAGACTTGTGTCTATGAAAGACCTCAAGTTAAAGAGTTTAAAGACCCATGATTGCCATGTTATAATGGAACATTTTCTCCCAATAGGTCTTCATTCTATTCTTCCAGAAAAAGTAAGAAGCTCTATAACTAAGTTGTGTTCTTTCTTCAAGTCAATTTGCAGTAAGGTGATCAATCCTGCGATCTTACCAATGTTGCAAAAAGAAATCGTTATTACTTTGTGTGAGCTTGAAATGTTTTTTCCTCCATCATTTTTTGACATAATGGTACATCTAGTTGTTCATCTTGCGAAAGAGACACAATTGTGTGGACCAACTTATATGAGATGGATGTACCCTGTTGAACGTTATATGAAAATATTAAAAGGGTACGTGAAGAACCGAAGTCGACCAGAAGGTTGTATGGTTGAAAGATACATTGTTGAAGAAGCGATTGAGTTTTGTACTGAATATTTGTCTAATGTTCAGTCAATCGGACTCCCCAAGTCTCAGCTTGTCGAAAAGAAAGAAGGAAAAAATCTAATTGGAAATAAAATCGTGGCAGTATCAAGGGTCGAACGGGATCAAGTGCATTTGTATGTTCTGCACAATGAGAATGAGGTTGAGCCGTATGTTGAAATTCACAAGGATGTTCTCCGAGGTTTAAATCCCAATAGAAATGAAAATTGGATAGTACGAGAGCACAATCGATGTTTTATACCTTGGTTTAAGGATCATATTTATTCAAAGTATTATTCAGATCCCGCTTCAATAACAGAAAGGTTGAGATGCTTAGCATATGGTCCAAGTTTCCATGTTTTTTCTTATAGCGCATACGCGATTAATGGATACACATTTTATACCAAAGAACAAGATGATAAAAGTACTATGCAGAATAGTGGTGTCACCGTGGTAGCTGAAGCAATGCACATATCAAGTGTGAAGGACTTAAACCCCAAATTTGCAAATCTGTCGTATGTTGGTGTTATCGAGCGCATTTGGGTGTTTGATTATGAGAAGTTTCAGATTCCTATATTTGGTTGCAAGTGGGTTGAAAATAATAACGGCATTCGAATGGATAAGTCAGGATTTTTGCAAGTAGATCTTAATAGGGTGGGATACAAAGATGAGTCTTTTATTCTAGCCTCTCAAGCTAGACAAGTGTTCTATGTCAATGATCCGAAAAGTACGAAATGGTCTATAGTTCTTTTTTCCAACAAAGTAATTGATGAAAACACTGGAGATCAAGGTGATGATATTGATGTTGAGATTGAATCGTTTACCAGAAATGATCAAGATGAGAATAATATATCAAATGATTCATATATTAGAAATGATCATAATGAGGGTATTTGGATCAATCCAACCGTCCGTGTTGTTAAGAGACATGTAGAACATATTCCAACCAAGAAAAGAAAGAGAACTTAGTGAAAAAGGTACATGTCAAATGATTTTAATTGTTTTCTTTATTACAAGTAAAATGACTTTTATGATTTTAATTGTTTTTACATTTGTCATCTGATTTTAATTGTTTTCTTTTTTACAGGTAAAATGGCTATTATGAAGTCAATCATTCGTGCAAGGGGCAAGGGATGCTCGAAAGTATCAATTGATATTTGTTTAGATGGAGATGCTCTATTATCGTCAAGCCTCGTTCGCGTAGATGATGATGCTGGATATTTGAAAGTATCCCTCTACGACAATGGAACATGTCCATCTAAACATATATCAATTCTATCTTCAAAAGATAAGGGTTCAATGTTGGCAAGTTACATTGGTTTCCTTGTTCGACAACATATTCCGATTACATGTGATAATTGGAGAAGTCCGGACTTGAAGGTTGGCAAAGAAAAAATATGGTCGGAGATACAGGCTTGTGTCTCAATAGAGGATGGGTATCTACCTAAAGTTACTTTTGTAGTGGTCCAAAAGAGACATCACACCCGTCTCTTTCCTGTCAACCCCAAAGAGACCGATAGAAGTGGAAAAATTATGCCAGGTTTTTTCAATATATTTCTCAATGCAGCTGGTATATATTATCATTTGAATTTATCACTTTTTGCTGATTTTGTTGTTCTAAATTGTCAAAGGAACCGTGGTAGACACCGGTATTTGTCACCCTAGGGAATTTGATTTTTTCCTTAACAGTCATGCAGGAATTCAGGTAATATTAGCTATGTCATTTAACTTTATGCCATTGTTTACTATTTGTTGCTCAATCGCCTTTTGACAGTTCTGTGTTATTTGCATTTGGACGTGTTCTTTTTGCAGGGGACTACTTATGCTGCCATCTGTTGTTTTGGTTGAGCCTTATTTTGTATGGATGTGCGATAGAACTACTAGACAACTTTTGGATATACAGAACATGTTTGCCACCATGGGTGGATGGGCGTTTTTGTTTAGTATTGGTTAGAACTACTAGACAGCTTTTGGATACAGTGGTCACTGGGTGTTGGTTGCTATGTTTTATTCTCTTAATTGTAGTACTTTGAGAATATGTTGTTGTATATTGTTGATCAAAGAATCATATATTAATGTTGTATATATGGAGGATTAATGTTGTATATAAATGGATTCATGTTGTATATATCAATGGATTAATGGTGTATAACATTGGATTAAAGGATGAAATCAATATGAATTTTACACTTTTGCAGCATGCGAACAGGTTACCAATTAAATATATATCCACTGTTTTTCAAACAAATTTTTTTAAAATAACTAACACTTTAGAGAGCGCTTTGTCCAGAAAGCGCCCTCTAAACACTTTACATTGACAACTTTAGAGGGCGCTTTTTCCTGAAAGCGCCCTCTAAACACTTTACATTGACAACTTTAGAGGGCGCTTTTTCCTGAAAGCGCCCTCTAAACACTTTACAATGACAACTTTAGAGGGCGCTTTTTCCTGAAAGCGCCCTCTAAACACTTTACAATGACAACTTTAGAGGGCGCTTTTTCCTGAAAGCGCCCTCTAAACACTTTACACTGACAACTTTAGAGGGCGCTTTTACCAGAAAGCGCCCTCTAAGGTGTCCCTGAATGGACCACTCCAGAGGGCGCTTTTTTCTTAAAGCGCACTATAATGTGGCCACTTTAGACAGCGCTTTCTCCAGGAGAACAAAGCGCTGTCTTTACCTATGCCAGCGCCAGATTAGAGGGCGCTTAAAAGCGCTGTTATAGGCCAAAATAAGCGCCCTCTTTTCCCTTATTTGGCGTAGTGTCTCTAGGTGTTTCCATTTTTTCATGTGACTGTGTTCATGTTTTATTCAGATCGTGTGCATATAATCATATTTGAATGTTGTGTGTGTAGCATTAATTTGAGATTCACGTTAGTCTTTTGATATAAATTTTCGAATTTGTTATGGAGCATAGTTGGATGAAAGCTGATAGATTAGGCTTGGTGTATGAAAATGGAGTTATTGAATTCCTTAAATTTACCAGAAAAAATGTTCCCGACAATAATGGTATCTCTTATTGTCCTTGTGTTGTTTATAGGAATATAAAAAATGATCAAAGAAATAAATATTACATCACCTATATTATGATGGAATATGTCAAAGTTATACAACATGGATGCGACATGGAGAAGTGGATAATAATCAAAATGCGACGTCACAAATGGATGAAGATATGGATGATCGACTTGAAGATACGATTCATGATATTGGATTATCGTCTTATATGATATCCCATATTTATGATACTTTATGTATAGATAAAGAAGAGCCTTTATATAAGCGGTGCACCAGTTTTACACAATTGTGTGCCTTGTTAAAATTGTTGAATCTGAAGGCAAAAAAGGTGGGTGGTCGGATGAAATGCTACCAGAAGATAACAATTTATCAGATCATTGTTATGATACCAAGAAGAAATTGTGTCCAATGGGTTTGTAGTATGTCAAAATACATGCATGCCCTAATGATTGCATATTATACAAGGAGTGTCAAAATTTGGATCAATATTCAAAATATGGTGAGTCGCGCTTCAAGTAGAAGAATAATAATAGTGATGACAATGACAATGTTAGTAAGAAGCGTCCTCCTACTAAAGTGTTATGGTACTTGCCAATAATTTTAAGGTTAAAGAGATTTTTTGCTAATGCGAATGACGCAAAGAATATTAGATGGCATGCAGATGAAAAAAATGATGAAAACATTGTCCATCTAACTGATTCTTTGTCAATGGAAGAAAATTAATTCATTGTTTCTAGATTTTGGCATTGACCCAAGAAACTTTAGTCTTGGGCTTTCCACAAATGGAATGAACCTCTTTGGTAATCTGAGTATTAACCATTCTTCGTGGCACGTTCTTCTCATGATTTACAATTTATCTCCTTGGTTATGCATGAAGCGCAAGTATATGATGTTAAGTATAATGATTTCTGGACTAAGACAACCTCGAAACGACATAGATGTTTATCTAAGTCCATTATTGAGGATTTAAAAATTTTGTGGGATAAAGGTGTTGACGTTGATGATGTATATTCTAATGAAAAGTTTAAGATATGTGCAATGTTATTTTGCACAATCAACGACTTTCCTGCGTATGATAGTTTGGATGGACATAGTGTTAAAGGACATAAAGCATGTCCTATATGTGAATTTGATACCTATTTTCACCAGATTGAGTTTGGAAAAAATACTTTTTACCTTGGGCATCAAAAATTTGTAAAACCTAATCATCCTTATCGTGAATTGCGAAAGTATTTTAATAGAGAGCAGGAGTTGGAAAGTTCTTTTAAACCTTTAAATGGAGATGAAGTTTATCAAAGACAATAACACCTTAATGTTGTCTTTGGAAAGAATAAAGATGGTCTTGTTGAGAGAAATATTTGGAAAAAGAGATCGGTGTTCTTTGATCTTCCATATTGTCTAGACTCGATGTATGATATTATCTTGATGTGATGCATGTGGAGAAAAATACATGTGATAGTTTGATAGGAACACTTCTAACCAATCTAGGAAAGACTAAAGATAATAATAACTCTCGTTTAGATATTGTGAAGATGGGTATACGACAACAGTTGCCTCCAGAAGATAGATGAATAGATCATATTTGCCTCTGACATGTCACACTCTATCTAAAAAGGAAATGAATTTTTTTGCGAGTGTTTGCATGGTATCAAAGTTCCCCAAGGTTACTCTTTAAACATCAAGAAACTTGTATCAATAAAAGATCTCAAATTAATTGGCTTAAAATCTCATGATTGTCAGATTGTGCTTATTCTTCAATGTTATGTGTAATAAAGTTCTTGATTTTAAAAAATTAGATGAATTAAAATAAAAGGCTTTAATAATATAATGTCAATTGGATATGTATTTTCCTCCATCATTTTTTGACATTATGGTTCACTTACATGTTAATCTAGTCAGATAAATCAGATTTTATGGTCTAATTTACTAAAGGTGGATGTATCTTATAGAGAGATACATGAAGATATTTAAAGGATGTACGAAGAATCATCACTGACCAGAAGCTTCGATCGTTGAAAGGTACATCACAGAAGAAACTCTTGAGTTTTGTTCAAACTATTTTTCGGAAACAAAGTCTATTGGGATTCCAAAGTCTCGTCATACTGGAAGATTTGAAGGTAAAGGTACTCAAGGTTTAAATGTTAAGTCAATGAATTGGGATTTAGTACTTGAAGCACATTTCTATATATTGAATAATCTTAGTATAGTTGAACCTTACATAGCTACACACAAAAAAGTTATAAAGAAAAAAATATCCCCGAATGAATGGCAAGTGGTTATTGACATGACATAAAAAGGAATTCATAATTTGGTTTAATAAGAGGATTTATAATGATGATTGTGTATCTGAGACAATTAAATGGTTGTCATACATGCCAAAACTTACTACGATATCTTGAACAACATATGACATTTCTAATTATTCCTTTTATACAAAATCAAAAGATGATCGAAGTATAATGCAAAATAGTGGCGTTATGGTTGAGGCCGTATCCATGAATTTCTCTAGTTTGAAAGATAAGAATCCTATTTTGGAAACCATCGCGTTTTATGGTGTCATTGACGAGATTTTGGAGATTGATTATGTTTCTTTCAAAGTGCCTTTATTTAAATGTAAGTGGGTTCCCAATAACAATGGTGTACAAACTGATGAGTTAGGATTCACACGGGTTGACATTGGCAAGGAAACTTATAAAACCGAACCATTCATAATGGCTACTCAAAGCAACTTATAGACCTTATGGACTTATCGAATAGATGGTCAATTATTCTCAAAGGAAAACATATTCCTCATAGTGATGATGAAAGTTTTGATATTTCTTCCACTCCGTCTTATGCAACACAAGTACCTACTTCATATGAAGAAGTTGATAGATATGATGTACATGTTATTCGTAACGATCATCAAGAAGGCATATAAGAAAATTAACAAGTAAGTATTTTATATTCTTCGTTCATAACTTATTGTATGTTAATTGCTAATGATGTTATTTTCTAACAATTATTATTATTTGAAATCATAGTTGTTTAAAGTCAAGACACCAAGACAACAAGATAATATTATTTGATGTAATGATGTGTACATTGTAGATTATTTTGTGCCATTTTGGTTTTGATATAATGTATAACTTTTGGTTGCTAATGAAATTGTGTCATTGATGTAATACAATTTTTGGTTCATAATGGAATTGTGTCATTTATGTAATACATATTTTGTCCAATTCAATTCACAAATGGGTGTATTGTTGTTTCTGGTCTGATACAATTCAGAAATATTCAGGTTAAAAATTTGGGAATACTGAAAAACTGACAAATATATTAACAAAAACACATAATATCACATCAGTTTATAATTCAACCGTTGTTGTAAGTAGAGCGCTATCCAAAATAATAAAATGCAAGAATGACATTACAGGGATTGGAACCCAGGACCTATAAATGATTTCACAACAGTTGTTTTATTTACCCATTGTTATACATAGCGCGCTACCTAATTTATAACCATGGTCACTCTCCCATTGTGGAAACTAGCTTACATACAATCACATGCTACCTAACAACAGACGTGAAACAGTCATTATATGTGTTTCGCAACCGTCATTATATGTGTTTTATGTAGTAGTGAGAGTAATCTAGAGCTTGATTATCTTTGTAGAACACACATCATTTTACTTCTCAGAATCTGACTGCACTAGGTTTAGAGTTTGATGATGTCACACATCACTTTCTCATAGTCAGAACTTATTTCTGGTAGTTGCACACTTAACAAAACCATTAGGATACAAAATTATTCTTTAAGAACCAGTGTATTGTTATCATCAAAGCACAAGGCCAGATTCACAAACAAATCTTATTCTTACAATCTCCCCTTTTTATATGATGACAAAACCATGTATTTTGGTGAATAATATTTACTTGGTTTAATCATATAAAACTTATCAGAGTAAGCTAGTAAGCCCCCCCCCCCCCCCCCCCCCCCCCCCCCCCGAGTTTTATACTATCAAAAGTTTTTCAGCTTATTTAGAATGAAATTTGTAGATTCCCCCTGAGTTTAAGACTTATGAAATATTTTAATACATAAAACATTTTAATCAACATGAAGGTAAGAAATTCCATGTATGAGAGTCTGATTAAAATTTCTTGTTTCCTTGTGTCATAATCTGGCTTGTATCATAGCTTAATGAAGCACAAGAGCCTGATTAAAATTTCTTCATTCCTTGTATCAAAATTTGGCTTGTATAAGAGCTTGATGAAGCACAATATCTTTGTTCAATCTTAAGAGATATAACTTTTTGATTCATGGTTCATAAATATCTGAAAAGTTTCTTTATATCCTGACTAGTAACATTAATGAACTTTTTTTTAAAGTTCCTTGAAGTTCTTTGATCATTCAAAATTGTCAGAGTCAGATGTTAAATTGTCAGATTCAGATGTTTGGGATTAGATATGAATATAAGTATATCAAAATCATATCTATGTTTCTCCCCCGTTGTCATCTATAAAAAAATAGAAAAGGAAGAAAAAATGAAACTTCATTTGATTGAAACAGATAAAGATACATAGGCACAAAAAAGAAAAACTAGGTTTTCTTAAAAAACTTAAACAGAAAAACAACAAAAAATGGTTTTAGGTAGGGGTTGTAGCCTTGATAGAATCACTTGAAGAAGACTTCCAATCTTGGTGTTGGTATGAGCTTTTTCCTTGAACATATCATCTTGCTTGTCCAGACGAGATCTAACATTTATGTTTTCCTGCTTGAGCTCCTCTAGAGTCTTTAACACAACCAGAGGCACATAGTTAGATTTGGAAGGCTTATCAGTTCCAGAAGTAGTTCAAATCTCATATTGAGAAAAAACTTATTATTCAAAAGGAGAGGTAACTTCAGTCTGAGTATCTTGTTTAGTCTGAACCTCTTTTTCAGAAACAACCAAGGTCAGATCAACTTCTGGTGCAGTAAGAATTTTTGGTTTGAACAACTCCAGAAGAGGCTCCAAGACACCATAAAGTTTTTCATGCAATTGTTTTTTAGCAGATTCAAAACAAATTTCTCTCAGCTTCCAGGAATGAGAATTGACCCACCTTATGAAGTCAGTCCATATAGCATCACTCTCAGTAGGGTTGACAAAATTTATGCAAGCTTGCGTAAGAGAGTGTAGACGATCATTTGCTTCAGACTCAAAATGTAACACTAATTCATTAACACTTGGTTTAGATTCACGTAGGGTGTTGAGGTTCACTTGGCTTTTGAGGAAGTTTGGGACACGTGCAACTTCATTCCAAGAGTCATATGAGACTAAAATAGTTTTATCTGAGGAATCAATAGTAGAGGGGAATTGTTACAAATATGTTCAATGAAAGTGTCAACGATAGGTGTATGTATGACATTTGGTTGAGTTAGCGGTGACGATGTTGAGTCTAAAATGGAAAGAATTTCATAAAAGGATGTATGAATGGGATGGAGAGGTTGAAAGGAGGAATTCTTAGGTTATCTTTGTTAAAGTTTTGAAATGAGTATTTCAGGAATTTATGGTTGTATAGGTTCAACGAAAGGGTTTCAAATGGTTGTGGATTAGGTTGTTCAGGTTTAGATGGTTTAATAGTAGAAGACTGTTTTGTTGAGGGTTATAGATGATTCCAAAAGGTTTATTAAAAGAAGGTATTTGTAGAGTAGGTTGAAGGGATCAAATGAAGATGAAGTGTTAACAACTTGATCAGAAGGAAAAGATGTCTCGACTATAGAAGACTTACCAGAAGGTTGATTCTGAGTATGAGATTCTTTATCTTTCTCAATGTTCTCAGAACCTTCATCTTCAACTTCCAGCATAGTTCTCAGACGCCGTCTCATAGTTTCTGAAGTCTTACATACCTTTGTTGGAGACTTAATAGTTCCAGAAGGTCTATCACCAAGATTTTTAGATGTTTTTCTTTTCTTTCTAAAGGAAATTTAAGGAGGAACATATGGAAGTTCATCATACGAATAAGCTACAGGTTTAATACCCGAGTTTAAGCATTCGACAATCTAAGCTTGCAAGGTTTTAAGAGGATACAGTTTAGTAAAAACGGGATCAATGGGTATCCTTATATAAGGAAATGCATCCATATCTATAACCATTGAAGGATCAATAACTTCAGAAATCAAAGACATGTTCTTTAGATTTCTTCCATTGAAGATTTTTCTAACATATGTGACTATCTCTTTAATCATGTTCAGCCTCTGCATATTTTCAACAAGCTTGCTTTTAACAAGCACATCAGATATTAGTCTTCCGGTGGGAGTCCACTTTCTGATTTTAGCGCCACCATCTCTGGTCTCCTTGACTAACTCCCTCATATACTTGAAAAGGATGGAAGGTAGATTCATCCTGATCCCAAAAGAGATGTAATACATAATGTACTTATGACTAGTGTTGATGTAGTCATAAGAATTTTTTAATGGTCTATGATGCACACATCCCAGAAAAATCTTTAACCACACTCTGAGTCTATTGTGCAGATTCTTTGCATTAGACGAATTCTTACCATCTTTAAAAATTATACCTACAATCTCCACAATTTTTATCCTTTTTGGAAGGCATATCAAAGCTTCTCTTGCTAGTCCCATCATATTGAGAAGCTTGGCAATAGATTTCTCAGGAATGCAGAACTTTTGCCCCAAAACATACGAAGATATTTGAAGTTTTGGGTCAGTAGCATTAATCCAAAATTGTTTAACTAGTTCAGCATAAACTGTCCCTTTTAGACGGTTGAAAAACTCTTCCTATCCTTTGGTTTTAACGTCTTCGTTGAGGTTGTAAATATTGGCTATAAGATTATCAAAATTAACTATAATCTCACAAAGAACTTCCAACTTTTTGGCTGAAAGAGATAAAGTTATCTCTTGGATACCATCTTTCTGAGATTGTTGTTCTTGTTGCTAAGAAGATTGTTGTTCTTGTTGCTGAGAAGATTGAGCTTGTTCTTGAGATTTGTAATTCATGGAGAAGAAATAGGTTTTGGGTTGCAGAGACACTTAGGTTTAAAAGAGAAAAAGTGTGGGATAGAAAGTAGCGTAGTGTGTGAATAATGATTGAAGTGGGTTTATAAATAGGGTTTGCAATGATGAAAAAATATTGAATAATGCAATACCTGAGGCTAAGCATTCAACAATGTAAGCTTGCAAGATTTTAGGAGGATCCTGTTTAGTAAAAATGGGGTCAATGGGTATCCTTCTAGAAGATAGTGCATCCCTATCTAGAACCATTGAAGGATCATTAACTTCAGAAATCAAAGACATGTTCTTTAGATTTATTCAACTGAAGATCTTTCCAACATATATGACTATCTCTTTAATCATGTTTGGCTTCTGTAAATTTTCAAAAAGCTTGCTTTTAACAAGAACATCAGATATTAGTCTTCCCATGGGAGTCCACTTTCCGATTTTAGAACCACCATATTTGGTCTCCTTGACTAACTCCCTTATATACTTGAAAAGAATGGAAGGCAGATTCATCCTAATCCTAAAAGAGATGTAATGCATAATGTACTTCTGACTAATGTTGATGTAGTCATAAGAATTTTTTAATGGTCTATGATGCATACATCCCAAAAGAATCTTTAACCACACTCTAAGTCTATTGTGTAGATTCTTTGCATTAGACAAATTCTTACCATCTTGAAAAATTATAACTGTAATTTGCTCTACTTTTTTCCATTTTGGAAGGCATATCAAATCATCTCTTGCCAGTCCCATCATATTGAGAAGCTTGGCAATAGATTTCTCAGTAATGCAGAACTTCTGCCCCAAAACATACGAAGAGATTTGAAGTTTTGAGTCAGTAGCATGAATCCAAAATTGCTTAACCAGTTAAGCATAAACTGTCCGTTTTAGACGGTTGAAAAAATCTTCCCATCCCTGTGTTTTAACGTCTTCGATGAGGTCGTAACCATTGGCTTTAAGATTATCAAAATGGACTATCATCTCACAAAGAACTTCCAACTCTTTGGCCGGAAGAGATAAAGTGATATCTTCAATACCATCTTTCTGAGTTTGTTGTTTTTGTTGTTGAGAAGATTGTTGTTCTTGTTGCTGAGAAGATTGAGCTTGTTCTTGAGATTTGTCATTCATGGCGAAGAAAAGGGTTTTGGGTTGCAAAGAAACTTAGGTTTAAAAGAGATGAAGTGTGGGATAGAAAGTATCATATTGTATGAATAGTGAGTGAAGTGGGTTTAAAAATAGGGTTTGCAATTATGAAAAAATCTTGAATTGTGCAAAGGATCTGACCAAGGGAAGGCGTATAGAGATTTAACTTATTTCCAAGAAATATCTTATCCCAATGTATCACTCAACCGTTAGAGCTTTTCAATATAAGGCACGTGTCTTTAATCTGGACCACAAACTTACGTTTGATTGATTATTGGTTAATATAGAAAACTCTTTAAAATCCAGAAGGCATAAATTTTTCATAAAGGTTTTGACTAGATACTTCTGATACATGAAACCTTCTCACTTCAGAAAAAATCATTGTTCAAAAGTCAGAGTCTCATTGAATCATTATGAGAATTTAAACATTTTGAGATATATATCTTTTTCATTATGGACATAAGTGTTGGAGAATTGCCATCCAAGGCGCAGCGGAATTTAAAAATTTCTCCATTTAGTGATCCTTACGAATGGGCATGATCAGTGATAGAATCGTTACCTCTTGTGGCGATTCAAACCTTTGGTGCAAATCTCTTATAACGATCAAAACCTTGGATACAGATCCACGGGGCAATCACGAACGTTGAACGATGACAGCGTCTCTACTCAGTCCACACGAACGGATTCCTTCAATCGCAGTGCTAGCTGTTATGAATGAAGGCTTTGAGTGAGAGAAAGAGAGATACGAAATTCCAACTCTTCAGTTGTGTTGTACTCCCATACAATGCTTCTGCACAAGAGTTCTATTTATAGAACCACTTGTGTGGGCTTCAAGCCAAAAATCCCACTTAAGTGTATTTTAGCCCATATCTCATAATATGCCAAAATCACTTAAGTATTTGGTACCTTACCATACTTCGTATTCTACTTAAGTACACCGTACCTAACGATGTTCCTTAGTTACTCTATCTCTCATCAACCCGTCCTTTGTGTGTGACCCTGTAGGTTTTCGCGACGTTGGCAATTATATTAAATCACGCATTTAACATAATAAACAGTGAGCAGTATCTAGCAACACATCACTGCTACCCAAGACACAAAAATGTCATGTGATCTGACAAAACCTCCTGTGATAATAATTATGTGTGTAATTACCCCTTTGCCCTTATGTCTATATTGAACACAAGGTATAGACCGTGTCATCCTTGTCCAGTTCAATATTGGGCCCATAGACATTTATCCTGTTACGCAGGATGGGCAAATTCCATCTAGGTCACTCATGTCCCTCAGCATGCTTTGTGGAGTACCCATCAACTGTCTTTATAGTCATCCAGTTACGGACAATGTTGGATCAGAAACAAAGCACTCGACTCTACATCTAGGGTCCATAGTGGTTTCAGGTCGAAGAGTGGTATACAATATTATCACCATGAGAATAACTTATGACACTTTGCATAACTTTATATATAGTATTCTCATAGCGGGTCAATCCGGTATAAATATTACTCTTAATATTCATACCTATGTTTAAGACTTGATAACTCTTTATCCATGATTCATGAGATGTGATCATCAGTCTACAAACATAATAGTCTCAATGCTTTAATGTTATCCCACTTCACAATAAAGCTCGACTACGGATACTTTAAGAATAGTGTCATTATGTTTAATGTGGTCTCATGATCAAGTCACACTTGATGCATTAAACGGACTAACTATTCTAGGGAATTTATTAAACAAACGTAATAAAGAAAAAGCCTTTTATTATTAATAAATAATTCGATATAAGTACCAAAAGTATTGGCCTCTAGGGCTTAAACCAACAATAAGTCCATTTTTAAATTCTTTAGAATGAAAATAAATATATCCTCAGCAAGGGGTTTTATGAAGATATCATCCCATTGATGGTCTGTATCGATAAATTTTAAATTTTAAATTCCCTTATGAATATTGTCTCGTATAAAATGATTTTTAATCTCAATATGCTTAGCTATATAATGTAAAATGGAATTCTTAGATAAACATATAGGTGAGGTATTATTAAAAAGAATTGGAACATTACTCTCATATATCTGAAAGTATTCTAGTTGGCTTTTCATCTAGAGGATCTAAGTGTTGCATCCAGATGCTGCAATATACTCAGCTTCAGCTGTCGATAGTGCAATCATTGATTGTCTCTTGTTGGACCATGAGATCAAATTGTCTCCCAGAAACTTACAACTTCCATAAGTGCTTTTTCTTTCTAGTCTATCTCCAGCATAATCTGCACCATAATAACCTACTAACTTGTACCCTTTGATTTTCTAATACACAAGCCAAGGTTAGTAGTACCTTTCATATACTTGAAAATCCTCTTAATAACTGTTAAGTGGGACTCTCTAGGATCTAATTGGAAGCGAACACATAAGTAGACACTAAATAAAATTTCTGGTTTAAAAGCAATTAAGTATAAGATAGAACCACTACTATGGAAAACACCTATCACAATAGTTGGAAAAAGGATACCACCATGTTGGGCCAACCGTTGTGAGGTAAGGTGTGATTGTATGTATGATGCTTTCCACCACGGTCGTGTGACCGTGATTATAAGCAAAGTAGTGCACTACCTACCACAACGATTACTTTAAACAATTGTTGTTGTATGTATCAACCTATCATAATGGTTATTGTAAATAACCATTATTGTATGTGTTTTAATAAAATAAAATAAAATACAGAAGTAGAACAACAACAACAACAACAACAACAATAAGAACAACAAGAACAAAAACAAGAACAAGAACTACAACAAGAAAAACAAAAACAAAAACAAACACAACAACAATAACAACAAGAAAAAGAACAAGAAGAATAACAAGAATAACAAGAATAACAAGAAGAAGAAGAAGAAGAAGAAGAAGAAGAATAAGAATAACAACAACAACAACACCAATAACAACAACAACACCAATAACAACAATAAGGTCAAGAATAAGAATAACAACAAGATCAACAAGAATAACAACAACAACAACAACAAAAACAACAACAATAAAAAGAACAACAAGAATGACAACAACAACAAGAATTATTATTGTTAACTTGAATCCATGTTTTCCTTATCTCATTCAAGTTTGGGGAGAGGTGATGGAGTTCTGAAATTGTTAATGAAAGAAATGATGTTTTCAAGTTTTGTTTATGGAAGAAATGATGTTTTCGAGCTTGGTTTAGTGGAGAAATAGAGTGTCATAAATGGAAGATGTTTGGAGGTAGAAGATGAAGTTCGTATAAGTTGGAATTTTATCTAAGTTTTAAGTTTCACGCGTAACACTAATGGTAGTGACTTGAGTGATACTCACTAACTGGACGATAAAGATTCATTTAAGAAGAGTGAAGAAACTCAATACACACGCTTATATAAAGTGGCTTAAAAATAAATAAAAACAAAATTGTAGGTTCGAGCCTATCATAACAAGTACTTTAAACAACCGTTGTTGTATGTCTCAACCTATCACAAGGTTACTTTAAAAAACCATTCAGGGGGGTCCCGGAGGGCGTTTGAAAGGAGCGGTGGCATAGGGCACTAGTTTTTTAGGGACACCAATTTTTTTACCACACACACACACACTCACACACACACACACGCACGCACACGCATACGCATGCACACACACACACACATACATGCACGCACGCACACACACACACACACACACATACACACACACACATATATACATACATATATATATATATATATATATATATATATATATATATATATATATATATATATATATATATATATATATCATTAATATTAATACTTTTTTATAAATTTTAAATCAAATAAAACAAATTAACCTTAGATTGAATCACATATGACATATCATATTTAATAATTAAAAAAATAATTATTAATATATTAAAATAATTCTCATTTTGTACAAAAAAAACATTCCCATAAATTGTGTCAAAAAAATTTTTCACATAAATGTGATTCACTATAAAAATAAAAATAAATAAAAATTAGTGAAAATTACATTTAGACTTTTAACATTCTGGTAGAAAAAGACTCTTGCACTACCTTTTATTTCCTTTTTTTCTATCTACATTCTAGGAGATCCCTTATCGGCTATGTGAGTATATTTTCTTTATTGATCCCATTGGTTGTAGTTTTATCAATTTGTTACATTATGCTATTGTACATATTTTGTAGTTTAGTTAGTTAGTTAGTTTTTTTTATTAATCCATACTTCATATGTTGATATTGGTGTCTATAGTACAATCATGAGTTTATTTTGAGCGTTTGGGGCATCTATTAGAGGTTTAGAGTCAAACAAACAATAAAAAAATCAGGTGTTATTATTTACTAACTTATTGCTATTATTTATTCATCATAATCATAGGCTTGTTGATTGCGTTTTTTTGAGTTGTTGAAAAGTTGCCTAGAAAACAACTTTTCAGTCATCAAAAGCGGAAAAGAAAAACAAATTGAAATTGTTGTTAAATCTCAAAAGGGAGCTTTAGATAAAAAAAAAACTAGCAAGCATTTTACAACTTCTATTCAAAATGAGGTGAATCTAGATAACTTAGATTTTACGGTTGAAAATTTTGAGGATGAACAATCATATAGAAATAATGAAGAACATATTATTTTGAATGTAGATAATAATGAAAATGAGAATATCCTTACTTTTTCTAATGAACATCCTAATGAGCCTATTCCATTAGATGCTAATGTAATTTTTTTACTGTTCTTACAATTATATATTTATAATTATATGACTTATAAATATGATAAAACAATTATGAATTTAGAAATAGGGCACCAAATTCATAACTTTGACAGGGTACTCAAAATCTTGGGGATGGCCCTGTAACCAATATTGTATGTCTTTTAATAAATAAATAAAAACAAATTTGTAGGTGCTAGGATTCAAACTCGTGATCGGGTGCCCCTTTTCACCACGGTTGGAAGTTCTAACTCTATTAAAAAGTGGCTTAAAAATAAATAAAAAACAAAATTGTAGGTGCTAGGATTCAAACGCATCACCAAGCGCCACTTTTTACCACGGTTGGTACTTATGACCATTGTGAAATGTCTTTTAGTAAATACAAAAAAAAAGCGCCAAAAAAATCATTACCACGGTTAACAGGAAGAGCATTGTAAAATTGGTGTTACGAAAAGTCTATTTTGTAGTAGTGAACCTATCATACCTCTGTATACCTTTTGCTCTACCTTATTTTTACCTCATCCTTCTCCAGAACACAAGCATGATGCATTGGATTTTTAGTTGGTTTACAATCTGACATATCAAACTTCTTCGTAAGATCTTTGGTATATTTTCTCTGATGGAGATATGTTCCTTCTGAACTTTGGTTAATTTGGATACCCAAAAAGAACTTGAGTTCTCCCATGAGGTTCATCTCAAACTCTGCCTACATTGTCTTAGCAAATTCCTTACACAAGGTAACATTAGCACAATCAAATATAATATTATCCACATGAATTTGAACAACTAGAATATCATTTTTGAATGTCTTACAAAACATATCAACCTTTCCTATGGTAAAATCATTTTCTAAAATAATTTTTCTTAGTCTTTCATACCATGCTCTAGGAGCTTGTTTAAGATCATGTAAATATTTCTTAAGTTTGAAAACAAAATCTGAATTTTTGTGATTTTCAAAACTAGAAGGTTGGTGTACATACACTTCTTCAGTTATGTAACCATTCAGAAATGCATTCTTAATGTCCATCTGATATAAGATGATATTATGATTAACAACAAATGAAATTAAGAGACGAATATACTCTAACCTAACAGTTGGTGCAAAGGTCTTAGTATAGTCAATTCTCTCTTACTAACTATAAACTTGTGCTACTAGTTTGGCCTTGTTCCTTACCTTTTCTCCTTTCTCGTTCAACTTATTTCTCAAAACCCATTTTATCCCAATGACATGAATTCCTTTAGGTTTAGGCACAAGATCCCACACATAATTTCTGGAGAATTGGTTTAATTCTTCTTGCATTTCCAGAATCCGCTCAATGTCCAGAAGGGCTTCATCAACAGATGTAGGTTCAATGAGGATATGGTTCTAACTAGTTCAATTTTATCTCCCAGAGTCAATTCTTTAGAATGTAAAGATCTTTGTATGTGCTTCCTCAGAGGTGTATGAGCTTCAACAGCTTCTGATTGAATAGTTCCATGGTTTTTTGCCTCGGATTCTTTAGCTTTTGATTCTTTACCTTCAGAGCCTAAATATGTAATCCTCAGATCTGCAAACTTGTCAACTAGCTTTGACTTTTTAGAGTCAAACTTATCATCAAATCTAACATGAACAATTCGTGTTTCAGTGTTATATACTCTATAGCCTTTAGAGCGTTCATAGTATCCTAACATTATACACGTTTGTGCCTTAAAATCAAACTTGTTCAGATTGTGTTTAGTGTTTAGAATAAAACAGTTACATCCAAAAGGATGGAAATGATAAATGTTGGGTTTTATATTCTTCAATAATTCATAAGGAATCTTACCTAGAATAGGTATTATGGAGATCTTGTTCTAAATATAACATATTGTGTTAACTGCCTCGCCCAGAAGTTCTTAACCATGTTTTTCTCATTGATCATGGTTCTGGACATTTCTTGAAAAGTCCTATTCTTCCTATCCATAACTCCATGTTGTTGTGGAGTTATAGGAAAGGAGAAATCATGGGAAATTCCATTTTCAACAAAATGTTTTTCAAAATTCTTATTTTCAAATTTTCCACCATGATCACTTCTGACTTTAACAATTTTAAAATCCTTCTCGTTTTGCACTTCCGAGCAGAAGGTAGATAACACAAAATGTGACTCATCCTTGTGTCTTAAGAATTTAACCCATGTCCATCTGTTGTAGTCATCAACAATGACAAAACCATATTTCTTGCCATTAGAAAAAGCAGATTTAACTAGACCAAAAATGTCAATATTCAAGAGTTCCAAAGGCCTAGAGGTAGAAATAATATTATTTGCTTTGAAAGAAGTTTTTGAAAACTTTCCTTTCTGACATGATTCACAAAGATCATCTGAAGAGAACTTTAAATTTAAAATTCCTCTAACTAAATTAGGCTTATTTAGCTGATAAATTCTTCACATGCTAACATGACCCAATCGTCTATGCCAAATCCATTGCTCTTCATTAACAGACATGAGACATTTAACATTTTGATTTTTAAGATCAGAAAGTATGATTTTGTAAATATTATTTTTCCTCTTGCCATTGAAAAGAATGGATCCATCTATCTGACTAATCGATATACAAGAATTTTGATTAAAGATTATGTCATAACTATTGTCACTTAATTGACTTATGGACAGTAAATTATGCATTAATCCACCAACTAATAAAAAATTAGTAATAGAAGGGAGAGAACCATTACTAATTTTTCTAGAGCCTATAGTCCTCCCTTTCTGATTACCTCTGAAACCCACGAAGCTACCAGGCTTAAGTTCCAGGTCTTGGAACATATGCCTTCTTCCCGTCATGTATCATGAGCAACCAGAGTCTAGGTACCATGAATGGTGTCTTAAATATGCTTCTAAGGAGGTCTACAATATATATTATCTTGTCCTTAGGTACCCACATCTTTTTAGGTTCTTTTTGGTTATTCCTCCCAGAGTTCTTAGCAAACTTGAGTCTTTGTGCAGAATAATCATTCTATGTATGTGCATAAGAGAAATGGGAATAAAGAGATTTTGATTTTTCCTTTTGTTTTAAAATAGGTTTTTCTTTAAACACATAACCAATTCCTCTTCTTCCATTTCTGCTAACTCCATAGATCATTGATTTCATTTTACTTCTATCTATGTTTCTAGCCAGAAATGTTTGAAAAGATTTGTCATATATCTTTATGACATTTTCATAGTCCATAGAACCTTCTGAAAGAATTTATTCCTCAAGCTTAGAACTTTTACTTTGAAGGGCAGGATTTTCATTTTTAAGAATAAAATTTTCTTCATTCAGAGTGGAGAATTCCTTCTTAAGCGTATTATGTGCTTCAAATTCAGATACACGGGTTTGTTTCAGATCCTTGTATCTGTTCTGAAGCTTCTGAACTTTTCCTGAATTTCAAATATGCAAGATTCTAATTCAGACCGAGATATATTTTCTTTCTTCTTTCCTCTGAAGACTTTCTTCTTTGGTATGTCTTTTCTCATCTTGGGACATTCATTTTTGTAGTGACCTGACTCATTGCACTCAAAACATATAATGTCTTTACTAGCACCTAACTTCTTCAATCCAGATGTAAACTCGAAGCGACCACCTATCCTTCTTGATATCGTGAACTTTCTTTTCCTATTCTTCCAGAGTTGGTTAACTCTTCTAAAAAGAAGAGACAACTCATCTTTTTCTTCAGAATCTTCTTCAGAATCTTCTTCAGAAAGGCCTTAGTCTTTTCAGTCTTTCCCATAGATTTCAGAGCCACAAATTTAAATTTTCTTTGAGGTTCATCCTCTTCAAGCTATATCTCAGGACTTCTGAAAGAACTTACAAGTTTTTCAAGAGTGGTGTTGTTTAGATCTTTAGATAGTTTAAACGCAGTTACCATAGGCATCCATCTCTTGTGTAAGCTTCTGATAATCTTCTTAACTTGATTTGTGGTAGAGTAACCTTTTTTCAATACCTTCAGTCCTACAACTATAGTCTAAAACCTTGACAACATGTTCTCAACTGTTTCATCATCCTCCATTTTGAAGGCTTCATATTTTTGTATCAAGGCAAGCGCCTTGGTTTCTTTCACTTGAGCATTTCCTTCATGAGTAATCTTAAATGAGTCAAATATAGACTTAGTTGTGTCTCTATTTTTGATCTTCTAATACTCATAATATGATATAACATTCAACATAATGGTTCTAGCTTCATCATTACTTTTGTAATCTTTCTTTTGTTGATCAGTCATCACTCTTTTTTCTAACTTGTTGCCACTATCATTAACAGGATGAATGGAACAAGCAACTACCATATCCCATAGATCCACATCATGACCAAGAAATAAACTTTCAATTATGTCTTTCCAATACTCAAATATTTCTCCATCAAAAATGGGGGTTTGATACTATAGTGATCTCGGTCATTGTAAGCAACCGGTGTAGTTGGTGGAGGGACTTCTTCCACTATGTTTCAAAATTATGGATCTTTATATGACATGGTGAAGTGTTTGATAAACAATCAATATCAGAACTGGAGTTCTGATGCCAATTGAAGGTTACAAAAACACAAGAAGGGGGGGGGGGGTGAATTGAGTTTCTAGAATGAAAATCTTTTGCTACCCAGAACAACAAGGAGAGAACTTAGAATAAAAATAATGAACACAAATATTTTTATCCTGGCTCGCTGTTAACGAAGCTACCTCTAATCCACTCGCCAAGGTGATTTCTCCTTATCATAAGGACTTAATCCACTATAACTAAACTTGATTACAACAACAAAGACAAATTGTCAACGTCTTCTTGAGAAATTATGACTATTGTAATACCCCGAAATTTACCCTTCATTTTTCTTGGAAGCATGGGATGGTTTCAAATTGCATTAGCATCATACTAGGTCATACTCATTGCATACTGCATCAGTGACTTGGGAAATCAGGGTTTGATTGACCACTCCTTAACCAGAGGGAGCCCACACAAAGCAAGACTGAGAATTGAACTTCATTCTCCAAATATATAAGTCTCAAGGGGTTCCATATGTCTTATTATGGTCCCTAGTTCATTAGTGGAAGATTCAGAGCTCTCAGAGTGTGCATCTGCACTGAATAAGAAATTAGGGTTTCATGGATACCTGCAACAGGCAAGGTTTGGTTGGAAGTAGAGGGGCTCATTCATGTCATGATTATAGAGGCATCTTGGCCTAAGAGGATCCACAATTGTCTCACAAAGATCCATTGGCAATCAGTGCAATCAGTTCCTAATCATTTTTGCCCTAAACTAGGGTTTTGGTATAAAATCAGTCTATTTCTGATTCCTTGGGTGAAACTCTTTTCCATGGCCCTCCATATGTCCACAAGGGTCTACATACAAAAACTCAGCTCTTTATTTGAGCCAGAGGTGCTTCAATTGATCAATGGAATCGGAAATCACACAGTTTGGGAAAAGTCAACTGTGGGGCCAGAAAAGTCAACTCTTGATAGTTTGAAAGTGGAATCTCAAAATTCATGCCTAAGGGAGCCTACATGTGAAATATGATCAAGTTTGGATCATGGATTCATCATTTAATCAGGAGTTGGAAAAGTTACCAAATTTGGAAATAGTTGACTTTCCATTTAGGGCAAGTTTTTATGCTTTTTGCACCCACTTTAAGCCCGTTTTCCATCAAGATGCAAGCTCCATTTGAAAATTTCTCCAGCATGAAACTTGTTCCTCTTGTTCCAAGATTTATAGAGATATAAAGTTTGTTTCATTTGGATTAAAGTTGAGAATGTTAGGCTTGGTCAAAGTAAGACATATTTTAGAACACTTAGAAAATTTTCTAAGTCCAAAATTTGCAAAATTTGTCAAGACTTATGGGCCAGATTTCTTGCACTTCAAGGCATCTTTTAAAAATACTTTCTTCATGACAGTTGTACCTTGCTATGTCCTATTTCACATCCTTTTAGAATCATCCCATTTGGATCATTGGTTTGAAAGATACACTCATTTAAAGTTGGTATCATAGACTGAATTTTTTGACAGCATTTAGGCCAAACTGGCCCAACCATTCTGCAGTTGTGAGACCTGCACTTTATGGCCATTTTTCATCTCTTTCCACTCATCGTTTCAACTTGTGTTCAACATGAAAGATGTTAAGCTCAATGCCCTCTTTCTAATGTTTGCATTGCCTTGCCATTTGGACATGTATTCATCAAGTTACAAAATCTTAAAGTCACGCTGTTGGACTTATTTCCATGCCATGCTGCACCAACCAACCAACACATGCTTTTCCTCATTTGGCAATTTGCTTTATGTTCACTCACTTAAGTTTTGCCACATTTAGCCATTTCTTTTCACACCTCATTTTCACACATGTTGTTCATGAATCCAAACAAATCTTTCAAGCCCGTTAAACATTTCAAACCCTACATACTTAAAGCTCCTAAACCCTAATCTGAAAAGTGTTGGCTGCTATTTTCAAAGGAGGCAAGGCAAGCAAAAGATCCATTTCCATTTTCACAAGTCCTCAAAGTTGAAGCATTGAAACATCACTTTTTCCTTCCATCCTTCCATCTTCAAGGGGCAGTGGACCTTTCATCCACTAGATAAACATTTCATTCACTCTCTTCCATGCTCATGCTATGCTTGCATCATATTTTCCATGTTCATTTCATGCTTACCATCCATATTTCATGTTATTTTTCATTTATGCCATGCTTGTTCCATGCTTATTTTTCATGTTGTTATTGTGTCATGCTTGCTTATGAACCCTTCAACATGAGACATTGTGATTGAGCTTGAGTTTGTGTTGTTAAATTTTTGTTGTATCCATGTTCACGAAGCCACCTTGTTTTTCACTTTTCTACATGTTCAAGCCGTTATTTTCAATGAAACAAGATACCATTGTGTTCTACTCGTTTCAAACTTAAACTTTGCTTTTTACATCATCTCATTTGGAGCCCTGAGTTGTGAGATATTTTGATTGGAAGTTGGAGAAAATTCTCTGTCGTTTCCGCGTTTCACACATGCATGTTGTTAGGGCTTGGTTTGCATGGGAAGAAAATAATACGTGGCACTCTCATTGATGTTCGATCCCGCGCACCAGTTGTAATCTCCACCCGTCCATTTCCTCTTTTGTCTGCTAGTGATTAAAATCCACCTGACCAATCGCTATGAATGTTCACATGCATCTTAAAAAATATAAAACGTAACCTTTCTTAATGTTGTCACGCTGGTTTTTTATGTTGGACCGGGCTTCCAGCACCCTCCACGCTTGGCCCACTAACTCACAATCCATTCATTCATTTCCTTTTTTTTTAATTCTTAATTTATTTTGCTGTTTTGCTTTTTAATTAATAAAAATATTTTATTTATTCATAAAAATACCAAAAAATATTTTTTTACTTTCCGTAATGTTTTATTTAATTTCAGTAATTTTATTTTCATATTTTATTTAATGTTAGTATTTTATTTCAATTATTTATTTCAAATGGTTCATTTTGACACACATATTTTTATTAATTTTATTTTCTTGACTTAAAATTATTTTTAACTTCTGATTTTTGGGATTTTATTGGAATTTTATTTCCCATTTTCAATTTATTCTTGATTTATTTCTAACCTAGTCTTGTTATTTGACTTTTGGTTTGACCTTTGTTTTGATTCAATTAATTCAATAACTAATTTTCATTATTTTTGAAATCTTTTGGGGGGATGATGATGTCTTGACCCCATCTAACTTAGTTTAATTTTTCATGATTTTCTTGATTAATTTACTATTTATTTGACATTTTTTAAGTTGACTTGACTTTACATTTGACTTTTCTATGATTGATGTTTGACTTAGGGATTGCTTAGGGCAATTGAAGAGATATTTTGATCCTCCCTTGCTCATCTCATAGGCCATGTATTAGAGGCCTTTCATCTTGATTTTATTTGATCCTTGCATCATTTCCCGATTAAATTATTCAGTGATCCTTTGTGTGCATAGTTTCACCTGTCTGATTCATCTGATATTTTTTATACTTGTTTCTTTCATCCATGCTTCTATTGTTTGATTGTTTAACATGTTTATACTTCCCATAAATTGTTTAATGATTCATTCATTTCATTCTTTGATTATTTGATTTTGATCATATACTTGTTTATATATCTGTTTGATTAACTGTTGCCTACTTGTATGTTGTATGAGGCACATAATATTATTGCTTGATTGCCATGAACAACCCCCATTCATAACAAATGTACCCCTCTCCCATGAAGTGTATAATGTCTATTCTTTCATTCTTTATTCGTCTGTTAATAGAAGAATTAAAATGAACACCCAATAACCATTTCAAAACAAGATCAAAACCTCGACCCAACGTCGAGTAATCATTTTCAAAACTTAATAGAACCAGCACCTATTCATCCATTCTTTTGTAAGTCGATTTCTTCATGCATCTCCATTTCTCTTGTAAGCCGATTGCTTCATGCATCTCCATCTACCTTGTAAGTCGATTGCTTCGTGCATCACCATCTACCCCTTACCCCACTCCTCTTCTTGCTCCCTTCGTCGACTCTTGTTCCATTTAGGTAGCACCCATTAGGTAGAACCCTTTGTATGATAACATAGGTAGGATTCCCTTTTTCTTTTGTATGATAACATAGGTAGAATTCCCTCATTCTTTTGTATGATAACATAGGTAGAATTCCCTTATTCTTTGCATGCTAACATTAGGTAGATATTCCCATTTGTAAATCCTAACACTTAGGTTCACATTGCATGACAACTCTAGGGCAGAGCTTCCCCATTTTTAGACCTTCCGTGCATCTCCGATCCTGTGGCATGTCAGTCTGTTCTATTGCAAAGAGGTAACTGCCTAAGACTCGATTCAGCGAGCTGCGACACCTACTGCTAGGACGTGAACACATTTCCCACTCTCCTTTGACACAACTGGTGTCCTCCTTTGTAAGTCCATGTTCAGATGGCAATCCCTATGTAGCCAAACTACGGCAACTCTGATTCTCATGATCAGATGAGATACGTAGGCACAAGATGCAATGTCTTGCCGAGTTTGATTGACAACTAACAACTAATCCTTGTTTGCCTTCGCCCTCGTTGCGATTCTTTTCTCTCGCCCTCGTTGCGATCGAGACCTTCCCTTTCTCTTGCCCTAGTTGCAATCGAGACCCTTGTTCCCGTAATTAGCCGAACTACGGTTTGCTCTGATTCTCATTCCAGATGAGATACGTAGGCATAAGACGCGACGTCTTAGAGAGCACACTTCTCTTTCACCCATAGGTAGCCGAGCTACGAAGACTCTGATTCTCATGTTCAGATGAGATATGTATGCGGTGGATGCGACATCCGTGCGAGTCGTTTTATTTTGACCCCTCTTTTAATAAATAGTATATTAGATAAACATACACCCTTTAGACAAGAACAACAAGAGTGGATCCCGTAGAGTACTACGGATGCGTAGGGGTGCTAATACCTTCCCTTCGCATAATCGACTCCCGAACCCAAGATTTGGTTGCGAGACCTTGTCTTTTCCTTTCCTTTTTCTTCAGGTTTACTTCGAGCATTTCCTTTCCCTTCTTTGGGATAAATAACGCACGGTGGCGACTCTTCTGTCATTTCTTTTTTCGCCGGTTGTGTTTTTTCGCAGGTTGCGACAGCTGGCGACTCTGCTGGGGACCCGGTTTCCCTAAGCGAGTCCCTCCTAGCTTTTGTAGGTTTCTTGTTTGTTGGGTGTTTATTATTTTGTACAGTTATTTATTTACTTGCTTTACCTTATTGCATTCATGTACATATGTTTGCTTGTATCTGTTGGCTCTGCTGTTGGGTTGTTTGTTTGTTGGGGTGGGATATTCTATGAGAGATAAGCCCACTACCCAGGCTTGAGCGTACACACAGATTTTAGAGTGGATAGTCATGAGGCTTGCATGGCATGTCGCTACATTAAGTCGTTCATGAGACCCACATCCAGACGAGGTTTCTTTTGGATATTTTATGTCTTATGGGTGTTCCATAACGACAGATGTTCCTTTAGAAATCGTCGACTCTAGTGACCATTTCCCGAGAACTCAGTCGAGGCCTCTCCTTCGATACGCGTTTATGTTAGCTCTGGTGGGCGCATTCTCATTGCTCAATCCGAGGACCCCGAGACTGGGAACTTGCTTTAGGATGTCCTGTTGAGGGGAGTCAATGGAGGTCTTTTATCCCGTAATAATGCCAAACCTTCAGTGGTAAACGTATTATTCTCGACTGAAGGGCTGAAGCTAACAAACTTCTGTTCTTAGAACCTACCAGTGAGGGGCAGGCTAAATTCAGGAAACCTTAACCTATAACCAACCCGGTTTTCTGGAGCAGAGCTTTGATTCCGTATTATATTCCTCAATGGGTTTCTCTTCAGACAGTGCAACCTGACAGTTGTCCAAGCAGATACAGCAATCCTGATTTCCATGTCACTGCATTGTATCCCATCATTTCGCATTCATATCATTTAACACATGTTTATCCATTTCTAGGGGTTTACATCTTCTTCTTGATTCCGGTTGGGGTTTTCTGGTTCTCCTAAGATGGATATTGGCAGAAAGAGACATGTCGCCTACAAGTTTCCCGTGGTCTGTTTGGATCCCATTCAGCAGCTGATGAAGTTAATGGATTATGATTCTCTAGAAGGATTCCGGAAGGATTACGGTTTGATTCTAAGTTTCGTTACGGTTCTCTCCAAAGATCAACACGATGCTCTCTTTACACTGTTGCAGTTCTATGACCCTCCATTGAGGTGTTTCACATTCCCAAATTACATTTTGGTCCCTACTTTGGAGGAGGTTTCTAGTTTTCTCAGAGTTCCTATCAAGCCGCAGTCGTTATTCTATAGTTCTGAGTTTCTGCCCGATCTCAACATGGTTGCTTCAGCCACATATTTGGGGAAATCAATCTTGAAGGCTAATATGTGTCAGAAAGGAGGAGTCAGTGGTTTTCATTTGAGTTTCTTAGTGGGAGAAGCCAAGAAGAAGCTTGAAGATGGTGATCAGAGAGGTTTCAATGTTGTGTTGGCTCTTTACGTATACGGGATTGTCCTGTTCCCTAATGTTGCAAAATTTATGGACGTAGATGCAATACGCCTTTTTGTGTTGGGTAATCGAGTTCCGACCTTGTTGGGAGATTTCTTTTATTCAGTGCATCACAGGAACGAGAATAGAAAAGGAGGATTGGTGAATTATTGTGCACCCTTGTTTTATAAATGGTTCAGTTCTCACCTACCCAGGTTAGGAGCGTTCGTTGACTTCAAGGACTCGCTGAGTTGGTCAAAGAGACTGATGGGGATAAGAGCTAAAGATATTTCTTGGTGGTCAGACCAGAACTTGCTTCGGGTGGATATTGTTCACAGTTGTGGGAACTTCCCGAATGTACCGTTGGTAGGAAGAAGAGGAGGAATCAACTATAATCCTTCTCTAGCAGTCAGACAGTTTGGGTATGCTTTAAGAATCCGCCTTTAGAAAAAGATGTGGAAGAAACTCTGTTTTTCCATTCTTCATCTGATTTGACTGTATCCCATAAGGCGGCTGAGGCTTGGCTCAAGGTGATCAAGAGAGGAAGGACTATGCTTGGAAAAGGAGATTGCAGGACTTACCCTCAGTATGAAGTTTGGCTTCAGGGAAGAGTTGAAGAGTTTGGTCTGCCGTTTCCTATTGAAGAACCTTTGTATCCACCTACTCCTGAGCAGTCAACAATGGTGAGCCGAGAGGAGTATGACAAATTGAAGAATGCCATGGAGAAGCTTCAAACTGAAAACTCGGAACTGAGTGTGAAGTTGCAAGACTGTACGCATCTATACCATGAGGCAGAATATCAGAAGAGGGAAGCTATCAGATTGCAAGAGGAAGCAGAGAAGAAATTGGTTGTGGCGGTGGACTTCTTCAGGAAGACTGACAAAGCTTTAGGGTCATCCAGTTCTGAGTTGAGGCGAGTCAAGCAGTAGTTAACAGATGCCCATGGTAAGTTAGCTGGGTGGCAAGAGCAATGGGATGCATTTTCAGCTTCTAGGAAGGCGAAAGAGGAGGAGATGGTAGCTCAATTGACTGGTCAGATGGAGAAATTGAAGACTTTGCTGAAGGAGAAGAACAATGAGCTCATGTGTGCCCGTTCAACCAATGGTTACATCATAGATCAACTCGACAAGGCTCAAGAGCATATTGAAGAACTCAAGGTGCTGGCGGGTTTGAAGAGGTCCAGACTTGAAGAGGTGTTCGGAGAGGATGATGGGAATTACTACGTAGAACACATCAACGAATTGGATGGGATTATTCACAAGAGGAATTTGCTTATCCGGCGTTTGACAGAATCTCCAAATCATCCTGACACGGTGGTATTACTGGCTGAAGTGAGGAGCAGTCCTTATGGGTTGTATACAGGTGGTTGATTCCTAATTTTGTTCCTCTCTTTACTTGTCATGTTGTTGCTTTGTAGTGATGATCCACAGGCCTGTTGTGGGAATTTTCTTTTGATATACTGTTGGCTAAGGCCCATTTCCTTGAACTCATTTGTATGATGGTTTCCCTTTATTGCATTTTGGTCTCAGAAGCTTATCTACGACTCGGTCTTCTTGCACTATTTACCTAATATGAGACTGGGATCAAGGGGGTAGAATACCCTTTGGAATTGATAAACATGTCATTGCATTTACATATTCATTTACATGTCTTGCATAACAGGTACCACCGCGGTGTTCTCATTTGTTTGGTGTTCCACTAGCAGGATAGCTGACTCAGGAATTCACCGGTACGGTACCCGAAGAAACCAGCAGAGAGCTATGGAGGGCCTACAAGCAGAACTCGCCGAGATGAGAATCCGCATGAACCAATTCATGGATGTGGTTCAAGGAGTGGCTCAAGGACAGCAAGAGCTCATACAGATGATGCAAAGGAATTCCGCCACTAATCAACCAGAGACAGTGACTGATCCTCCAGTTGGAGAAGTTAACGGACCCAGTGGACCGGGGCCTATCCCGATCCCACGTACAGTTCCTGATCAATAACCCATTCATGATGATCAGGAGGATCAGTTCACCTTGATGCAGGAGGACCTTAGCATAGGCCATGGCATGGACCCCATGTTTAGAAGATTGGAGGAGAGGTTGAAGGCTATAGAAGGACAGAATACTCTGGGGGTCGATGTTGCTGACTTGGGGCTGGTCCCAGGCGTGAGGGTGCCACCAAACTTCAAAGTCCTAGTCTTTGACAAATACAATAGCAGCTTTTGCCCGAAGACTCATGTGCAAGCCTACTTCCGCAAGATGGTTGCATACTCCGACGATGAGAAGCTGCTCATGTACTTTTTCCAGGATAGTCTAGCTGGGGCATCCTTGGAATGGTACATGAGGCTGGACAGAGCCTACATCCGCTGTTGGAGAGACTTGGTTGAGGCCTTTGTTAAACAGTATCAGTACAATGCTGACATGGCGCCTGACAGAACCCAACTTCAGAATCTGTCTCTCAAAAGCAATGAGTGCTTCAGGGAATACGCTCAGCACTGGAGAGAAACAGTTTCCCGTGTTCAGCCTCCAATGCTGGAGAAGGAAATGGCCAACATGTTCATGAACACTCTGCCCGGACCTTACTTGGAGTGTCTGGTGGGTTGCAACGCTTCTAACTTTGCTGATGTAGTCTCTACCGGTGAGAGGGTGGAGAACTATTTGAAGACCTGCAAGATCCAGAATGGAGGTGGGTCGTCATCAGGGGTGAAGAAGCAGTTTATTGGAGGACAGAAGAGAAGAGAGGGGGATGTCAATTCTTTGTCCTCATATCAGAACAGGGGTATCAGAAGAAACAACTTTCAGACTTATCATCAGCATCCTTATGTCGCAGTTGTGACCATTCCAGATGCAGCACCAGTACAACAACAACAACCACAACGTCAACAGAATCAATACCAACAACAGCAACAGGGTAACAGACCCGCCTACCAACAGAGGCAAAAGATGATGGACAGGCGTTTCGACACTCTTCCAATGTCGTACGCTCAATTGCTTCCTAGTCTTCAATAATTATAACTCGTGCAGTTACGCACCCTGGCTCCTCCCGTTGGCAGGTTTCCGGTGGGTTATGACGCCAACGCTAGGTGTAATTTCCACTCTGGGGCACCTGGCCATAACATTGAGAACTGCAAAGCTTTTAAGCACGTAGTTCAGGACCTCATAGATTCAAAGGCCATCAACTTTGCGTCGGCTCCTAATGTCGTCAACAATCCTATGCCGCAGCATGGTTGTGCAAATGTTAATATGGTGGAAGGAGAAGCCAAGTCCGTCAAAGATGTGTTGAAGCTGAAGACTCCCTTGTTGGAGATTAAAGACTACTTGCTGAAGGCCGACGTTTTCCCCGGTTGTGGGAATGGTTGTATGGGCTATGTCGTACAGAGCAAAGGTTGTTTGAAGCTGCAACAGGGTATCTAGGCCTTGCTTGACAATGGTATCCTCCAGGCTGAAGACTTGTCTGTCTAAGAGTTTGTTGAAGGGTTTGAGGAAGAAGTGTTTGAAGATGCTACTGATGAATTCGCAGATGTTGTTCCTGTTAATTTTGTGATTCCCAGTGAGGTCTCTGCAATCAATGAAGAGGGTGGGGATAGTGATTGTGACATTGACAACTGGGTGCGTCCGAGGATCCCGGGTGAAGTCATCAACAATTGGTCTTCTGAAGAGATTATCCAAGTCACTCTTCTTGAAGAGTAATTTTCTTTGTTTATTCATGCATATCCAAGTCTTACGTTCCGCCCAGGGCGTAATGACTCATTGTAGGGCCCATCTATGTGACACTTGCATTTTTATCATAAATAAAGGACGTATTTTTGCATTCAAATATTTCGTTCCCTGTCTTTCTATTTTTGCAGTTTTTCAAAATAAAAAAATGGCAATGTTTCGTTTAGTTTTCACTTCTTGTTCACACTCATAAGCACATACCATCACTCATGCAGATGCACATCACCGGATCCTATTGATAACGGTTCTGCTATGGCTCGCTTCGACTTTGAAAATCCAATCTTTCAAGCTGAAGAAGAGGGTGATGAAGACTATGAACTCCCTGAAGAACTTACCAGGTTATTAAAACAGGAAGAAAGGGTCATTCAACCGCATCAAGGGGATGATGAAGAGTTTGTTGAAGGGGTTGATGAAGAGGTGTTTGAAGATGCTGCTGATGAATTCACAAATGTTGTTTCTGATGATGTTGTAATTCCGGTTGATGTATTTAATTTTTCCAATGTTGTTGTTGATATCCCAAACAATATGGTTGATTATGATGTAATTGAACTTGATTCCGATGTTTCGGATGCTTATGTTTCAATGAATGAGATTTCTGAGTATGACTGTGATGTTGCTACTATCACCATTTTCTACCCAACTGCTTAGATCAGTGTGCCAGAAGCGCAACCAGTGCCACCAGTGCGACCATCCACTATGACCATCACAACCCCTTGTCCTTTACCTTTCACCAACGAAAGGGCCATTCCTTGGCATTATGGGGGAAGTGTACATACGCACAATCATGGAGTGGAACAACCATTGAAAATAGAGGAGGTGCAGAATCAGAAGTCTGAATCTGAGGTGGAAATAAAAGATCCCGCAGTGGACAATGTTGGTGGAATCGGGCGATTCACCAGGAGTGGTAGACTGTTCTCACCACCAGTTACCCAAGCTGATAATGTTGACGCCGTGACGAAAGCCAAAGGCAAACAAGCTGTGAACGATGGTACCTCTGCACCACAGGCTGGTTCTGAGCCCGCTTTTGCGAAGGATGTGGACGAGCTCTTGAGGATCATAAAGAAAAGGGACTACAAGGTAGTTGACCAGCTGATTCAGACTCCTCCCAACATATATATTCTCTCACTCCTGCTGTGTTCGGAGGCACACAGGGAGGCACTTCTGAAGGTCCTAAGTGCTGCATATATGCCTCAAGAGATCTTAGTGAACCAACTGGAAGGGATCGTTGCAAATGTTCATGCAAGCAACGGGTTGGGATTTACTGATTCTAACTTGACACCAGCTGGACGCAATCATAACAAGGCGTTGCACATTTTGATGGAATGCAAAGACACCGTGTTATCACATGTTCTGGTGGATACAGGTTCCTCACTCAATGTGCTACCCAAGAGAGCCTTGTCAAGGTTAGAAGTAGAAGGTTTGGTCTTGAAACCTTCCAATCTTGTTGTGAGAGCCTTCAATGGTTCTAAAAGGTCGGTGTTCGGAGAGGTAGAATTGCCAATTCAGATTGGATCACAAACCTTCAACACCGTTTTCTATGTGATGGATATCAGTTCTTTGTACAACTGCCTTTTGGGTCGTCCTTGGATCCACAATGCTGGGGCAGTCTCCTCAACTCTGCATCAGAAGATCAAATTCCCAGTCAATGGAAGAATTATCACTGTCTGTGGTGAGGAGGACATTCTGGTCAGTAACCTGTCTACATTCAAGTATGTAGAAGTAGAAGGCGAAATTCATGAGACCCTGTGTCAGGCCTTTGAGGCAGTTCAGATCAAGGACGTAGCTCCGGTGGAAGAGGTTCAAGAGGGTGCCTCTATCTCGTCCTTCAAGCAGGCACAGGCCTTGGTAGATTTAGGTGTTGCCCCCGGTTGGGGACGTCTGTTGGATTTACCGATGAAAGAAGACAAGTTCGGGATTGGGTATCAGCCAGCTCTGACTTCTACAGCTTCAACGCCTCAGACTCGTCAGGGGCCGATTACTTTCTCCAGTGCTGGCATCATTCAGTATGGCCAGATACCTGCAATCAATGAAGAAGATGGGGATAGTGATTGCGACATCGACAACTGGGTGCATCCAAGGATCCCGGGTGAAGTCATCAACAATTGGTCTTCTGAGGAGATTATCCAAGTCACTTTTCTGGAGGAGTAATTTTTCTTTGTTTATTCATGCATGTCCAAGTCTTACGTTCCGCCCAGGACGTAATGACTCACTATAGGGCTCATCTATGTGAATACCTGCATTTTTATCAAAAATAAAGGACGTCTTTTTGCATTCAAAATTTTGTTCACTGTCTTTCTATTTATGCAGTTTTCAAAAAACCAAAAATCAAAAAAAATATTTAGCAATGTTTTGTTTAGTTTTCACTCACTGTTCATACTCATAAGCACATACCACCACTCATGCAGATGCACGTCACCGGATCCTATTGATAACGATTCTGCTATGGCTCACTTCGACTTTGAAAATCCAATCTTTCAAGCTGAAGAAGAGGGTGATGAAGACTGTGAACTCCCTGAAGAACTTTCCAGGTTGCTAAAACAGGAGGAAAGGGTCATTCAACCACATCTAGAGTCTACTGAAGTGATTAATCTCGGCACCGAGGACGTCAAAAGAGAAATCAAGGTAGGGGCTGCTTTGGAAGATGATGTGAAGAATGGGTTGATTGAACTGCTGTAAGAGTATGTTGACGTCTTCACCTGGTCTTATCAGGACATGCAAGGGCTTGACACGGACATTGTGGTACACTGTTTGCCTCTCAAAGAGGATTGTCCTCCGGTCAAGCAGAAGCTCAGAAGAACAAGACCAGAGATGGTTGTCAAGATAAAGGAAGAAGTGCAAAAATAGTTGGATGCAGGGTTTTTAGCAGTTACCAATTATCCGCCATGGGTTGCAAACATCGTTCCAGTACCTAAGAAGGATGGAAAGGTACGGATGTGTGTCGACTACCGGGATCTGAACAGAGCTAGTCCCAAAGATGATTTCCCATTACCTCACATTGACGTTTTGGTGGATAACACAACTCAGTTCTCGGTATTCTCCTTCATGGATAGCTTTTCTGGCTATAATCAAATCAAGATGGCACCAGAAGACATGGAGAAGACAACTTTCATAACCCCATGGGGCACCTTCTGCTACAAGGTGATGCCGTTTGGTCTAAAAAATGCTAGGGCAACATATCAACGAGCTATGGTGACTCTTTTCCGTGATATGATTCATCATGAAATCGAGGTTTATGTTGACGATATGATTGCCAAATCTCAGACAGAAGAAGAACAATTGGTGAATCTGCGGAAACTGTTTGAACGCTTGAGGAAATTCAAGCTGAGGCTTAATCCGAATAAGTGTACTTTCGGTGTGAGATTTGGAAAATTGTTGGGTTTTATCGTTAGTGGAAAAGGGATTGAGGTGGATCCTGACAAAGTAAAAGCGATACACGAAATGCCTGAGCCAAGAACAGAAAAAGAAGTTTGTGGTTTCTCAGGGAGGCTGAATTACATTGAAAGGTTCATCTCTCACCTAACAGCCACGTGTGAGCCAATATTCAAGTTGTTGAGGAAAGATCAGGCTATCAGGTGGAACGATGATTGTCAAAGGGCTTTTGAAAAGATAAAAGAGTATTTACAGAATCCTCCCATCCTTTTGCCTCCAGTCCCAAGGAGACCGCTGATTATGTACTTGACAATACTCGACAATTCCATGGGTTGTGTTCTCGGTCAACACGACGAGACAGGTAGGAAAGAGCATGCCATCTACTACCTGAGTAAGAAATTCACAGATTGCGAGTCGAGATATTCAATGCTTGAGAAGACATGTTATGCACTTGCATGGGCTGCTAAGCGATTGAGACAATACATGCTGACTCACACAACCTTATTGATCTCCAAGATGGATCCAGTCAAGTACATATTCGAGAAGCCAGCTCTCACCGGAAGGGTTGCTCGTTGGCAAATGGTACTGACAGAGTACGACATCCAGTATACATCCCAGAAAGCCATCAAAGGGAGTATTCTGTCAGACTATCTTGCTCAACAGCCGATTGATGATTATGAGCCGATGAAGTTTGATTTTCCAGATGAAGACATCATGTTCCTCAAGATGAAAGACTGGGAAGAGCCAGTTGTTGAGGAGGGACCTGATCCAGATGAAAAGTGGACGTTAACGTTTGATGGGGCCGTCAATGCCAGAGGAAGTGGAATTGGTGTTGTCATTGCTACTCCGAAAGGTGCTCACATGCCTTTCACCTCTCGTCTGACTTTCGAGTGCACCAATAATGAAGCTGAGTGTGAGGCCTGCATCTTGGGAATTGAGCAAGCCATTGATTTGAGAATCAAGACTCTGGACATCTTCGGAGATTCAGCTCTAGTGATCAATCAAGTGAATGGTGATTAGAATACTCTCCAGCCCACTCTGGTCCCTTACAGAGATTACACGAGAAGACTGTTGACTTTCTTCACAATAGTAAAGCTGTATCATATACCTCGTGATGAGAACCAGATGGAAGATGCTCTTGCTACTCTATCCTCCATGATCAAGGTGATTCGGTGGAACTGTGCTCCGAGGATCGATGTTATGGACCTCGATAGGGCCGCGTATGTGTTTGCTGCTGAAATGGTAGTTGATGACAAGCCCTGGTATCACGACATCAAATGCTTTTTGAAGAATCAAGAGTACCCTGAAGGGGCATCCAACAATGACAGAAAGACTTTGAGAAAATTGGCAGGCAGTTTCTTCTTGAACAAGTACGATGTGCTGTATAAGAGGAACTTCGACATGGTTTTGCTCAGATGCATGGACAGACACGAAGCGGACATGTTAATGCGAGAAGTTCACGAAGGCTCATTCGGTACTCATGCCGGCGGACATGCAATGGCTAAGAAATTGTTAAGAGTAGGTTATTACTAGATGACCATGGAATCTGATTGTTTCAAATATGCTCAGAAATGTCATAAATGCCAGATTTATGCTGATAAGGTACATGTGCTGCCAAATCCTCTGAATGTGATGTCTTCGCCGTGGCCGTTTGCTATGTGGGGCATTGATATGATTGGAAGGATTGAGCCGACTGCTTCCAATGGGCATCGCTTCATCCTTGTTGCCATCGGCTATTTCACCAAGTGGGTCGAAGCAGCGTCATTTGCGAAGGTCACCAGACATGTGGTTGCCCGATTCATCAAGAAAGAAATCATTTGTCATTATGGGATTCCCGAAAAAATCATTACCGATAATGGTTCTAATCTCAATAACAAAATGATGAAGGAGTTGTGCCAGAACTTCAACATTCAGCATCACAATTCTTCCCCTTATCGTCCTAAGATGAACGGTGTTGTTGAGGTAGCAAATAAGAACATAAAGAAGATTATGCAGAAGATGGTCGTTACGTACAGAGATTGGCATGAGATGGTACCCTTCGCCTTGCATGGGTACCGTACTTCAGTGCGTACATCGACCGGGGCAACCCCTTACTCCCTTGTGTATGGTATGGAAGCAGTCCTACCTGTTGAAGTGGAGATTCCTTCTCTAAGAGTCCTATTGGATGTTAAGTTAGATGAAGCTGAATGGATTCGAACAAGGTTCAATGAGTTGAGTCTTATCGAAGAGAAGCGAATGGCAGCCATTTGTCATGGGCAGTTGTATCAGAGTCGGATGAAGAGAGTCTTTGATCGGAAAGTGCGTCCTCGTTGCTTCCAAGTTGGAGATTTGGTGTTGAAAAGGATCCTTCCTCCTCAGATAGATCACAGGGGCAAGTGGACTCCTAACTATGACGGACCATATATTGTCACCAAGATTGTTGATGGTGGGGCCTTAATGCTTGCAACTATGGATGGTGAAGACTTCACTTCCCTTGTGAACTCAGACGCAGTTAAAAAATACTTCGCATAAAATAGACCCGCTGGACAATAAAAAGAATAGTCCAGGCAAAAAATGGGCATCCCGACGAACCAAGAAAATGAAAAAGGTTCGGGCAAAAGTTAGGGATTAAAAATGAAAAGATTGTACACCCGGTAAGTTGAAAACCTGAAAAGGCAACTTAGGAAAAAAATGGGTATCCCGGTGGATTGAAAACCCGAAAGGGCAATCCAGGCAAAAGTTAGGGATTAAGCGAATGATTGCGTTCTGAGTAGTTCTGAATCTCATCTCGTGCCGATAACTGGAAACTTTCGAAGGATAAGAAACAGTCCAATCACTTTTTTAGAAAGCTGATCATCTGGAGGATCTTGAAGACGAGCGAGTCATAGCAGGATTGGAACCCGATAGAAATCCATTTCACATTGCCATTAGATTAATTTCTGTTTTTATCTTTTGTGCGATTGCCTCTTTCCAGGGATTGCTTCCTGATATAAACGCCTATTCAGAGGCCATTCAATCAATAAAATCATGTTATTCATAATATCTCTGTGTTCATTTTCATTTTACTGTTTTTTTTGCAAAAATGACGTCCGAATTTTTGATAAACATTGCATCATGAAACATAAGAGCCTTACAGGTACATGCTCAATAAACATTTAAAATTGATGTAAATTTTAAGTGCTTTGGATCGTCTATTCAGAACAGGTACACTTGGGGCATTTCCTTGGGGTTCCCAACAGATGATCGCGATCGTTTTGCTTCAACAGTTGGTACTTGGCATCTTATCCCTGTAGAGTTGGTCCAAGTATTGGATTCTTCAATCCCCAGCAGGTTCTCACTACTGTGCTTCCCCAAGCATGTGTCTTAGATTATACACTCCCTAGTAGAGTTGATAGTGCCAGACTGTGTATCCCCAGCGGAGTTGACAGTGTCAGACTGTATCTTCCCAGTAGAAGCAGCTGCTCCTCAGAGTTCGAGGCCAGATCGATAATCTCGATGCCAGACCCACAGTCTCTTTTCCTTGAAGCAGAATCTCGGTACCGTATCAGTGTTTGCTTCCCCTGCTGAGTCGTCTCTCTCGCAGATCTTGGTTGCCAGAACCACCGTCGCTTCCCTCAGCAGCACGCTTTCAGTGCCAGTCTCTCCCCAGTCAGAGTCTCAGTATTTTGTTATTGCTAGAACACCGCATGGTCGATCATCTCCCCACAGAGTTCATTGTGTTGTGCATCTCTAACAGCAGTGCCAGGGTCCAGAAGATCGTAATCATTTCCCTGGCAGGATTCCTTGCCTCGGCTTCGCATTCTCCCCAGCATTTTACATCCCTGCATGTAGAATCATATTGCATTGCATCCTCCCAAATCGCGTAGCATTTCCATTTCCATGGAGCATTACGCCATTGAAAAATTCAAACATGCGCATGTGAAGTATAAAACATTCTCGGTATCCCAAGTGATAAACCAGAAGCTTGTTTCCAGTACTCAGACTGAAGGTTGTTCATGGCTTATTATCCCCAGCATAGGTCATTGGCCCACGCACCACCTCAATAACCATTTTCCTTATTGCTGCCGATGCTGACAGGCATGCAAAGTTTCCCGGTGTTCAGACCGAAGTGGCATTCATGCCAGTTTCCAGTGTTCAGACCGAAGTGGCATTCAAGCCAGTTTCCGGTATTCAGACCGAAGTGGCATTCAGACCAGTTTTCCGGTATTCAGACCGAAGTGGCATTCAGGCCAATTTTCTGATATTCTGATCAAAGAAGTTTCCGACGTTCAGGTCGATGCAACTTGTGGCATTCAGGCCAGTTTCCGGTATTCAGACCGAAGTGGCATTCAGGCCAATTTTCAGATATTCAGATCGAAGGAGTTTCCGACGTTCAGGTCGACGCAACTTGTGGCATTCAGGCCAGTTTCCGGTATTCAGACCGAAGTGGCATTCAGGCCAGTTTCCCGGTGTTCAAACCGATGTTTGATACTCCAGTATCTTCCGATACTCAGATCAAAGTCATTTCCAGTATTCAGACTGATGAGCGGCATTCAGGCCATGGTTATTTCTGTGTTACCATTTATTTTGGTATCCAGTCAAACATTCTTTTTTCGGTGTTCAGACCGACTCTCACCGTACCAGACGAATTCTTTTTCAAAACCACCTCTTTGCCAATTCTGACAGGCATTGTTACTTCACTTCACTTCAGTGTAAATTTTCATGTTTTTATTGTATTCAATCCCTTGATACCTCGAAAGTGCGAAAGTCGCTGCTATCTTCCTTTCGGGTCTCCAGTTGATTGAGTAGGGGCAACTGTAATACCCCAAAATTTACCCTTCATTTTTCTTGGAAGCATGGGATGGTTTCACATTGCATTAACATCATACTAGGTCATACTCATTGCATACTGCATCAGTGACTTGGGAAATCAGGGTTTGATTGACCACTCCTTAACCAGAGGGAGCCCACACAAAGCAAGACTGAGAATTGAACTTCATTCTCCAAATATACAAGTCTCAAGGGGTTCCATATGTCTTATTATGGTCCCTAGTTCATCAGTGGAAGATTCAGAGCTCTCAGAGTGTGCATCTGCACTTAATAAGAAATTAGGGTTTCATGGCTACCTACAACAGGAAAGGTTTGGTTGGAAGTAGAGGGGCTCATTCATGTCATGATTATATAGGCATCTTGGCCTAAGAAGATCCACAATTGTCTCACAAAGATCCATTGGCAATCAGTGCAATCAGTTCCTAATCATTTTTGCCCTAAACTAGGGTTTGGTATAAAATCAGTCTATTTCTGATTCCTTGGGTGAAACTCTTTTCCATGGCCCTCCATATTTCCACAAGGGTCTACATACAAAAAATCAGCTCTTTATTTAAGACAAAGGTGCTTCAATTGATCAATGGAATCGGAAATCACACAGTTTGGGAAAAGTCAACTGTGGGGCCAGAAAAGTCAACTCCTGACATTTTGAAAGTGGAATCTCAAAATTCATGCCTAAGGGAGCCTACATGTGAAATTTGATCAAGGTTGGATCATGGATTCATCATTTTATCAGGAGTTGAAAAAGTTACCAAATTTTGGAAATAGTTGACTTTCCATTTAGGGCAAGTTTTTATGGTTTTTGCACCCACTTTAAGCCTATTTTCCATCAAGATGCAAGCTCCATTTGAAACTTTCTCCAGCATTAAAGTTGTTCCTCTTGTTCCAAGCTTTCTATAGATATAAAGCTTGTTTCATTTAGATTAAAATTGAGAAAGTTAGGCTTGGTCAAAGTAAGACATTATTTTAGAACACTTAGAAAATTTTCTATGTCCAAAATTTGCAAAATTTGTCAAGACTTATGGGCCAGATTTCTTGCACTTCAAGGCATCTTTTGAAAATACTTTCTTCATGACAGTTGTACCTTTCTATGTCCTATTTCACATCATTTTCGAATCATCCCATTTGGATCATTGGTTTGAAAGATACACTCATCTAAAATTGGTATCATAGACTGAATTTTTTTACAGCATTTAGGCCAAACTGGCCCAACCATTCTGCAACTGTGAGACCTGCACTTTCTGGCCATTTTTCACCTCTTTCTACTCATCATTTCAACTTGTGTTCAACATGAAAGATGTTAAACTCCATGCCCTCTTTCTACTGTTTACGTTGCCTTGCCATTTGGACATGTATTCATCAAGTTACAAAGTCTTAAAGTCACCCTGTTGGACTTATTTCCATGCCATGTTGCACCAACCAACCAACACATGCTTTTCCTCATTTGGCCATTTGCTTTATGTTCACTCACTTAATTTTTGCCACATTTATCCATTTCTTTTCACACCTCATTTTCACACATGTTGTTCATGAATCCAAACAAATCTTTCAAGCCCATTAAACATTTCAAACCCTACATACTTAAAGCTCCTAAACCCTAATCTGAAAGGTGTTGGCTGCTATTTTCAAAGGAGGCAAGGCAAGAAAAAGATCCATTTCCATTTTCACAAGTCCTCAAAGTTGAAGCATTGAAACAACACTTTTTCCTTCCATCCTTCCATCTTCAAGGGGCAGTGGACCTTTCATCCACTAGGTAAACATTTCATTCACTCTCTTCCATGCTCATGCTATGCTTGCATCATATTTTCCATGTTCATTTCATGCTTACCATCCATATTTCATGTTATTTTTCGTTTATGCCATGCTTGTTCCATGCTTATTTTTCATGTTGTTATTGTGCCATGCTTGCTTATGAACCCTTCAACATGAGACATTGTGATTGAGCTTGAGTTTGTGTTGTTAAATTTTTGCCGTATCCATGTTCACGAAGCCACCTTGTTGTTCACTTTTCTACATGTTCAAGCCATTATTTTCAATGAAACAAGATGCCATTGTGTTCTACTCATTTCAAACTTAAACTTTGCTTTTTACATCATCTCATTTGGAGCCCTGAGTTGTGAGATATTTTGGAAGTTGGAGAAAATTCTCTGTCGTTTCCGCGTTTCACACATGCATGTTGTTAGGGCTTGGTTTGCATGGGAAGAAAATAATACGTGGAACTCTCATGGTTGTTTGATCCCGCGCGCCAGTTGTAATCTCCACCCGTCCATTTCCTCTTTTGTCCGCTAGTGATTAAAATCCACCTGACCAATCGCTATGAATGTTCACATGCATCTTAAAAAAATATAAAACGTAACCTTTCTTAAAGCTGTCACGCTGGTTTTTTATGCTGGACCGAGCTTCCAGTACCTTCCACGCTTGGCCCACTAACTCACAATCCATTCATTTCATTTCCTTTTTTTTAATTCTTATTTTATTTTGCTATTTTGCTTTTTAATTAATAAAAATATTTTATTTATTTATAAAAATACCAAAAAATATTTTTTACTTTCCGTAATGTTTTATTTAATTTATTTAATTTTTATTTTCATATTTTATTTAATGTTAATATTTTATTTCAATTATTTATTTCAAATGGTTCATTTTGACACACATATTTTTATTAATTTTATTTTCTTGACTTAAAATTATTTTTAACTTCTGATTTTTGGGATAAGGGTTGACTAATGTCTCATGGTCAACCTGACCTTTTATTGGAATTTTATTTCCCATTTTCAATTTATTCTTGATTTATTTCTAACCTAGTCTTGTTGTTTGACTTTTGGTTTGACCTTTGTTTTGATTCAATTAATTCAATAACCAATTTTCATTATTTTTGAAATCTTTTTGGGGGATGATGATGTCCTGACACTATCTAACTTAGTTTAGTTTTTCATAATTTTCTTGATTAGTTTACTATTTATTTGACATTTTTTAAGTTGACTTGACTTTACAGTTGACTTTTCTATGATTGATGTTTGACTTAGGGATTGCTTAGGGCAATTGAAGAGATCTTTTGATCCTCCCTTGTTCATCTCATAGGACATGTATTAGAGGCCTTTCATCTTGATTTTATTTGATCCTTGCATCATTTCCCGATTAAATTATTCAGTGATCCTTTGTGTGCATAGTTTCACCTGTCTGATTCATCTGATATTTTTTATACTTGTTTCTTTCATCCATGCTTCTATTGTTTGATTGTTTAACATGTTTATACTTCCCATACATTGTTTAATGATTCATTCATTTCATTCTTTGATTATTTGATTTGATCATATACTTGTTTATATATCTGTTTGATTAACTGTTTCCTACTTGTATATTGTATGAGGCACATAATATTATTGCTTGATTGCCATGAACAACCCCCATTCATAACAAATGTACCCCTCTCCCATGAAGTGTATAATGTCTATTCTTTCATTCTTTATTCGTCTGTTAATACAAGAATTAAAATGAACACCCAATAACCATTTCAAAACAAGATCAAAACCTTGATCCAACGTCGAGTAATCATTTTCAAAACTTAACAGAACCAACACGTATTCATCCATTCTTTTGTAAGTTGATTGCTTCATGCATCGCCATTTCTCTTGTAAGTCGATTGCTTCATGCATCGCCATCTACCTTATAAGTCGATTGCTTCATGCATCGCCATCTACCCCTTACCCCACTCCTCTTCTTGCTCCCTTCGTCGACTCTTGTTCCGTTTGGGTAGCACCCATTAGGTAGAACCCTTTGTATGATAACATAGGTAGGATTCCCTCATTCTTTTGTATGATAACATAGGTAGAATTCCTTTATTCTTTGCATGCTAACATTAGGTAGATGTTCCCATTTGTAAATCCTAACACCTAGGTTCACATTGCATGACAACTCTAGGGCAAAGCTTCCCCATTTTTAGACCTTCCGTGTGTCTCCGATCCTATGGCATGTCAATCCGTTCTATTGCAAAGAGGTAACTACCTAAGACTCGATTCAGCGAGCTGCGACACCTGCTGCTAGGAAGTGAACACATTGCCCACTCTCCTTTGACATAACTGGTGTCCTCCTTTGCAAGTCCATGTTCAGATGGCAATCCCTATGTAGCCGAACTACGGCAACTCTGATTCTCATGTTCAGATGAGATACGTAGGCACAAGATGCGATGTCTTGCCGAGTTTGATTGACAACTAACAACTAATCCTTGTTTACCTTCGCCCTCGTTGCGATTCTTTTCTCTCTCCCTCGTTGCAATCGAGACCTTCCCTTTCTCCTGCCCTAGTTGCAATTGAGACCCTTGTTCCCGTAGTTAGCCGAACTACGGTTTGCTCTGATTCTCATTCCAGATGAGATACGTAGGCATAAGACGCGACGTCTTAGCGAGCCCACTTCTCTTTCACCCATAGGTAGCCGAGCTACGAAGACTCTGATTCTCATGTTCAGATGAGATACGTATGCAGTGGATGCGACATCCGTGCGAGTCATTTTCTTTTGACCCCTCTTTTAATTAATAGTACATTAGATAAACATACACCCTTTAGACAAGAACAACAAGAGTGGATCCGGTAGAGTACTACAGATGCGTAGGGGTGCTAATACCTTCCCTTCGCATAATCGACTCCCGAACCCAAGATTTGGTTGCGAGACCTTGTCTTTTCCTTTCCTTTTTCTTCAGGTTTACTTCGAGCGTTTCCTTTCCCTTCTTTGGGATAAATAACGCATGGTGGCGACTCTTTTGTCATTTCTTTTTTCGCCGGTTGTGTTTTTTCGCAGGTTGCGACAACTATACCCTAGTCTCTCAAGGAAATACAACTCAGAAGTTGAGAAACAAAGTGTGTTACAAAGATCCTTTTATGAAAGAAGATTACACAAATATATTACAAATATTTACACATAAATAATGTTTTATATGAAAGTGTATGAACAAAAGTTACTTGTGTGTATGATTTTATTTCTTTCAAAAGTTTCAAAGTATTGCAATGTTCACGTAGTAGTATTTGTCGTGTTATTGGTTCCTATTCTATTCTTCTAAGACTCCTTTATATAGGCAATTAAAAGATTCGTTGGAGGATAGAAATGGAATTCTACAAGTAGTTGTATCCTTGCATAACTATATATGAAAATGGGAGACAAAATGGTATAATAGTACAATGATTTTCCCACGAAATCAGTGTAGTGAAAAAATATTGATCTTGTATTGTGTATTATTTTCTCATGTAAAACCTTTTGATCTCATTTTCTAATATCCAGAGGCTTCAGAAAGAGAGTTAGTGAATCATGCATAGAAGAATCAAAGTATGTATGAGAGAGTCTTCAGAACCTGGTCTTCAAAGTCTGGTGACACAGTTCATCAGAGTTGTTGAGCGCAAGACTTTAGAGTTTGATAACATCAGAGGCTTCTCTTATCAGAGTCATAAACCAAAATGTTCTGGATGAGCGATGATCATAAGCGTTAAACAGAGTAATCTAGAGCTTGATTATCTTTGTAGAACACACATCATTTTACTTCTCAGAATCAGAGTGCCCTAGGATCAGAGTCGGATGACGTCACACATCACTTTCTCATAGTCAGAACTTGTTTATAGTGGTTGCACACTTAACAAAACCATTAGGATACAAAATTGTTCTTTAAGAACCCGTGTATCGTTATCATCAAAACATAAGGTCAGATGCATAACTAAATCTTGTTCTTACACCTCTACCATTGTAACAAACCTGCAAAAACTTCGAAACAACCATAAAAGACCACCATACCAAACGTCGGTGAACCATCAACGATACCTATTCGAAAACAAATATAAGCCCCTCGACGAATCAGAATCAGAGATCAACGTATGCTGTTAGAAAATATTGAGCAGATATTGGTGCATAATATTCCGGAAAAAAAACATATCTGATGGAAGATAAAAAAAATAACCGGCGCATGCCACCAAAAATAGAATAATGAAAACGCCGACGAAGAAGAGTGACTGCAACGAAGACGAAAGGAGGAAAAATGTCAATTCAGCAAAATAGTGGTGTTGAGGAAGAACCTCATCACACCATCAAAAATTAAGGTTACATGGTGGCTAGAAATTTAAATTTTAGGAAGAAAAGGGTGAACAATGGTGGCTAGGTTGATGGAGCGATCAGAGAGAACAAAGCCCAAGTTCAAGTTTCTTTTGAACTTGAAATGTGGAAGTTAATCACATGTTTTGCGAGAATAATACTTGCGCAATTTTTTTTTTTGACTAATATTCATAACCCTACTAAGGGCATGTTAGTTTCAGGTTTAAAAGAATGGATTTTTTATATATTTTTAAAAATAGATTTTATAAGATCATTTTTTAAAATATTACAAGTTTTTTTATATTTTTTTTTTAAATTGAAAGACTAATTTTGACATTCTATAACATTAATTGAAGATCAAAATATAGTTAAAATTACAATTTTTTCAAAAAATTATATTTCAAAATATAATTTTTATAAAAAATTATTTGAAATTTTGATATCTAAATTTTTTTTCAATAAAATGATAAAATATCTAAAATAATATTACCAAATTTGCATTTAAAATTTTTAATAAAAAAAATTATAAATATTTTTAAAATAAATCATGTTACACTATAGTAATTATTTTAAAAAATATATCAAAACAAACTGATTATGACTCAAATGTATTTTTTTTTATTTTTGTGTTTTTTTTCTCTTTTTTGTATTTTAAGTCTCTGTACCAAAAAAAAACATATACCCTCAGTTACTAACAAGTGTTCTTAGTTAGCTTGTTAAAAAATCAAACCTATAAAATTGTGTTGAAAACATCATTTACATGTTACTATATTCAATTATTTAACGAGTGCTATACGTTCCTAGCGTTTTCCTAAGAAATAGTTCAAGGATATTGTCGTCTTTCACTCTATTAAAAAAATAGTGAAACTTTGTTCTATCTGTGCACTTAAAATAAAGGGGACAACTTGTGGTGGTGCACTAAAAGATAGTGTGATCATGAAAGCATTTTGGCAATTTGCAACTTTGGGAAGACCATTCCACGATAAGTATGCTGTAATAATGACAACATTTTTGGCAAAGAAGGATTATGATATAATGATAAGAACATGATTATCCACATTGCTCTAATTAAATTTTACATTTTTAGGTCACGCGATACTCACTTTGCCATGATTCAAGTAAAAAAAAAAATCCAATTGTTTAAGAATGAATTATTCCCTCCGTCTTATAATGTGTATAATGAGGGGTTAAGTTGATTATTTTAGTATATTAAAAAAAATTATATTTTTATTAAATTATCCTTATATAAATATTGAGAATGATAAAAGTAATATTAATTTGAAGTTAGAATTTAAAAATTAAAATAAATTTAGAATCTAATTTAAATTTGAAAATTGAGATGAATCATTTATTTTTAAAATATTTTTTTTATTTTAAATAAATCACTAATTATATTACTGGAAGAAGGGAGTAAAATAATAAATGTACTAAAGAGGTTTTAGGACCTACATAATAGGAAATAACCCTACTTTTTAAAGATATGCTAATCATTCTAAAGGCATAAAGGAAACTAAAGTGAGCTGCCTTGGCATGCTCACATTCATCTAATGGAAATTAAAATAGAAACACAATAAGAAACAACTCGCCCTAGACATGAAATTTCCAACTTATAATTCTTTTAAAGAGTACCTATGAATATATGGCTGCAAATTTAGCAATCAAAAGAGAATAAAGAATACAAAATCTTTTAACTTGAAAACTAAAGAGAAATCGTGATATAGAACACAACAACAAAAAATTTAGATTGATCTTTACGAATGAATATGATCAGTGATAGAATAATTATTTTTTGTGATGATTAACATTTGTATGCAAAATCAAAAGAATGATCACAAGTGTTGAACAAAGAATAACACCTCTACTCAGTCCATACAAATAAAGTCTTTTTAATATTAGTGTTAGGTGTCGCGACGCGAAAAATACTCAGCATAAAGAACACTCGAAATATAAACAAAACAGAGTCACCACCGAGCTTTATTTATTCTCAAAGAGGGAAAGGGAAAATATTGATAAAACTCACAAAAAGTAAAAAAGAAATGGTCGTCGCAACCAAATCGGATTCGGGAGTTAGTTAGGCAAGGGGAAAGTATTAACACCCCTCACATTCGTTGTACTCAATGAGACTCATTCAATTAGTTTCATGCAAGAGTGTTAGCGTGATATCGTATGTGATATTCTACCTATCGGGTGGGAAAAGAGAAAGAAAGAAAGGGATATGTTTTTTATTAGATGGGTGTTTTTTTTAACATTAATGTGTCTGACAAGATTTCGCAATCATGTTCCTACATATTTTCAGGTGCTATGAAGAACTCAATGCTACATAGTTATGTTAAAAGAGAACTATTGGATTGATTATTTTTAGATAGTGATGCTTAGATTGCATTTGAGTGGTTAAACCTTTACTTGTTGCTCGCTCTTGGAGACTGAAGTCTTTGTTTATTTCGCGTCGAAGTGGATGAAGCATACTCATTTTTGAAAATGGTTTTCGAAGTCGCACAAGGGAGGAAAACAAGTTTGATGAATTGAGTTGATTTTAAGTGGAGACAGACATCCAAACAGGGAGTTCTATTGTAGTACTCGAATCTCCGAAAAGGAAGAGGCCTAAGCCCAATCACTCTCTTTTCATCCAAAAGTTTGTTATGAAAATATGTGGCAAATTAGGTAAAAGTTCATTAACGAAAGATGATTATTCAGACAAGGAGCTCTGCTGCAGTGTCCAAATAATCAGGAACGAGAATGTCGATACCCAATCAATTTTTTTCTTCTATAAGAGAAATGATCTAATTCTGATAATTATTGTGTTTTTAATATAGAAGAAGAATGATTGAACATTGAGCTCTACAGCAGTATCCTAACATTCAAAAAAGAGAAAGTCTAAACTAAATCAGTTTCTTCCAGTTTGATTGTAAAAAGCTTTAAAAACAGGGGGACGACTTGACGTTGGATTAAGTGTCAGAAGTTTACTTATGAAAATAATTTGGATGCCGTGGGGGAAATGCTCGACTTTGTATTTGACTTGGATTTGATTTGGGAAAAAGACTCGACATTGGATCGAGTGTTTTTTTTTTTTGTTTTTTTTCCTTCTAAAAATGGTTGATTTTAATCTTTGGTTAACAATTAACTAATGTAATGAAATAAATGAAAGCGGTAAACTTATTACACATTTAAGGGAATGGGGGTACAATTTGTCGAATGAGGATACGGCATAATAATTAAATGACATAAGCTTTGAAAAACAAATTTGCAAATAAAAGAATCTCGTTGTGAGAAGGCCCAAGAGAAAGCGAAAGAACTCGAAGTAAAAATAAAAAATTTAAACTACATAATTTAGCGTTATGTTAAGCAATCGTGAAACAAATGTAAGACCCCAATTTTGACCCTAAGATCCCTTATGACATCTCATTATATGCATTGACTTTGGAATCACACCTTGGCATCCTCCTTACCCCTCATTCATTGGGTTTGCATTTGGAGAGGTCATCAAGCACATTTGATTGTATCATACTTTATTTTTCGTTATTTACTACCAAAATACCAAAAATATGTCAATGTATAGTTTGTTGCTTTTGTAAGTAGTGTGTGCATCCACCAATGCCTCATTAAGCTCATACTTAGGGTTTGAGACCCTCAATGCAAGGAGACTAATCAAAATATGGTTTAAATTGATTCTAGACATCATATATGGATCCCCATGGTCTTCACATATCATTTTGATCAAAAAACACATCAAGGGTTTGAAGCTTGTTTGCCTTGGAAGCCCTAATTCATTTAGGTATCTTGTGTGACTTCCTCAGCAAGTTTCTTCAACATTTGATCAAATATTTAAAGGGATACTTCATATTATATTATATTATGCATATATGATTCTCCATGAGTCCCAAATATCAAGAGAATGTCAAGTTTGCAAGTTGGTTCATGGTGGTTGACCAGAGAAAGTCAATTGGCCAAAACTATGTTCCCTAGACCCTATATCCTACAATTTTAATCATATAAAAATTATTCCAAGATACAAGTTACTCCTTATGACATTCCAAACAACTTTCATGTTGAAGTCAAAATCTAGTTTTGCTTGGAAAGTCATTTTTTATGATGAAAGATTATAAGTCATTTTGTCTGAACCCTAGTTAGGAGGTCAACTTTGAAGGACTATAACTTGATTAATTCTTATGATATGAAATCCATTCAAGTTTCATGATCAAATTCAAGATGTCCTTTTCAACTTTGATGTTTGTAAAAAGTTCAAATTCAACTTGTAAATGCATGTGCCAAGAGGAAACATTATAGGTCATTTTGGGTCATTACCATTGAACAAGTGATTTTCCTCAACTTCTAAAATGCATAACTCCTTAATTACAAATCCAAATAAAGTCAAATTTGTGACAAAATTGAATAGGTTTTAAATTGATACAACTTTGATGAAGGAACGTTTCCCATTTGAAGTCCATAGCAAAAGTTATTCAAGGTGGAAGAAGTGAACATTTGACTTGGTACTTAGAAAATTTTGAAATATGTTTGATTTTTCAAACTTCCACCTCAAAATCCATCATGATCCAAGATTCAAATGGAAACGTGTTTAAAATGAAAGTTGTTCCCCTTGATCTCACCTTTCCAAAAAGTCCACGATCACCTCATTTGGCCAAGGAATGAAGGACTTGTACATGGGTTCTTTTTAAAGGACCATTTGGATGGATTTCACCTTCACATTTCAAATTCAAATGCATGGCCATATGATATGATTTCAGCATTGTACACAAGCATTTTTGGACCTGAATGCATCACTTGATGGGCCTATCACACGCCCATGCAAGCATGCAATGCAAATTGCTAAATTTGGCAAAATTTGGAAGTGTGTGCAAATGAATCACATTGGCTATAAATGCAACTCTCATGGCTCAGGATTGAGGACCTCATGCCCAAACTTTGAACCTGCAATCCAAACCCTCACCATTAAAGGACAATCTTGAAGGTTTTCATTTGAAAATCAAGCTTCAAATCTCATTATGTTTTGAGATTGAAACTCCAAGAGTCTATGCTTTTATTTTATCCTAATCACCTCCTACAAGCTTCTGAAACCAAGCCAAGGATAATTAGAATCAAGATCAAGTAAGGTTGAAGCTCCTTCGAAGGTAATTTTTCATAATTTTCATCTCTTCAATTCTCTCTCAATTCTTTATTATTCTTTGTGATTTTTCGTTGGCTGAAGTCCTACCAATGTAGGCAACAAGATTGAGTTTCTTTGAGGTCAAGTCGAAGCAACTCAGTTCATGATCCTCAAAATTCAAATCCCCGTATCTCTTGATATACTTGGAATTGAAGAAAATTGAGGCCATATTCGAGCTCCTAAGCATTTTTTTCTTTAAATCCATGTCCTTGTTTTTCATTTTCATGGTGGTTGGTGGTGGACCAGTTCGGTGAGGTCCACTAGAGAAGACAAGCGGAGCCCTAGCTCTGGTGGTGTGGTGGCATGCTCCTATCCAACAGATCTTCCCTCCACGTTCTAATCTTGATCATCCAATGTGATTACCACTTATGCCACGTGTTTGACTCAAGTGTTGGTGGAATGCGCCCTTCTGGCCATCATATCTGCCACCTCAATTAATGAGGGAGATCTGACGGCCCTTGTTTTTTTTAATTTCCTTTTAATTTTTAATTTTATGTTTAATTGCTTTATTTTGTTTAATTCATAATAATTTCATTTTTAATCCATAAAATATGGGAATTTCACCAAAAATCTTTAAATATTTTTCTCTTTCATTTTCTGAATTGAAATTATTTTTTGGATTAATTTTGATATTTTACATGAATTAAATGTTTTTGTGCATATTTTTAATTGTTTAAAAATACTTCTGACTTTTCAAAAATGATAAAATTTTTTGTGTAAGGTCCTTTGACCTTGTTTGACCTAAGATAAACCTCTTGGCCATTTATTTGGTGTTTTGAAGAGATTTTAGGTTTTGACCAAATTAAATTGATGCATTTTTAATTTGATATTTTAATTGATTAATTGTGTAAAAATTATGTTGAGCCATTTTTATGGTCTTGTGATGTTTGACTATTTGTTTGGGCCTTGGTCAAGGTTGATTTGACTTTTGTTGGTTTTAAATCATTAGATTTAGGGGATCGATGAAATGTACATTTCATCTCCCAAAATGAATGAATGATTTTAATTTGATAAAATTTCTCCCATGACCAATTTGTGTTTCTTTCATTCCCCTCCCCTTTCATCTTCATCCCTATTCTTTTTCATTCCTTTCATTGACCAATGAAATATCAGATGTCCTAAGGCTAATTGGTTCATCAATGACCTTGGTCAGATGAACCAATACAAGTATGGATGAGATAGGTCCATCCCTCTTGATCTTTTCTTTTAGTGTGTGGTATATTTTAGGAGTTTGGTTCATTATACCAAATCTCTAACATACATTAACACCTAATTTTTTATTGTCCAACCTTAGATAGTTGTGACTTCTACATAAGTCCAATTACGATTGCTTAACATAGTGCTAAATTTGACCCTAAAGGCATAACATTCTAGTAAGTGAGATTGTAAGTCTCCCATCCTTCATGGTATTGTGTGGAAACTTGACATTTTTTCCTTTCCATGGAAGATGTCTTGGTTTAAGGATCCATGCTTGTGAATGGATGATTGAGTGTTCTCCAAATAATGACTTAATCAATTAAAAAGCAAAACACCACTAACACTTAAATAATATTTGACTAACTCTTATTAATATTACTTTAATTTCAAGTCATTTACTTTATGCAATTTAATTTTCAGTTATTTATCATTCATTGTCATTTACATTTCATTTAATTTGTTTATGTTTATGCCATTTTCACTTTGCTCATTTGAGCCATATCTTGTGATTGTATATATATGGTTTGTGCATTTTGATTTTGTTTGTGGTCTTAGGACCTTAAAATACTTAAAATAAACAACAAAAACCCTAAAAAATGTTTGGTGGACTGTTGATCTTGATCTGAACTTTTGGACTTAGAACTAGGCAACATTCCATATGCAAAAGGACTTGGCCAATGCCAACATTTTTTAGAGCAAGTTGTTGTGAACTAAGCCTTTATCTGGCGCAAGTCTTAGGATTGGTTTGAATTCATCTGCTACGTTGTCTTGGTGCTAATTGTTATTTTGATCTTGTGTCTGATGCTTTGTTCTGAGTGATAAAGGGATATTTCATCTGATTCATGAAAAGACAAAGAAGAATGCTAGTTATGGGATTGGCTTGGTTGGATGTGGCTATCTTTATTTGATGCCTTGATCTTTATGATGTCTGATATTGCTAATTTCTTGATGATTATTGCTTGATTCAAATTCCAAAGGAAAATGAGTTTCTATATGACATTCTTGTCTGTTGGATTGCATCTCATTGGTCAGATCTTTTCAACTCTTAACTTTTAATTTTATTCTTAGGGTAGCTTTTTCATCTCCTCCCACTTCTTAAATTTCAAAATCTCTCCCTCCTTTTCAAAAACTTTCTTTGCTAATGATTTCAAACTTAGACCTTATTTCAAGTAGAAACTTTGACCTTATGCCATTGAATTTTTGAGCTCATTTTTCTTGAATCAAACTTGTAAATAAACCTAATCATATTGACTTAAAATTTCAAAAGACAAAAAGAACTAACAAATTCATTCAAATTTTTTAGCCCTTTGTGCCCTTCTTAATTAATTTTTTTGTTAAAAGCAATTCACCAACTTTGAAATTGTTACCACGAACTACGAGGTTTTGATCCCTCATTTTTATGTTGGTACGTAGGCACAAGTCCGAAGGTCTTGTCAAACACAAAAATATAATCAATAAATTCTTTTCTCATCCTCATACTCTATTTATCTCAATTATCTTTTATACCAAAAACACATACACACATAAAAAGGGCTCCCTAGGAGTACATAGGACACTTTGGGTGCTAACACCTTCCCTCTGTGTAACCAACCCCCTTACCTGTAATCTCTGACATTTTATTAGTTTTGATTTGAAAACTTCTTATCTTTGGGTTTTGTTTGTACTTTCCCTTTTTCTTTGGAAACAATAAAAGCGTAGTGGCGACTCTGGTTTTATTGACGTTAAGTTTATCCATAGCTTGATGGTAATGAATTTACCACTACAACGATTTATGTATGAATCACCCTATATGAGACCGGACAACAAAACTCTATGCGCTTTAGCAATTTCTGAAGTTAAATTGAATTTTTAACTCCGAAATTACAAGGCATCTGTGGAAAACCGATTTTAAGGGACAAAAAGAAACAAAAATTAAACTAAACAAATTTAGCGTCATGTTAAGAAATCGTAAAGCGAATCATTTAGGAATTACCCTATCTAAGGACGGTCAACAAAACTCTATGCGTTTAAGCAAATTTTTAAAGTTTAAATTGAATTTTTAAACTCCGAAATTGCACCGCTTTTGTGAAAACCCGACGGATCAATAGATCGATTTTTTTAACAATTTAAAAATAATTAATTTAATCATTAATAATAATAATGATAATAATAATAATAATAATAATAATAAATAACAACAATAATGAAAATAATAATCAATAATAATAATAAAAATAACCATATAGTAATATAATCAATAATAATAATAATAATAATAATAATAGTAATAGTAACAAAATAATAAAAATAATCTTATAGTAATAATAATCAATAATAACAAGAATGATTAATAATAATAATAATAATAATAATAATATTAATAATAAAAAAAATTATATAGTAATACTAATCAATAATAATAATAATAGTAATTAATAATAATAATAATAATAATAATAATAATAAAAAAATAATAATAATAATAATAATAATAATAATAATAATAATAATAATAATAAGAAGAAGAAGAAGAAGAAGAATGATATAAAAACAAATCTAAAAAAGAAGAAAAATAAAAAGGAAAAAAGAAAAGAAAAATCAAAAGAGAGGGAGGGACGCTAATAACAAGGAGGGAGAAATGAAAAGAAAAAATAACCTCATTCCCATTCAGGCACTAACACGTGATGAGAGGGAAGATTTTTTTTTTGCAAAAAAACTTCCTCTTCTTTCTTCCACGGATGATCTTGTAACAACAAACTAGAAACTTTCTTCTTCCCCTTTTTTTCTTTAAAAAAACAAACACAAATCAAACTAAAAGCTCAAACATGAAAACTCAAATAAAAATAAAAGAAACCAACCAAAAACTTCAATAAAAACTCACATAAATTGTTAGTCTCTACTATTTCTCCTCAAATAAAACTCAAAAATAAATAGAACAATGGAACATATAAAAAATAAAAGAGCTTAAGGTTGTTTTAGATGGTGGTGGTCGGCCGAAGCAAGGTTTCACGGTGTTGTGGGGTGTCAATAGAGTTATTTCGATCTAAGTTCGAAACGGAAAGCGATGTTGTCCGATTTGTTAACGATAGATGAAGAAGATGAGAAGTGAGGAAGAATAATGGAGGTGAGATGTTATGGTTTTTGTGATGTTGTTGATGAGTAAAAAAAGGTTATGGTGGTGATGAAGGATGTTATGAGAAGTATGAAGGTGTTTATGTTATTGTTGTTGTAATGTGGATGATGAAGAGAGTGATGTTTGTTGTCTGAAGCAAGGAGAGGAGAGTAAAGTCAAGTGATGCTCATGAAAGGAGTATTAGCATTTTTTCTTTTTCAAAGAGATGTCTCTTGTGTGTGATATGTGAAGGTGATATAAGGGAGTCTTTGAAGAGACATAGATGATGGAGTATTTTTGTGTGAAGAGTGAATCAAAATGATGGTGGATGAAGTATCGAAATCCCCCCAACGTGAAGGAAAAGAGAGAGTAACATCACTCTTATTATTTTTTCTAAAAGAACTTTCTCACTTGTCAACTTGTAGGCCGCGTGGACTGATTATTTTGGTACAAAGTTTCGCTTTTCTTCAAATTAAAATAGAACATGTATCCTTGTTATGTGGATGATTATGAGATATTTTTTTAACTTAAAAATGCTAAAAAAACTAAATGTTATAAATTTAATATCAAATCAAAATGAAAAAATAAAATCAAAATAAAAACGTAGAAAATTCTATTTAATTTCGACGATTATTTTGGTTAAAAAAAATAATCGAATAAAAAATGAATAAAAATTGGGCGTAAAAATGCCCAAAAAATAAACTGAATGCACCAAAATTATCAGCACGAAATAAACTTCTCGGAAAAATACAGGTTTTGATCAAATTTTGAAATAAAAACCGATCAGTTAAAAGGCTCAGACTGATTAAAATGCGACTGAAAAAGTAGTCGAAAAATTAAAACGAGCACGCCATGTTAAATTACACAAACTATAGATTAATAAAACTGACGTCTGCAAGCTCAACTTTGAAATTTTTTCCCTCTAATTCGATGTACAGTTGAGAAACAATTTGATCGATCTATCTGTAGACCCGAAAAGTCATTTCGAGCGATATTTTAAGTGTTATACGAAACAAAATGTATGTTGTGATAAGTATAAAATGCAAACGTCTTGTAAATGCAATGAATTACTGACTGAATAATCGTGAATAGACAATCAGATACAAATGAATCGCCTTTGAACTATTTTCTTCTAATTCTCCATCTCAATCAAAACCTACAAAGATTCAGATGATGACAATACTCTTGATTGTCACCCTTTGAACCTCTGAAAACACGTTGCAATGGAATGAACGATGCATTGAGATTGAGAAATCAAATCTTTTGATTTATTAATCAATAGACGACTTAATGAATGTCATTAAGACCAGATAAAATGGCAAAACTCCCGACTTTTCATCTGAACCCTGATAAATGCTTTTAACTGATAAAATGCACAACAAAATGGATCAATTATGCTATGCTAATGCAAGCGAAAAGCTCAGGATAAAATTTAGGGTATGACACTAGGTATTCTGAATGAAGACCTTGAGAGAGAGAGAGAGAGAGAGAGAGTACAACTAGGGTTTAAAATCAAATTTCAAAATAATGTGTAAGCGTTTGCACAAGAGTTCTATTTATAGAGTTGTTTGTGTGGGCCCTAAGCATGAAAAAAACCTTAAGTGCATTGTTTTGGATCAAGCTCCTACCACTTCGCTAAAAGAAATTGTTGTTAGTGAGGGCGCAACTATATTTTCTAATAGTATAGAGCCCTCAAGGGGTTGTACCTAGCTCACCTAGCATATCTTATGTGCCATAATTTTGGATGTTAACACCATCGAATTACACTAGTGATGCTGGATAAATAAATCCGACAATCTCTCACCCCCTAGAACAGTCGGGGGGATTTGAACTCATGCCAAATAGACTTAAAGTTTCATTGGGTGGGACCAAACATTTAACGTTTTCCCAAGAGGCGCGACCGAAGTATAACCTAAGAAACATAGTCTTAAGTCTTGTCTGAGGACTTGATAGAAGTCCCGCCCAAGAGGTCCAATGCCTCGCCTGAGGGACTTGTAATCTCATTAGCCAAGCTCCATATAACTTTTCTTAAGGGACTCATATTTCCTAGGCTACCTAACTCCCCGCCTGATAGGCTTGAAGTTTCCTTGGGCATGACCAAATATATAAAGCTCGTCTAAGAGGAAGACTGAAGTCTAGCCTAAGAGACTTAGTCATAAGTCTTATATGAGGGTTTGATAGAAGTCCCACCTGAGAGGTATAACACCTCGCCTGGATGACTTGTAGTCTTATCAGCCTGGCTCCATATAACTATGCTTGAGGGACGTGTAGTCTCATCAAGCTCAACATAACCTCTTTAAGAACCCAAACTCTTGACTCCTTAAAAATGAATGCAAATGAATTAAGAAATACTCTTGATTTCTTAACCATGAAATGATAGTGAATGATATATACCGGGATTAAGAAATACTTTTGATTTCTTAGTCATTAAATGATTGAACGAATGCAAATGAATTAATAAATACTCTTAATTTCTTAATCATCATATGCTAATGATAGGAAGGTTAAGAATTACACTTGACTCCTTACAAAATGAATGTAAATGGATTAAGAAATAGTTTTGATTTCTTAATCATCAGATGATTGAATGTTACGAAGTACTCTTGACTCTTTAAAATGAATGCAAATGAATTAATAAATACTCTTGATTTCTTAAATGCTATGCAAATAAATTAAGAAATACTCTTGATTTCTTAGGTGCTATGTAAAATGAGTTAATAAATACTCATGATTTCTTAAAAATGAAAGCAAATAAATTAAGAAATACTCTTGATTTCTTAGATGCTATGTAAAATGAGTTAATAAATACTCATGATTTCTTGAATGTTATGCAAATGAATTAAGAAATACTCTTTATTTCGTAAATGCTATACAAATGAATTAAGAAATACTATTGATTTCTTAATCATTAGATGATTAATGTTAAGAAGTACTCTTGACTCCTTAAAATGAATGCAAATGAGTTAAGAAATACTCTTGATTTCTTAAATGTTGTGCAAAAGAATTAAGAAATACGCTTGATTTCCTAATCAATAGATGACAATGTTATGAAGATTAAGAAGTACTCTTGACTCCTTAAAAATGAATGCAAGGGAATTAAGAAATACTCTTGATTTCTTAGATGTTATGTAGCAACGATATGAATGTTAAGAAGTACTCTTAACTCCTTAAAAACGAATGCAAATGAATTTAAGAAATACTCTTGATTTCTTAGATGTTATACATTTTTGTTAGGTTTAGAGAATCTTGTACATATACTCTTGACTGACAGTAGACTCCTACGGGGATGGATTTGTTACAAAGTACCATGTTTAACTGTTCTTCAAACGTTATTCATTAAAGGCATGCTCTCCTGGGGCAACAAATGATCATATTCAACTGCTCTTGGCTAAAGATGTCATATTTAGCTACTCTTGGGTGAAACTGATCGCATCCAATTACTCCTGGTTATATGCAAAAAAGGTATCTAGCTACTCTTGGCTGAAACATCATATTGAACAACTCTTGGCCGAGATTATCGCATTCAAATACAATTGGTTGAAGCTATTGCATCCAGTTACTCTTGGCTGAAAGAAAATATATGAAAATATAGTTTTCAGTTACTCTTGGATGAAACTAATATATGCAAACAATGCATTCAGTTGCTCTTGGCTTAAAATATTGCAATCAGCTGCTCTTGGCTGAGATTACCACATTTAACTGCTCTTGGTTGAAGTTATTGCATCCAGATACTCTTGGTTGAAAGCAAATATGTACAAAATAGTATCCAGCTGCTCTTGGATGAAACTAATATATGCAAACAATGTATTCATCTGCTCTTGGCTGAAACCATTGCATTCATCTGTTCTTGGTTGAGATTACCGTATTCAACTACTCTTGGTTGAAGCTATTGTGTCCAGCGACTCTTGGTTGAAAGCAAAATCTGTTGGGGAATATAAAATACTCTATGGGGAATAAACACACAGGAGACTTGTTGGAGATATACCGAGAATTATTTAGTAAAGCTTGTTTGTTTGGTGGACTCCTGCCCAATATACTTGTTGGGGAGATTGTTAAATTGAGCTATCCTTATGAAGAGATGTCCATTTTAGAAAAATACTTCAAAGAGACATGCTAAGGATAATCTACTAGGGATACCTTTCTTAGGAATCCTATTAATATGAAACTCATCTGAGGAGTTCATGAAGTTTGTTTAGAGAAAATTTTAGAGGAAACTCTATGGGGAAATATCTACTAAGGAAACCTAACAGAAATATCATAGACATCAGAGTTCAAAATGGGGAATATCAATCACCTTGCTAGGGAATAAAACTCACCTTGAGAATCATCACAAATACTGACGGTCTTCTAAAAGGAACTTGTACTGAGGAAAAGTTGTTCTACTCTTGGGAACACCCCTGGAATCTTGACTTTGCTTAGGATTAACCTAGACTTCCCTTTGAGAGGTTTTTGCATCTGGGTTGAGGCTTATGCATGATTTGCTTTGTACATCATATGCAAGAAAGAAAATGAATGCATGAATTTGTTGGTTTATGCATTTTGTGGGTATCAAGCTCTGATCCCCCGACACCTTTGGCCTTGAATAGTTTTGATACCATGAAGATGGTTTGCAAAACTCTGATTTATGCTTTGACGCTTGGAAAGCTCCATGTCGATTCTTGTTTATGGAAGAATAACGATATATGACTTGCTTAGATTCTGGTGATCATCGAGATACTTCACACTTTGTGAATCGACTGCATTGGGCTTTACGCTTAAGCACCTGTAAAGGTGGAGAGCCCTCAAGTATAGAACTTATCGTGCCCCAGTCTGTTGGGCCTTCGAAAAAATATCCCTTAAAAAGGAAATTGACAACTGTTTTCCAAAATATGACTTTAAGACGGCTTACCCTAGTAGTTGAATCCTTCAACAGTATCCCCTTGATTGACTGACTTTTGAAGTGGCGGTTTCATTGTACCATGGAAGTGGCCTAACCCAGTATGATCCTTTGAGATACTTACTACGTGTCAAAGTGATTACCCCAAATTCACTGAATCTCGAGATGACTTGCACCAAACTGAATGCTCTTTGGAAGAATTTTCTTGATGCTAAGTGTTGATTTACTAATAAAATTGTTCATTTCAAAAATGGTAATTTTAACGCAATGCTCATGCAAAATTTGAAATCAATCATTATTGAAATGATGGTGATAGGCGGTGTACAGATCACTGGTTTATTCAAAGTGTGAAATATAATCGGATATGATACCAGTATAAATGATTAACAAGTATCTAGGGGTCAGGCTAACACAACCTTGTTGAGCATGCTTTCAAAATAAACCTTGCTTCAATTGGGTCTTTTGAAGGTTGTAGCGTGGCTTGGTTCACAACTTTAGACTAAAAGGATATGAGGCTCAAAGTTTTTATTTTAACCTACCATAATCCCCTTGATGATCTCCAGTCTTAAGTTCAGTTAATTTGACAAACACATTCAATTTTCAAGAGACAATTGAAGGTGTGAACCTGCTGGCTTGAGAACCAACAATGATTATTCATTTGAGGTGGCACTCACTTGTCCTTGTTTGGTAATCATAACATTTGATTTTTTTTCATGATTTTTGGTGACCCTTTGGTGTCAATACCACAAAATTTGCTCTACTTTTCCCCCCACTTTTCATCTAGCTCTTGGTCCATGGTTCATCTGCATACACATAGTCATATAGGTCATTCATTTACAATTGCATTTTTCCAAATGGCATAATTTTTTCAAAGGTTTTTTTCTTATTTAAGATACAAGACACTGAAGTATGGTTTATAAGCTTGAGTTCATCATGCTTCATCTTGACATTGTGGATTATGGGCACAACAAGATTTTAGGTGATATTTGTCCTTGATTTAAGTCTTTGAGAAACCCTAATATTGGTCTATACTTTTGGTTATATAGATTACATCATAGATAGAACAATTTAGAAGTAATGGACAAGAGTGACTTTGGTCAACAAAGTCAACCATGGAAGGTGGAATTTTTATTGATCATTTTCTTATGAGGTAATTTATATTAATGGATGGACTTTTGTTCTATGGATTCATTTCATTCAAGGGTTCAATGCATTTAATTCAAATTCAAAGTTCAATTCAAGATTCAAAATTCAAGATTCAGTATTACAAATTTATGAATTTGGAAGAAAGTTTATTTCTTAAGAAACAAGTTACATTTACTATTCAAGGGATAAATTTTCATTTCAAAGTCATAATCACATTACAAAAGACCAAGATTTCAAAATCACACAAAAACTATTTCTTGACACAGGGTTGACTTTTGGTCAAATAGTTGACCAGAGTCAAACTAAAATCCTAATTCTATTTTTCTTCAATCCTCAAGGTCCTTCAATTGTGTGCCTCCAAGTTTTAAAGGTATCCAAAAAAAACTTCATATTCTTGATGCCATAGTGTTAAACATTGGTGCATGTCAAACTTTGATCAATGTCATGCCAAGCCAAGTTCACTCCACCAAATAAGTACCAACCCTACAATAATATGCACCATGTCATGTTCAATACACCAACACACATCACAAGTAACTTGATAACATGCATACACATAAACAATTCAAGGCCAATTATCCAAATTCATGAAAATACCAGGTTATCAACAAACCAAATTGCATCGTCCTCAAATCAGCCTACACAATCAAAACAAAAATGATACACATAGACATAGTTTTATTCAGTACAATTAGCTTAACATGAAATTTAAACTAACATTAACTTCTACTACATTCAAACTAACCTAAACTAACATGCTTTGACATAATTTATTATAAATAATTCTAACACAAACATGCCAGAACAATTCAACTGTGTTCACTAACTCAATTAACACACTAGTTGGTTCACTCACAATCCAAAATCACCAACTGAATACCATAATAGTTCAAGCATAATTCAAGCAAATCAACAACATTAATTAACCAATTCAAAAATCCAATCAACCAAATCCTCTAACTTCTAACATCATCTAATGTTTAATTGAGTCCTTGTTGTTGTTAAAACTACAAGTTAATTAACTGGGTCCATTTTTGCATCAAAGCTACACCAACATGAATAATAATTAACATAGAAGCTAATTCACTAATCAACCATAAAATTTCACAATACCTAGCCAAGTTTTCCTAAATTGTAATTGAACTCCTAACATCCAAACCATTAACAGTTAGCATCATCTCTAATAACTAACTACTTTCCTCCTTAACTAACCTAACTGACCTTCAACACTAACTAATTCTAACATCAATATAACTAACCTAATGGAATTCACAAACTGTAAAAACCTAACTCAACTAACTGTTAACTAACAGTGTCAATCTCTTAACTAATTTTCTCATGAAATCAATTAACACTAACCCATGCCCTAATTGTAACTGCTTTTCCCTAACCTCTGCCCAAATTCAAGAACTTATTGATCAAAAGTTATTGTCCTTATCTAAAGAGCAAACAAGTGTAAAGACTAATCCTTTATCGATCCACAATGGGCTTGCGGTTAATGCAATCATTGAAGAAGAGCGTACATAAGTAGTCAAGGAGGTTACTAAAGTTAAAACCCCAATGATGGTTGTTGTGAAGAAATTACAAGAGCGTGGTTTCTTGAAATATATGCATGATGATTGCCATGTTTGTGAAGTAGAGCATGATCAGTGTGACATGTTGAAAATCTATGTACAAAGTTTGATGAGTCAATGGGTGATTCAGTTCACCAAAGCGAAAGTCAGTGAAGAAGTATCAACCATTGAACCAATTACTATTATTTTCAAGAGGAAGCAAATTATGGTTCCTGTGAAAAACTTATTACAACCAATAAACATTTGTGTTCCCAAACCATTTCCATTCCAGATTACCAAGGTTGTGCCTTGAACGTATGATAACACTGCCTACGTGGAAGGAAAATCTATACAGTTCTCTGAGTCGGAAATTGTTAATATATTAGAGACTAGGGGCATGACCCGGAGTGGTTGTGTATTTGCTCTGAAGTTCACTGTAAAGTCAGTTTTACTAACAACTACTCTCTCCAAAGAAAAGAGTATGCCAACAACCCCTCCTCAAGAGAAGGAGGCATCAACATCCATCCCTAGCATTTCGGTTGTAACAATTGTTCCACCTGTGGGGAAGGATGTCACTAAAGGAAAATAAGTAGTGGATGCAGAAGCCCAGACAGAAAGCCACAAGAATAATGTCTCTCCATAGGAAAGCCGTAAATTCCTCAGATTAATATGGAAGAGTAATTTCAAAATTGTGGATCAGTTGAGTCAAATTCCATCTAGGATTTCAATCTTGTCATTGCTTCTAAGCTCAGAAGCCCACAGAATAGCCCTGATGAAAGTCCTAAACACCGCCCACGTAATGCAAGACATCACGGTCGGCCAGTTCGATGATGTAATTACTAATATTATGGTTAGCCGGTACTTAGGATTTAATGACGCTGAATTAACAGTTGGGAGAGCTACCCACAATAGAGCACTATATATATTTGTCACTAGCATGGATACCCTTTTCTTTAGTGTCCTCGTGGACACCGGTTCTTCTCTTAATGTGATGCCAAAAAACATATTAAGTCAAATACTGGTAGAATGAGCAAAGATGAGGGCCAATGCTTTAGTTGTGAGAGCTTTTGATGGCTCTAGGAGAGAGATAATTGGTGAAATTAATCTGCCTATTCGAGTTGGACCTCATTTATTCACCATCAAGTTCCAAATGATGCATATTAACTCAACATATAGTTGTCTATTGGGAAGACCATGGATTCACGCTATTGGGCCAGTGACTTCCATGTTGCACCAAAATTTGAAGGTCACGATAGTTGATAAACTGGTTATCATTTGTGGAAAATAAGACTTACTCATCAGTGAGTTTTCATCATTCCGATATATTGAAAATGAGGAGGGTGCAACAGAGATCCCTTTGCATAACTTGGAGTTTGAAGATGCCAGCACTGCCACATCTAATCTGGATAAAGCACCAGAGGTGGTTCTATCTTCCTTGAAGAGTGCCAAAGAAACACTTGAGAAGGGTAATCCTCCTGTTGGGGGCAAGTTGTGGTTATTGCTGAGAAGAATAATTGTTTAAGCATTGGCTATCATCTATCATCATGCATGCTCAATCCAGAAGATTAGAAGAAATCTTGCCACCTCAATGAAATGTTCAACAATGATGGTTTTCAACACGTTGACCTTGTGGCAGTCATAGAAGATGCAAGTAGGGAGGTTCCTAGTTTTGTACGAAGGTTCACACCTGGATTCACATGCACAACTGCACAACCTCCATGATCCCTACAGTCTTTTCAGTGACAAAGTAATGCATTTTGTATTTTCTCAATCCCTTGTCCTCACCCGAGACAAGAGGATAGTTTTTTAAGGGCCTCAACATGTTTTCAAAGTATTATATAGTCAATTAATAAAAGATATTTTTACACTTAAAATCATGTTACTTTCCTCTCTTTTATTTTTGTTTTCCATAAAATAAATGGCAAAAACTTCTTTTTTCGTTTACTTTTCACAAAAATAATTATAAAAATAAATTTAATTAAACGTGCAAAAAGACAAATCCATTGATAACAACATGGCTAATATCCCATATAATTATGGGCTTCCAATTAACCATGCCAAAGACGACAGTGAGGAAGATTATGAATTTCCAATTGAACTAGCCAGGCTCCTCGAGCAAGAGCAAAGAGAGATTCAACCGCATCAATAGCCAGTATAAGTTATCAATCTGGGTACCAAAGAAGCAAGAAAATAAGTGAAAGTTGGGGAATCTTTGGAAAAGCATGTGCATATTGAGTTGGTTAACTTACTGCAAGAGTATGTAGACGTCTTTTCCTGGTCATATCAATATATGCCTGGTTTAGACACTAACATCGTTGAGCATCACTTACCACTCAAGCCTGAATGTCCTCCTGTCAAGCAGAAGCTCATAAGGACAAGGCTAGACATGGCACTTAAAATCAGAGAAGAAACAATTTGATGTTGGCTTCTTGGTCATATATGAATATCCTCAATGGGTTACAAATATCGTGCCAGTCCCAAAGAAGGATGGCAAAGTCAGAATGTGTGTAGACTACCAAGACCTCAACAAAGCGAGCCCAAATGATGAATTTTTGTTGCCTCATATTGATGTCTTAGTTGATAACACCGCTCAGTTCTCAGTCTTCTCATTCATGGATGGTTTCTCCGGGTATAATCAGATAAAAATATCTTCCGATGATATGGAAAAGACTACTTTTATCACTCCATGGGGAACTTTCTTCTACAAAGTCATGCCATTTGGTTTGAAAAACGCAGGGGCAACCTATCAAAGAGCCATGGTAACCCTCTTTCACAATATGATCCTTAAAGAGATAGAGGTTTACATGGACAATATGATTCCCAAATCTAAAACTGAATACGAACATCTTGACCACTCGAGGAAGCTATTTTCCAGACTCTAAAAGTAAAAGCTAATGTTGAATCATGCAAAGTGCAACGTTGTGTTTAGATCTGGTAAACTTATGGGTTTCATTGTCAATCAACAAGGCATTGAAGTTGATCCCGACAAGGTTCGTGCTATTCAAGACATGCCACCTCCCAAAATAGAAAAGGAAGTTTAAGGCTTCTTCGGTAGAACTAAACTACATCTCAAGATTCATCTCCCATCTTATGGCTACTTGTGAACCAATATTCAAATTATTGAGAAAGAATTAAACGATCAAGTGGAATGACGATTTCCAAGGGGCATTTGACAAAATAAAGAAATACTTGCAAGAACCACCAATTCTAATACCACCAGTTTCGGGTAGGCCACTGATAATGTAACTCACCGTATTGGATGAATCAATGGGTTGTGTACTTGGTTAACATGACAATACAGGAAGAAAAGAACACGCCATCAATTATCTAAGCAAGAAGTTCACTGATTAGGAGACCCGATACTCACTCTTAGAGAATATTTGTTATGCTCTAGCTTGGGTTGCTCGGTGCCTAAGACAATACATGGTATGTTACACTACTTTATTGATATCCAAAATGGATCAAATAAAGTACACATTTGAATATCCTATTGTCACTAGAAGAATAGTTCATTGGCAAATGATGCTGATTGAATATGATATCTAATATGTCACCCAAAAGCCATCAAAGGGAGTGTGTTGTCAGATTATCTCGCTCATCCACAAGTGGAGGGTTATTAACCAACGAGGTTTGACTTTCCAGATTAAAACATTTTGTTTATCAGAGAATTTGAAATTTCAGGCCATGACGAAGGACCCGAACCAGGATTGCGATGACAAATAAGCATGTTGCTTAGAAACTGAGGTAGAATCCAATGACAAACCTTGGTTCTATGATATCAAAAGGTACATAGGGAAATAAGAGTATCCAAATAATGTGTCCATCACAGATAAGAAGACGCTGATGAAACTATCAGCCAAGTTCTTTTTGAACGTCTTGATATCACCTTGGCCCTTCTCTATGTGGGGGATTGATATGATTGGAATGATCGAACTGAAAGCTTTGAACAATCATCGTTTTGTTTTAGTCGTTATAGATTACTTCACAAAATGGGTTGAGGCTGCTTCATATGCTAACTTCACTCATCAAGTGGTTACAAGGTTTATCAAGAAAGAATGAATTTGTCGTTACAAAGTTACTAGCAAGATTATTACTGACAATTCCAGTAACTTGAACAACATAATTATGAAAGAGCTATGCAAAGAATTCAAAATCGAGCACCAAAAGTCTTTACCATATCGAGCCAAGATGAATGGCACCGTAGAAGAAACAAACAAAAATATCAAGAAGATTGTCCAGAAAATGGTCAAGATATACAAGGATTGGCATGAAATGCTTCTACAAAACTTTAATACGTACTTCTACTTGGGCAACTCTATTTTCACTCGTATATGGCATGGAAGTTGTCCTCTCGATCGAGGTTGAAATTCCTTCATTAAGGATCATTATGGAATCCAAGCTTGATGGAGTAGAATGGGTCCAATCCAGATTTGATCAGATGAATCTCATTGATGAATAACACTTGACTGCTCCCTTCCATGATCAGTTGTACCAGATACGTCTCAAGAATGCTTTCGACAAAAAAGGTTTGTCCTTGCGTATACCAAGAAGGTGACCTAATGCTCAAGAAGTATTCTCCAATACACTCGGATCCACGAGGCAAGTGGACTCCTAACTACTAATGACCCTTTCTCATAAAGAAGGCCTTCTTAGGTGGAGCCCTGATCCTCACCATCATGGATGGGGAGGAGTTTCCACAACCCGTGAACTCCGATGCAATAAAAAAATATTATGCCTAAAAAGAAATGAACAAAGAGCTCGATCGGATCATAAGTCATTCTCTCTCTCAGGAAGAATCAGGATATAATCCCCAGCAGTTATGGTAACTTTAGGTCCTCTCCTTTGTTATGAAATCTTTGGTTCAGTTATCGAAGGTTGGAGAATCAAAGTCCAACACTACACAAAAAGTCTCATCCTTGTAGATACCATTCATTTCTCTCACAAAAATAACCCACATTATTGCATGCATCATATGAATCAAGCATACATAATGCATAACACATATCTTTGTTGCGACTTATCTGTTCCCAAACAAGGATGTCAGTCAATAACCCCCACAAAAGCCTATCTTCAATTCCATATCCCCAACAAACAAATTCTCGACAATACACCTATTCTCCTTACGTTACATAAAGGACAAACTTTTTAATATTTTGTATTTAATCCTTCTCTATCTCGAATGCCCAAAAGTTTTTGCCCTTCATACATTCAGGTTTAAGATGATTAAATATGGGCAGCTGTCATATCCCGAAATTTGCCTACTTTTCCCCCCACTTTTCATCCGGCTCTTGGTCCATGGTCCATCTGTATACTCATAGTCATTTAGGTCATTCATTTTCAATGGCATCCTCAAGAAACAAGGTACTGAAGTATGGTTTGCAAGCTTGAGTTCATCATACTTCATCTTGACATTGTGGATTATGGAACAACAAGACTTTGGGTGATCTTTGTCCTTGATTTAAGTCTTTGAGAAACCCTAATATTGGTCTCGACTTTTGGTTATGTAGATTACATCATAAATAGAAGAATTTGGAAGTAATGGACAAGAGTGACTCTGGTCAACAAAGTCAACCATGGAAGGTGGATTTTTTGTTGACCATTTTCTTACGAGGACTTGCATATTAATGGATAGAATTTTGTTCTACGAATTCATTTCATTCAAGGGTTCAATGCATTTAATTCAATTTCGAAGTTCAACTCAAGGATCAAAATTCAAGATTCAATATTGCAAATTCATGAATTTAGAAGGAAAGTTGCTTTCATAAAAAACAAGTAACAATTACCATTCAAGGGATCAATTTTCACTAAAAAGACATAATCACATTACAAAAGACCAAGATTGCAAAATCACACGAAAAACTATTTTTTGACCTAGGGTTGACTTTTGGTAAAAAAGTTGACCAAAGTCAAACTAAAGTCATATTCTAATATTCTTAAATCCTCGAGGTCCTTCATTATTGTACCTCAAAGTCTTCAATGTCTCTAAAAAACTTAATATTCTTGATGCCATAGTGCCAAACTTTGGTGGATGCCAAACATTGATCAACGACATGCCAAGCCAAGTTCACTCCACCAAATAAGTATTAGCCCTGCAACAATATGCACCATGTCATGTTCAATACACCAACACAGATTACAAGCAACTTGACAACATGCATACACAGAAACAATTCAAGGCCAATTATCCAAAGTCATGAAAATACCAAGTTATCAACAAATCAAATTATATCATCCTCAAATCAGCCTATGTAATCCAAACAAAAATGATACATTCAAACTAACTTTAACATAACATTTAAACTAACATTAACTTCTACTACATTCTAACTAACTTAATCTAACATGCTTTGACAATTCTGATTATAAATAATTCTAACACAAACATGCCACAATAGTTCAATTATGTTCCCTAACTCAATTAACACACTAGTTGGTTCCCTCACAATCCAAAATCACCAACCGAAAACCATAACAGTTCAAGCATAATTCAACAAATTCAACAACATTAATTAACCAATTCAAAAATCCAATAACCAAATCCTCTAACTTCTAACATCATCTAATGTTCAATTGAGTCCTAGTTGTTATTAAAACTACAAGTTAATTAATTGAGTCCATTTTAGCATGACAATTACACCAACATGAATAATAATCAACATAGTAGCTAATTCATTAATCAACCATGACATTTCACAATAACTATCATACCCCAAAATTTTCCTTACTTCTTTCCACTTTTCATATGGCTCATGGTCTTGGGTTCATCTGCATACTCATAATCATTTAGGTCATTCATTTTCAATGGCATCCTCAAATACACATCATTGATTCAAAAAAAATTGTTATTTATACCAAAACATTGAATTGTGAAAAATTAATTATGGTTTTCATGAGTTACTTATAAATCAAACTTATGGTATCTTTGTGCTTCACTTGATTGGGGGGTTCTCATTTCTTTTGAGCCTAAGGCTTTGAGACTCTAACATTGGTGTGTGATTTTTGGTTATGTGGGATCCATCATGGATTATTGATTTGGAAGACATGCTCCAAGTTTGATCTTGGTCAACAAAAGTCAACCATGGAAGGTTGACTTTTTGTTGATCATTCTTTCTTAAATCTTACATGCTTAATTGGTCCAAGGCATTTCAATTCAAAAAATCAAGTCAAAGGTTCAAGATCAAATATTCTAAAGGAAAATTTGGAGGGAAAGGCCATGCTTCTTAGAATGCAAGATACCATTCAATTCAAGGATCGTTTTAATTACAAAGACATCAAATACATTACAAAAGAAGTCCAAAATCAAATTCTACACAAAAAGATACATTTAACCTAGAGTTAACTTTTGGTAAACTATTGACTTTTGGTCACATAGTTGACCAAAGTTAAACTTGATCCTAAGTCTACATTGTTTTTCATTCCCATAGATATTTTATCCTTGTGCCTTCAAACTTCTTCATGTCTTGATGTTATTCCCCTATGCCTTACCAACTTTGATCAATGCCATGCTTAGCCTCTCAAATGTTAAACCCTTCATGAACATTGTCCTATATCAAGCCAAGTACACTCCTACTATATGTCACCAACCCTTCAAAAGCACACTAACATACACACATATACATAATTAGCATTCATACATTTACACATCACCATAAACTAATACCAACCATTCCAAGTCATACTTATGCAATCCTAATCAAATTGACACATACATATCATTTCATTCACTAGCCACTCCATCCTTCTAACAAGTTCAAATCACAAATTGCTAACAGTTCCAATCAACCTAATAAATGACAATTTATTTTCCAATTAACAATGACTCAGTTAACATAACCCTAATCACTAACAAGCAATACAGTTTTTCTATCTTTAACTGGTTTTTCCAATTCTAATAGCATTAAAAGTCAATATGGTTGCCATTTTCAATCCAATCCAACTCACCAATACGCAAATAGCATCCCATAACAGTTTGCTCAATTGACAAGTTGAAATCTACACATCCTCTTAACATGATTAACAACCACCGCAATTGAAATCAATTTAACAATTCAGGCAACATTAGTTCTAACATCAATGAATGTCCATAACTGTCATAACTAATACACAAAATAAATCTAACATTTCACTTTAACTAACATCAATCATTTCACATATAACATAGCTAAGTTAATCCTTTAACTGTCAATTTCAATTCACTAACATTTTCCTTACAATTTTTACTAATCATAACTAATATTTCTCAATCACAATTTGATTACTAATCCCAGTTGTTTTAACATTCTTTAACCAAACTTTGCATTTCATTCCTATTATCTAACTTTCTTAAGTAATTCAAACTAATATCTTATTGATCAAATTAGCATTAGCAATTCAAACTTCAAATATACTGCATCTCATAACATCTCAACAGTCTACAAACATCTCAACTAATTTTTAACCGATCAAAATTAACTAATATTGAACTTCACCAATTATGTTCCTAATTCACTCATAACTACTACTCTATTAACTAACTATCTCAAGCTAGATCGACTTAACTAATTTAACTAACTTCCAATTCAGTTCATTAACATTCAAGAAACTAATTCAATAGCACTCCTCGCAATTTGAATTACAATTTAACTAATCACTTTCATCCTTAAACATGATTCACATATTGAACTTCCCTAACTCAAGTTCATAACACCTCACCATAACACATTAGTAATTGTCAACTATTCCAATTATCAATAATTCAAACAACTAACTGACACTAACAACAAAGTTAACTCTGTTAATATCACTAACCAATTTACTCATTGATTCACCTAACTATAATTGTTGCCCTAACCTCTAACACAACTGCTATAATCCTCTGCCCCCAAACAGTTATGATTTATCCCTATATAAGATCACTCATCCTTCAATATTCAAAAACCTTGATCATTTTTCCAAATCTACACTCTCTGCAACTCATCACTCTCCCAGCAACTCATCACTCTCCAATCACCTCACTACAAAGCTCAAGTTCCACCATTGTTGAACAAGCTTCATCCTGAAATTTGCCACAATCACACACATAACAACAATCACAACAACCAATTCAAACCTGCAGACCATAATTCAGGTAGAAGAAGAAGAAGTTGCTACAAGATAGAAGGTTGAAGAATTTGAAGCACATACATGTCATTCCTTTGGTTTTATCTTTGTAATCTTCATCCTCATCCCCAAAAAACTTTGAGACAAGCCACGATCTTGCCGATAGATCACTTCCTCTCCTTGCTTCTTTTATTTCGAAGTTGATTCCATAATGTAGCCCTCATTGAGGGGAATCCAATCCCTAAGGATGAGTGGCTTGACTCGCCTCCATCATCGTTTAATTTTCATTTTAGGATTTAGGGTTTTTATCGTTTATAGTTTGATATGGAATTTTCTGTTGAGTTTTGGAAGAATTTGATGAGGGAATAGGAGAGATGAGAGTGGGAGGAGTCTGTTGGTGGTGGTGATTGGTCAGGATGGGATGCTCAGCCACCTCAGGTGCGGTGAAGCGAACACCGATGAAGGAAACATTTGAGAGAGCGAGGGACATGTCTGATGAATGAAGAAATGGAAGTGAGACTGACTTGAAGGGTTTCCACTCTTTTTTCCCCCTCCATGCATGGGACCTTCATGCCAATCTCATGTAGTTTTACTATCCATACACCTGCATTTCTCTTACACACACCCTTTCTGAACATCAACAAAGTACAACATGACAATTGGGCTCAATAACATGGGCATACACCCTTGTTTGTTCCTACCCCTCCCTTCACTGAATGAACCCCCTGGCAGTGGCTTAGTGCATTTAATTATTTCTTTCTAGAATTGTTCCTTAATTAAGTTTTAATACATTACTTAGAAATTCATGTTCCTTTTGGATTTGGATATTAATTCTCTTAGATTTTTAATTAGAATAACCTTATGGTTTTATTATTAATCTTGATTTTTGGATAACATGTGCTGAAATCCTTATTTTTTGAATGTGAACCATTTCCTTTAGGGTTTCCACAATCTTTGGTGTATTGTTGATTATAGCTTGAATATTGACATGATCTTCTTTATTGATTTGGTTAATGGATTAACCTTGTTTGATCAATTAATTCAATTTGTGATTTAGAGCTATATGTGTGTGACTTTAAGAAACCAATTGCATGTTCCCTTAGGTTTTCATCCATTTATGTGACCACAAGTCCTTTGATCACTTAAATTGGATTAGATCTTTAGATTTGGTTCCAAACTTGATTCTTTAGATCAATCATTAGTCCTTTCACTTTTCAAAAGCCTAAATTAAAAAAGGAGCCAATGCATGACAACATTGTTCCTTATCCCCATTTGGTACCATATACCATTCACGTACATCTCTTTTCCTTGTTTATTTAAGACTAAAATCTTTTTTTGCAAATAAATCCAAAACATTTAAAAATACGATTCGAATTGTGCGCCACGAGCCTTAAGAAGTGGAGAAGGAATATGAGGGATTATTCCTACTCTTATTCTGAATATCTTTGGATATGGGATGCATCACCCAGTTGTTCAAAGTATTCACCTCCATTCATATACTTTAGTGCAATTCGAATCAAAACAATCTTTTCAAATTTAAAATCTATCACAACTAATCAAATTCAAATTTCTCGCCTTACGGCATTGAAAAGCCTTTCAAAAAGGACATGTTATTTATGTTCTACCACAATACAAACAACACTTCAACCTCCCACGCATGAGTATACAAGCAAAATTTAACTATTAGAACATGAACATTAACATCGTTTAATAAAAACAACCAACAAACACTTATTTTCTACCACACGAACTACGGAGCTCTGATTTTCTCATTGTTGTATGAGAATATGTAGGCACAAGATTTCAGAATCTTGGCGAGCATATTAATTAAAAACTTATGTTTCCCCTTAATTAAAATCAATCGCAAGTAACCTTTAAATAGTAACACTCATTCATGCAAAGAACAATTAACATGCTTCCCTTTGAGTACAACAGATGTGAAGGATGCTAATACATTCCCCTTGCATAATCAACTCCCGAACCTGAATCTGGTTGCGACGACCGTTTTCTTTTTTATTTAAAGTTTTTATCGATATTTTCCCTTTCCTTTTAAATAATTAAATTTCGGTGACAACTCTGTATTTTTCACGGCGCGACAGCTGACGACTCTATTGGGGAGTTCCTAAGCAAGTCAAGCCAGTTTTGTTTGTTTTCTTTGTATATTTGGGTGTTTATATTTATTGCTTTACTTGATTTATTTTATTTCATTGCATATTTAATGCTTTATATGTTCATTATATTCTAGATATTTGTTATATTCCTAATTGTGGGTTGGGTTTCATGATGTTACTTGAGAGAAAATCTCTACACCCGAGCTTGAGTATACACAAAGGATAGAATCGTGGATAGTCGTGTTGGCATGCATTTCACATGTTGGGTTGGCACGAGACCCACACCCAGACCAGAGCCACTTGGGAGTACCATACAAGCATTTTCTACGGAAAGGTATTCTCATTTGGATCCATGACTTTGGGAGGCCTTTTAGGGACCATCTTTTGAATACTAGAACCTACATGTGAGAGGGATGTGTTTTTTTTGCAGGAAACCTAAAAATTTACATTCCTTGAAAATCATGAATACGTCGAACCTTTGATGCATCAGATGAAGTTCCAAATTGCAAGCACTTGGTTACACAAATGTTGGCATTGTCCAAGTCCTTTAGCATAGGGAGGTTGCCTAGATTCTAAGTCCAATTTGTCCAAGATCAAGCCAACAGTCCACACAAAAGTTTTTTAAGGTTTTTTGTTCTTATTTTGTACATTAATGGTCAAAGACCACACAAACAGACAAAATATACAAAAACAAGATATACCACACAATATGGTCCAAATGGACAAAGTGAAAATTTCACTAACATAAACAATTAGAATGGTATGAATAATGGCAAATGAATAGAACTTAAAAATTAAAGTTCATTGAAATAAAGGACTTGAAATTAAATGTTAGTTGTTAATGAGTTAGAAGTTAGTATTGTTTTGCTTTTGCTTTTCATTTTAAGTCATTCTTTGGAGAACACTCAACCCACTTATCACAAGCATGGATCCTTGAGCCAAGACATCTTCCAAAGGAAGGAAAAAAGGTCAATTTTCCACACAATACCATGAAAGAGGGGAGACTTACAATCTCACTAACTAGAATGTTATGCCTTTTGTGTCAAAAATTTAGCGCTATGTTAAGCAATCATAATTGGACTTATGTAGAAGTCACAACTATTTGAGGTCGGGGAATAGGATTTTGGTGTTAATGCATGTTAGAGATATATTATAATGGACTATGCTCATGAAACATACCACACACAAAAAGAATATGCAAAAGAGGTGGCCTAATCTCATCCATACTTATGTTGATTTTTCAATCAACTAGCCTTAGGACTTAGAGATATCATAGGCCAAATGAGATGAATACATAAAGAATGGAAAATAGATGAAGATGGAGGGGAATGGATCAAAACTCAAATTGGTCAAAGGAGAACTTTTTACCAAATTACTATCATTCATTCATTTTGGGGGATGGAATATACATTCCATCAATCCCCAAAATCCAATGATATTAACTTAACAAAGTCAAATCAACTTTGACCAAGGCCCAACAACATAAGTCAAACTTACACAAATCATCAGAAGAGGTCAACACAATTATTTGACATTTATTCAATTTAAAATACTAAAAATAATGCATTAAATTTAATATGGTTTTCCAAATTTCTAAAACCTCATCAAAACACCAAAGAAATGGCCATGAGATTTATCATAGGTCAAACAAGGTCAAAGGACCTTGGAGAAAAAATTTCAGAATTTTTAAAGACTTAAAAGTATTTTTAAATAATTAAAAATATTCACAAAATCAATTAAATCATGAAAAATATTAATAATGATCCAAAAAATAATTTTAATTCAAAATATGAAAGAGGAATTTATTTAAATTTTTTTGGTGAAACTCTCATATTTTTTGGATCAATATTAAAATTAATATGAATTAATGAAAATCAAATGAAAATAAAAAAACAAAAAAAAACGTGGATCACTTGATCTCCCTCATTAAATGAGGTGGCAGATCAAGTGGATCAGCACGCGTGTTCCACAGTAGACCTAAGTCAATGTGCTGCAGGGATGGTAATTAAAGCAAACACGTGAGATTAAAACATTTCAAATGAGATCAATGACTCAGAACCTATCCAGCACACCACTGGCGTTGGACCTCTGATCACCTTCTCAGGCGAGGTCCGCCGGACTGGTTCACTCATCACCATCAAGAAAATGAAAAAGGAGGACATGATCTGAAAGAAAACATGGCGTAGAGCACGAATCTGACCTCAATTTCAACTAACTTCAAATATATAAAAAGATATGAGGAGTTGAATTTTGAGGTGTGTTAACTGAGTTGCTTCGATTTGACCTCTAAGCAACTCAATCTTCTTGCCTACATTGGTAGGACTTCAGACAACCAAAGATCCAAGAGAATTGAGTAGAATTGAGTGAGAATCGAAGAGATGAAGTTTTCTAAAATTTACCTTCAATGTTGTGCAGAAATGGATCTTGCTTGCTTCAAACTTGATCTGATCATACTTGAGAAGCTTGCAAGAGAGGTTTAGCAATGGTACAAAGCTTTAGATCCTGGAGTTTTTGAATCTCCAAACAACGATATTCAAACTCAATTTTCAAGTTGAAAATTCTCAGATTTTCCTTTGAAATGTGAGGGTTTCAATTGGGGGGCAAAGTTGGCGCGCAAGGTATGTTTGAATTGAGCTCAGAGGCCTTGTATTTATAGAATTTGGGAATGATAATTGCACACTTGAAAATTTGCTAAATTTGGTCATTTTATGCACAAGCTTGTTTGGGCGTGTACAGGCCCATGAAGCAATCCATTTTGATCCATATCCAACTGTTCTGAAGTTCAAATGAGGCTTGAGTGGAAAGGAAATGATATGTGGAGTTTTGGACATTTGATTTTCTCCAATGATGCAGCTCTATTAAAGTCATGCGCAGACCTAGCAAACTTCATCCAAAATGCATGAACTTGGGTTCTTTGGAAAGCTTAGATCAAGGGAAACAAGTTTGACGTTGAACACTTTTTCATTTGGAACTTGGATCATGGTGAATTTGAATGTGGAAGCTTGGAAATTTCAACATGTTGAAATTTTTTCTAAGTGTCAAGCCATATATCTCAATATTCCACCTTACTTAACTTTTTATATGAGCTTCAAATGAGAAATGTGTCTTCATAAAAGTTGTATATATTTCAAAGAACTTCAAAATGGTCACCAGTTTCATGTCATTTGGATTTAGAATGATAGATTTATGCATTTTTGAAGTTTGGAAAAATCACTTGTTTAATGGTATAGGTCAAAAATGACCTATAATGTATCCTCATATCACATGCTCATAAAAGTTGATTTAGCTCTTACTCCAAACATCAAAGTTGAATTATACATCTTAAGTTCAATTGTGCAACTTGGAAATATTTCATCTCATAAAAATTGAGCAAGTTATGGCCTTGGGAAGTTGACTTTCAAATTAGCGTTTAGACAAAATGACCTATAATGTTTCAACATAGAAAATGATTTTCCAAGCTAAAATAGTTCTAGGTCTCAACATGAAAGTTATTTGGAATGTAATTTAGAGTAACTTTTCTCTTGTAATCATTTTCATATGGTGAAAATTGTAGGAGATAGGGTCTAGGGAGACCCAGTTTTGATCAAATGAATTCATCTGGCCAATCACCATCGACCAACTTGCTAACCTTCAATTCTTTTGACTTTTTAGGCTCATGGTTAATAATATATGCATAATGTGATGAATTTTTAAGTGTCCCTTGAGAATTTTGATCAATTGGTGAGAGGGCTTGTTGGAGAAGTTACTCAAGATACTTAGTCAAACTAGGGTTTCCAAGGCAAATCACCTCCAAACTCTTGAAGAATACTTGATAAATATCACATGTAGGAATCGTTGGGACTCATATATGATGCTTATAATCATTTTTCAATCAATCCATGGTTGTGCTCTTTTCCATGAGGGTCTCAAACCCTAGATATGAACTTGCAAGATCAATGAGGACATGCCTTACCTACAAAAGAGTTAGGCAAATGCAAAAGACATATTTTTGGTATTTTGGTTAGTAAAATGATAATATAAAAGTATGATACAATCACATAGTGCTTGGTGATCTCTCCCAAAACAAACTCAATGAGATAGGTAAGGAGGATGCCAAGGTGTGATCCCAATACTAATGCATATGATGAAATTGCATGGACTTCTACAATGGTTATTGATCGGAAAAATAACAAGTGTGCTATTTTACCTATTATAGTAATAAAGGGGAAATTCCCCAAATGTCAATCCCAAGGACTGCAAGTCAATATCGAGTTTAAATTATCCTTCAATTAAACAAAAACTATAGTTTGGGGGTTTTAGATTCAGATATAAAAATAAAGGCAAAAGAAAATAATACTGTAAAAATAAGGGTTTGCAAGGTATGAGGAATAATGCCAGGGAAGGTGTATGATTTATCCCTGTAACAACACTGAGTCACTATTGCAACAAACAAATATCAACTACTACTAGTTCTCAAGGGTATTTTCTCCCAAGTCCTTGGTGAGAAAATATTTAATCATTCTATCCTAATTTCTATGTTCATAGGAAATTAGGGTGAAGTTAAGCTTTAGTATATCAAGAATGCTTTGATTCATACAGCATATCCCTAGTCGTAGGTGATATCTACTGCAGAGTAATCTAATGAAAACCTTATCAATGGAAGCCCAACCTTATTGATAACCATAAAACAATCTCGATTGTTTCGAAAGAGAAAGCATTAAACACATCAAAAGATTACCGTAAAAACAATATTATAAATGAAATCGTAAACTCATAGTCATTACAACTCTAAATCAGGTACACCCCCTAGCATTGGGGGGTTTAGCTACTCATATTATTCAAAACATATTCAAGATAAAAAAATACACATTACAAGTAATTGGATGACTTGGATGTTCAATCGCTCCCGCTCATAAAAACCTTCCGCTTTCCGAATTCCTTGATCTCTTTAATCCTTGATCGTCTGACAATTATGTGTTCACCTCGTTCCAAGATGATATTTTCTCTTGTAGAAACTCTCCTAATATAGTGAAAATCCCTAGGCAAAAGGTGGAAATCTCCAAAACATCCCTACAACTCAAGCCCGATGAAAAAGCCTGAAAACTGGAAAATTAGTGTTTTGGACTGACACGGGCGGCCGCGTCAGCTTTATGCCTTGTTGTTTACTTGATGACACGCCCCAGGTGATCTGACATGGGTGACCGTGTCAGGCCACTGTCTTGGGCATTACTTGTTCTTGTTTTTCCTTCCTCCTAACACAGCTCGTGTCAGGTGGCCGTGTCAGGCCTCCTGAACTGGGAAATCTTCTTTTTTCGATCGCCGGAACTTTCCACTTTCTCGCATTGAATCTGTTGGATCTTCTCCGTGGACCTGGAGGGTATAAACATGACAACCAAATCATAAAATCACGAAAATACAAAATAAAACTGAAAATTAATAAAAATGCTTAAATAACTTACAAGAATGAAAATTAACTTTAAAGGTACCATAATGCGTATACAGTGTCTCAAAATCCTTAGTTTCTTGTCGGATAAGCAACGAAAACATTGTGAAAATGGTGACCGATCACAACCCCAAACTTAGGTTATTGCTTGTCCTCAAGTAATGTCCTATCCGACAAAGTGTGTCACTTCCCAAAATTTTCATTTTTACTAGAATATTGCTGAGATCTTTCGCCAACGCCTCCACTCTCCCATTCAAAGTCCCTGCTTTTCCGAATGAGTTTTCCGCCGCACTTCCATATCGAGGCACCGCTTCACCTGTCAGCTTATATCACACTCTCACCAAGTCTCTCGGGGTTAAAGTGTTTTCACTCACAATTCAGAATATGCAATATCAACTCATAAGTTTGAATAGTTTCTCCTTTCATATCCACTACACACAACACACACTTTTTGAGGTCTTTCGGGTTGTAACGGGGCTTGGGTTATGGTGTGGTAAATACAAAAAAAAAGGAAAGCAAGTGGTTTTAGGTTCAGAGCCAATGTCAATATTCTTTTCACTGTGTTTGTTCATTTTCCTTCCTTTCTTTTTTCAATCGCTCATTTTTTTTCTTTGATATTCTTTTTTTCCTTTTCAACTGAGTGATCTTCCTTCAGTGGCTGCTTCTTTCAAACCATCGAGTACATTTCGTTTTCTCTTTTTTTTTATGATCGTTTTTTCTTATTCTATTTTTTTCTCACACTCACCTTGGTTTTCGATACTTATGGGGTTTACCCCAAACTTAGAATTTTAACACATTTTAATAATATCACCTTGACTCCGAACAGGGTAAGGAAGTGTTTGAGTCGCGGGTTGCATTTACGTGGTTAAACAAACAATGGGTACATGCTTAAATGGGGTTAACAAAGGATAAAATTACTAGGATGGCTAGAAAGACTCATGGGCTATATTCAAACAACGTGCCTCAATGTGTGTATATATGTAGTGACAATCCCATAGAACCTACGCTAACTCAAAGTGATAAAGGCATACCTGAATATCGCTCATGATGATCAATGTGTTAGGCTCTTTATGCACTTACCATGTTAGGTAAAGCTTGACAGCATCCACAATGCCTTTAGTATGGTGCGACTTCTTACTCAATTTGGAATGCACATGGAGCCTACGTTAGTCGAGCTTGAGAACTTGCGTCTGATCTTTTCTTCAGCAGTATCAACTTTTGGGGAAGATCCTTCACAACAAGCAACTGTAAATGGAGTGATCCTTTCATCAACTACCACTAATGGTCATCACCTAATCCAACAGTACAACAAGACTCTGAAATACATGCAGCACATGATACCCGATAGTAAAAATAAACCAAATGTGAAACAGTAAAAATTGGGAAATAATCAACAAAAATAAAAGCAAAAAGCATAGTAAAACCTCCCTCACACTTGAACTAAACATTAGCCTCAATATTTTAGAACAAGATATCCGGAGGGTGACTCACAGTGCCCTACTAAGGGGGTTGGGGCGGAAAGTGAGACATGCCCACACGAAATTCAAATTTTCCAAACACATTTCAAATCTGCAGGCCTGACACAAGTCGTGTCAGGTTGTTGTTCTTCTCATTTTTCCAACTTTTTTCCATGTGAGTACCTTCGCCTTTTTATGCAAGGCACTATGTAAACCTAAAACAACAAACAAGCACAACCAATAATTAGAAATAAAAATGTGTGGGTTGACTCCCACGAAGTGCTTCGTTTAACGTCACAAGGATCAACTGTTCATTTTCCCTTATTATGGGGGGTACTAGAGCCTCCAAACCTTGTTGCACCTCTTGTCAAAAACTAGGAAGTCGTACTTTTTCATAAGTATGGATTCCTTTGTGCCATAAGTCCTTTCTAACCTCCATCTCCTTACCTTGTTTTCATATTCTTTTCTTTCTCTTGGATTTTGGAATGGAGATATGAGTCTTTCCATTCAGGGTTGCTAATGGTAGTGGCGAGAGTCGAGAGGGCCTTCTTGTATCTTTCTTTGATGTTGGTATGTTACTTTGCCTTCTTGCCTCTGTCCTGATCAAGCCTACTTGATAGTGAGATTTTGTATCTTCCTCTAGCTCCTGGTCTTCAATAGCATTCAATGTTATTTATTTTTCGTGAACTTTCAAGGTTAACGTTCCCTGGTCCATGTCGAGATTGCATTGACTTGTCTACATGAAAGATCGACCCAAAATGATGGGTGCCTCATCATCTTCAGGTATGTCTAGGATTACAAAATCAACAGGAAAACTCAAGTCCTCTATTGTTACCAGTACGTCTTCTGTTATACCATATGCATCATTTCTCGAGTGATTCACAAACTTCATATTTGTCTTTGTATCACTGAAATTTTTAATACCCAACCTATGATAGATTGATAATGACATCAAACTCACACTAGCTCCAGAATCTATTAATACCCTTTTGAAGGTTCTTCCTTTAATTGTGCATGGTACTTTTACCGTTCCAGGATCCTTCTGTTTGTTTGGAATTTTCTGCTCCAGTGAATTTTCACTATACTTTTCCTTCCAGGCTACCGGTTCTTCTATTGTTGGTTTCTTTTCGGTCATTACCTCTTCCATGAATTTCTTATACATGGGCATTCTCTTGAGCGCTTCAAACAAAGACATATGACCCAATACCTTTTTAAACATTGTCATGAATTTCTCAAAGTCTGACTCGCTTGGTTCCTTCTTTGTCACTCTCTGAGGATAGGGCAACTTAATAACCGGTTTAGTCTCCTTTTTAATTTTCTCTTCAGTTGGCTTTCTAGGTGGTATAAAATTTTCCTTTTTAGCGGCCTTTTTCTTTTTCGTCGTGACATTACTAATATTCTCCTGATTTCTTGGATTTTTAACTGTTTCACTTGGTCTTCGAGAACTTGCTAGTTGTTATGCTATTTGACCCAATTGAACTTCAAGATTCTTTAGAGAGGCGGTGGTGTTTTTATGACTGTTTCTAGTCTCTTCTTTGAATTGCCTATTTTGAGCAGTCATGTTTTCAATGAAAATATCCCAGTTTGCTTTCTTTGGAGCTTGTTGTTGTTGATATTGAATCTGATATTGACCTTGACCCTATTGCGGAACATTCCCTCCCTGATCCTTCCAGGATAAGTTAGGATGATTCTACCAACTTGGATTATACACGTTGGAGTATGGATTATTCTGCTTCAAGAATTTTATCTCTTCGATTTATTGAGCAGTTGCAAAGTAATACACAGTGTGGTGAGGTCCATTACATATTTCATAAGTGATGGTCTAAGCAGGTTGAATTTGAGCTACATGTTGAGTACCTATATTCATTGCTTTCAATTTCTTTTCTACTTCAGCAATGATTGTATCTTCCAAACGAATTTTATTAGCTTCCAGTTTTAGATCAATGACTCCTTCAGGTTTGCTTGTACACCTATCATATAATTCCAGATGCTCATTTGCGGCTATCGCTTCAATGATCCATTTAATACCGGTGGTCGTTGAGAAATTTATTGAGCCACCAACTGTTGTATCAATCAACTGTTTTGTCTTTATTTCCAGCCCATTGACAAACATCTGCATTTGTTCAGTCTGATCCATATTATGAGTTGGGCAAGTTACCATGACCCTTTTAAATATTTTGTAGGTATCTCCCAAAGACTCACCATCCTTATGTTTGAAGGTTAAGATTTCATACCTTTTTCTCAGAAATACTGATGCTGGAAAATACTCATTTAAGAAAGTTGTTTCCATCTCTTCTCATGATGTAATACTTCCTGCTGGCAGAGAGTAGAACCACTCTTTCTCCTCTTCAGCTAAAGTGAACGGGAACATTCTTAACTTCTTTGCTTCATCAGTATAACCATCAATTTTCAATGTAGTACTCATGGTCAGGAATCTCTGCAGGTGCTTGTTTGCATCTTCATTAACCTTTCCGATGAAATATGTTCTTTCAAGTTGATTGATTGTGCTAGGGTGCAGTTGAAAGTTAGTCACATTTATCCGTTGGTTGAAAATGGTTAATCTACCACCCGACGCATTTTCACCTCCATAGTCACCGAGGAGTCTTTCCAGAGGTGGAGGAGGTGGAACTGGAGGAATTTCAGCCATAGTTTCTTTTTCTGAATCTGAGTGATCAGAGGAAACTTCTTCTTTGGAATTCAATCTAGCGTTTTTGTATCTCTAGTAATGGGTTCTCTCGATTTCTGCATCAAAAAGAAATTATGTTGAAGGCTTTCCTCGCATACACAGATTAATGAATGAAATAATATAAATGACAGAAAAATAATTTTATTGCAGAACAACAAATTTTAACTGAACTATAAAATTAAACTCTATATTTTGGCAGTCCCCGACAACGGCGCCAAAAACTTGATCGGAAAAATAGCAAATGTATTATTTTGCCTATTAAAGTAATAAAGGGGAAAATCCCCAAATGTCGATCTCAAGGACTGCAAGTCAATATAGAGTTCAAATTATCATTCAATTAAACAAAAACTATAGTTGGGGGGTTTTAGATTCAGATATAAAAATAAAGGCAAAAGAAAATAATACTGTGAAAAATAAGGGTTTGCAAGGTATGAGGAACAATGCCAGGAAAGGTGTATAATTTATCCCTGTAACAACTCTGAGTCACTATTGCATCAACAAATATCAATTACTACCAGTTCTCAATGGTATTTTCTCCCAAGCCCTTGGTGAGAAAACATTTAATCATTCTACCCTAATTTCTATGTCCATAGGCAATTAGGGTGAAGTTAAGCTTTAGTATATCAAGAATGCTCAGATTCATACAGGGTATCCCTAGTCCTATGTGATATCTATTGTAGAGTAATCTAATGAAAACCTTATCAATGGCGGTTCAGCCTTATTGATAACCATACAACAATCTTGATTGGTCCAAAATAGAAAGCATTAAACACATCAAAAGATTACCGTAAAAATAATATTATAAATACAATCGTAAACACATAGTCTTTACAACTTTAAATCGGGGACACCCCTCACAACATTGAGGGGTCTAGCTACTCATATTGTTCAAAACAAATTCAAGATAAAAAATACACATTACAAGTAATTGGATGACTTGGATCTTCAATCGCTTCGGCTCATGAAAACTTCCGCTCTTCAAATTCCTTGATCTCTGTAATCCTTTATCATCTGACAATCATGTGTTCGCCTCGTTCCAAGATGATCTTTTCTTTTGTAGAAACTCTCATAATATAGTGAAAATCCCTTGGCAAAAGGTGGAAATCTCCAAAACATCCCTGCAACTCAAGCCCAGTGAAAAAACTTAAAAATTAGAAAATTGGCATTTTAGGATGACACGGGCGGTCGTTGTAGTGGGGTTTTCGTTACCTTTAGGTTTATTGACTAAACCAAAAACAAACATACAATTCGAGTCGCCACCGCACTTTTATTTGTCCAAAGGAAAGGCTAAAAAGCGAACAGAAGCCAAGTAAGAAGTTTTATCAAATCAAAAACTAATAAAAATGTCAGAGATCCAGGTAAGGGGGTTGGTTATGAAATGGGAAGGTTTTACGCACCCAAAACATCCTTAGTACTCTAATGGGACCTCTTTTTGCAAATATGTGTTATAGGTTGGTATTTGTGAAAATATGTGCGGAAGATTGGGGGGATGAGAAAAGAATAGATTATATTTACAATTTTTTTGTTTGAATGGATGGACCCATTGCCTACGTACCATCACAAAGGTAGGATCAAAACCTCGTAGTTCGGGGTAAAAATATCAAAAGATTGGTGAATTGATTTGATCAAAAGCCTTAAGATCTTTTGTTATCAAAGGGAGAAAACTCAACCTAAACCAACAATCCACCATGTGAGGAAGGCTTCAACATGCTAGTGAGGGGGTAACCCTATAATAAGCATGGAAGACTTATAATCCAACCACTAAGGATGAGGTAAGATTTACATCAACCACTATGATACTCAAACCTATGACTAATGTTTATGAAAAGGTTTTAATAAGATGGCCATTGGAACCACAAAAACAACTTGAAGTGAGTTATATTTACAAGTTAGGTTTACTTACAAAATGAAGTCAAAGTTGGATTAAGATTTATTCACAATGAGTATTGATGAAAAGAGTTTTGAAAAGTCAAAGGCTTAAGGCCTAGGTTTCTAATCTAAAACAAAGTCAAAGTTTGAAAGAAAAGATTTTGGCTTGGGTTAGAGTGGAGAGAAGAAGAGAAGGGCTAGTCCTAAAGCATACAAAGATAAGAGGGAGAAGATAAACCCTTGGAGTTCCTTTTCTTGGAATCATAGAGATGATTCAAGATGCTCCTTTCCTGTGGACTTAGCAAACACACAAGCAATCAAACAATTTAGATTCAAGCTCCTAGGATCTCCATTTTGCTTGTCTCTCTTAACTTGGCTATTCATGACAATGGTCCTCTTTACTATCTCAAGATGGGATCCCTATCACACAAGAGCAAACATCAAAAAATTCACAACACAATAATAGGAATGGACAAAGAATAAGTTTTTGAAAGGAAGTCCTTTATAGTCGACTTTGAAATTTAGCATTCTAAAGGCATGAAGCCTAGTTGCTCTTCAAAACACTTAGCATTCTAAAGGCATGAGGCCTAGTTGCTCTTGAACTCCTTTAAGCATGGGTATGTCCTAATTCTAAGTCCTTTCTCCTTTTTGCATTGGGTTCACACAAAACAAGGACAAAACAATCACAAGACAACAATATATTTATATACAATAATGAGCTCAAATGAGCAAAAGGAAAATGACATAAACATAAAATATGTGCTCAAGTGAGCAAAATGAAAAGCAATATGAATAAATGAGTAAGAAATAAATTGCATTAAAGTAAAGGGCAAGTAATTAAATGTTCAAATTAAAGTTAGTAATTAGTATGGTTATGTTAATTTGTCATAAGACAATGTAGCACTATGTTAAACAATCGCAAGTGGACTAATGTAATAGTCACACCTATCTGAGGCCGATCAATAAAACTATAGGCAAATAAACACAAGTTAGAGATCATGACTGATAAGCCCAGCTCTAAAAACATGCCATGCCAAAATAAAAGGGGAGGGACCTTGTATGGACTTTAGGTTTTTTGCTTGACCAAGAAGCAACCTATCTTGGACACAAAACAACTCACTTGATCTTAGATCAAGTTGAGTTTTGTTTGGATCAAAGAAGGTTAAACCTCTCACTTGTCAAGGCCAACCATAAGACATTAACTCATTGGCCAAAATAAAAAGAAAGGGATGAAGATGAAAGGAATGGGAAGAGAATTCAAGTATCAAACTCCATTGATCAAATGTGAACCAAGTCATCATCAATCAATGCCAAACAAAAAAGAAATGAAGATTACAAGTCAACAAGTCAACCATAATTTTTTGGTATTTTTTTTGAATTAAAAATAAATGCAAAATAAAATAAACAAAATATGGTCAAACCTCAAATTTAATTCAAATCAACTTCAACAAGTCCAATTAAATTCTTATAGGTCTAACATGGTCAAACAAACTTTGACAAAAAATTTCAACAATTTTTGAAATTCGAAACTATTTTAAAACCATTAAAAATAATGAAAAATAACATAATATGAATTAAAATCTCAAATAAATCTCAAATCAAATAAGAAATTGATGAGACTATTTTTCATTGATTTATTATGATCCATAGGTGTTAGGAAAATATTTTTGGATTTTTCAAATATCAAAAAGTATTTAAAAATGAATTAAAACTATTAAAAATCAAATAATTCACAAAAATATTAAATGAAGTTACAAAAATAATTAAAAATCAAAATATGAAACTAGATTTTTCAAGAAATTTTTTGGCATTGGTCTCATATTTTTGTGACTTCAAATAAAATATTTATGAATTTTTGAAAATAAAAGGAATTAACTGAAATTAAAAGAAAATAAGGAAAATAGAAAAATCCAGCGCCATCAGACCAATTCATTAATTGACGTGGCAATGATCACATGGCTCTGAGGCACGGATACATGATACACTTGAGTCAAGCGCGCTACACCTTGCATTAAAACAAGTTAACACATGTAATGGCCAAGATTAAAACGTTTAAGCACAATCCAATGGCTCAGAGGATGCACACGTGGTACAGGCGGTGGAAAACACCTTCTTCTCCGGTGAAGTACCAGAATCTGGCCATCACGTGCAGGAAAATGAATTGCAATGAAAATGAAAAATGAAGGCATCAAAATGAAGTTTAGTTGATGTACATCACCACTGTAACCATAGATCATCATCATCATTCATATTTAGAGAGAAATATGAGCTTGAAAATCATGGTGTATGAACTGAAATGACACGATTTACAAAATTAAGACCACCACTAGCCTGCCTCAAGTGAGAGGACTTCAGAAAACAGCATAAACCAAAGGAATTCACATTTTATTGCAAGATCTAAATCAAAAAAGTTTGAGGTTCTACCTCTGAAATGAAACTTCAAACAACACAGATCCTTCAAGCTCTTGATCTACTTTTGCTCTGAAAGTGTGATGGTGATGATAGGTTAAGGAATTGAGCTTTGAAAATCAACTAATGATGTTGAATTTCAAGCTTGAAAGAGAAAGAGAAAACTGAAAATTCCTTTAGTGGGGGTTGGAATTTCAATTCAACAGCAATTCAGATCTCCACTTGGTTGCCAATTGAATGAGAATGCACACTTATTTATAATTGAAATGGATGGGCAAGCATGGTTCCCTCGTGTGCATGGGATTTGAATTCCACTTGCATGGGCTTGTACAGGCGCATGTAAGGCCCAATGATGGGTGAAAATCCTTTCTGATACCATCTGGAAATGAATTGGACGTGCACAATGGATTGCACAAGCTTGCACATCAAGTTTTAATGTGAAATGCAAAAATGAACCTAAATAGAAAGCTCTTCGAAACTCCCACATGGAAAGTCCAAAAAAATAATGTGAGTAATGGTTAGAAATCTATTGAAATAAGGAACAAAAGTCATGTTGGTCAAAAATTCATTTGGAGTTTGGAACTTAATGAAAACTGGCTGTGAAAGTTTGGATACAAAACATGTCTAAGTCACCTTTAATTTTTTTTACCAAAAGCAAGCCTCTTGAAGCCCTCCTGTTTCAATGATGAAAGCTTCAAATGGAAAAACCTCCAACAACAAAGTTGTATATCTTTTCAATATGATCAATTTAGACTTAAAATTTGCATCATTTTTATTTTTCATGAGAAAGTTAGGGGAACTTGAAGTTGGGCATTTTCCAAATTCAATGACTTAGGTCCAAAGTGACCTATAATGTTTTGCATTATCACATATGTTTATTTTAGGATTATGAAATTTTGTCCAACATAAAATTTTAATTAGAAATCTTAAGATTTCCAATACATTTGATCTCACCTCAAAATCATAAAAATTAAGGGAGTTAGGTCCTTGGGAAGTTGACCCAAAATTAGGGTTTCAGTCAAAATGACCTATAATGTTTTGAAATGAATGATGACCTTACAAGTTTCAAATGGATTTTTGATGAACATAAAAGTTGTTCATATGGTTCTTAAGAACATTGTTTCTCTTAGGGTCATCTTCAATTGACAAATACATCAAAAGTGTTATCTCAGTGATCCTCAGTTTAGTTAGATGACTTGACTGGTCAACTTCTCAAGGCCAAACTTCCAATCTTGATGAATGAATGATTGAGGATCCTCAAATAGGCTTATATATGCATAAAATAATGAGTTAAATAACTTACCTTTATTAAATTTGATCATAGGTTAAGGTTGTTTCATGAGCAAGGCCCAGTCAAAGCACAGTTGAATGAGGGTTTCCTTGGGAAACAATCCTCAAGCCCTTTGGGTTATCTTGATCAAATTGGAAAATTGAGATACTTGGGAGACATATATGATAATTAGTAGCTTTGTGGACCATTTTCATGCTTGCTCTTATCTTCATCTAGCCATTTCTTTGAGCTTAAGAGCCTCCTAGAAGCAAGGGAGCACATGATCACTTGAGCTTCAAAACAAAAAGAGTTAGTGACATATTTTTTGTGCTTTTGGTTAGTAATCAAAATAAGCAAAGCAATAATATACAATACAAGCATTCTTGGTGGTCTCAAACCACTCACACAAGTCCCAACCCTAGGGTTAAGGAACTAAACAGGTTATGATCCTTGAGGCAATGCATTTGTGCAATGATATGATGCCATGAGGGATCTTAGGGTCAAAATTAGGGTCTTACAGATGCCCCTATTTAAGGTCATTCTAGCCGAAGATGTGAAGGTTAAAATCTTCGTCTCGACGAGGTAGAATGGGCTTAAATAATAACAAAGAGACGAATTTTGGTCCCTGAGAGACCTCATGATGCAAATGTATGCATGCAAAAAATAAAATCTTCATGGTGAATAATTGCCATGAAAGGAAAAGAAATCGGGAGAAACTGAAAACCCATAGGAGTAACGCACTCACTAGAGAGACAGAGACTCTGTGGAAATAAGGTAAAAATGCGTGAGCAGGTCACGACTTGAAAGCTTGCTGGGAGACACGAAGGGATTCCACAAAAATAAATCGATGGAAAGACTCGAGTTGACGCAAAGATGCATATATTGGGGAATATGCCAATACAACAAAACTATCCATAAAGGATACTTCGGATAAAAATCCGGACTCAGACGGGGATATCCATAAAGGACTCAGTTGAGGAAGCAACAACGAGATATTACCAACTACTGGGTAATAAACTCAAAGCGAGACATGTCATCAAAACACCGGTTACTGGGTGAGAGAACAACATGCTCAGGGAGAAAGAATATCTAAGACCGATATAAGGGTGAGAGATATCAATCATCCAAAACATCTGGGGAGGACCTAAAAGGCACATCTCAACTCAGGAAAATCTGACTCCACAGGGGATAAAAAGTCATAATAGGGAGCAGAAGGAAGGAACACCAGGGATACCAATTACTAGGTATATAATAGGTGACCAACCGGGCGTGAATTGAGAACATATCCAAAACACTCATCATCCGAGAGGAGGGATGAAGAAAGTGTTAGTGTAAGCCCTAGAGGCCAATACTTTTGGTACTTGTATCGAATTATTTAAAGGCATTTTCTTTATTATGGTTGATTAATAAAGTCCCTGGAATAGATAGTCCGTTTAATGTATTAAGTGTGACTTAATCATGAGAACACATTAAACATAAGGACATTATTCTTAAAGTATCCGTAGTCGAGCTTTAGTGTGAAGTGGGATAACATTAAAGCATTAAGACTATTATGTTTGTAGACTGATGATCACATCTCATGGATCATGGATAAAGAGTTATCAAGTCTTAAACATAGGTATGAATATTAGGAGTAATATTTATACCGGATTGACCCGCTATGAGAATACTATATAGAAAGTTATGCAAAGTGTCATAAGTTATTCTCATGGTGATAATAGTGTATACCACTCTTCGACCTGAAACCACTATGGATCCTAGATGTAGAGTCAAGTGCTTTATTGCTGATCCAACATTGTCCGTAACTGGATAACCATAAAGACAGTTGATGGGTACTCCACAAAGCATGCTGAGGGACATGAGTGTCCTAGATGGAATTTGCCCATCCTGCGTAACAGGATAAATGTCTATGGGCCCAATATTGAACTGGACAAGGGTGACACGGTCTATACCTTGTGTTCAATATAAACATAAGGGCAAAGGGGTAATTATACACATAATTATTATCACAGGAGGTTTTGTCAGATCACATGACATTTTCGTGACTTGGGTAGCAGTGATGTGTTGCTAGATACCGCTCACTGTTTATTATGTTAAATACGTGATTTAATATAATTGCCAACGCCGCGAAAACCTATAGGGTCACACACAAAGGACGGATTGATGAGAGATAGAATAACTAAGGAACACCGTAAGGTACGGTGCACTTGGGAGACGAAATATGGTAAGGTACCAAATACTTAAGTAATTTTGGGCATATTATAAGATATGGGCCAAAATACACTTAAGTGGGCTTTTTAGCTTGAAGCCCACACAAGTGGTTCTATAAATAGAACCCCTTGGGTAGAAGCATTGTCACTCCAATCCACTCAGACAGAAATTCAAGTAGAGACTTGGAATTTTGTTTCCCTCTTTCTCTCACTCAAAGCCTTCATTCATAACAGCTAGCACTGCGATTGGAGGAATCCGTTTGTGTGGACTGAGTAGAGACGTTGTCATCGTTCAACGTTCATGATCGCCCCGTGGATCTGTATCAAAGATTTTGATTATTATCAGAGATCTGCACCAAAGGTTTGAATCGCCACAAGAGGTAACGATTCTATCACTGATCATGCCCATTCGTAAGGATCACTAAATGGAGAAATTTTTAAATTCCGTTGCGCCTTGGATGGCAATTCTCCTACAGTGGTATCAGAGCCACTTACGAAACCATGAATCTGATAACTGTTTTTGTTCTGTAATAATATGATTAAAGACAGAATGAATCAAGGGTTAAATTGAGATCGATCAAGTTACATATATGTGATATATGTAATCCTGATGTAAAATACATTATATATGATATAGTGTTCTCGTTTCGTTCATTCAAACCCTCGATGATTGTTTTCCTTTGAGCGATCAATGGTCGTTTGCTTCTTGATCCGACTTTAGTATGGTGAAGCAATGACGTGTTGATCAATCATACTGAATTAACAATCGAGATGTGTTTGACGGTCTGAAATTGGTGCATCAGGGTTAGTGACGGCACAAGGGTTGTGTTGTCAGAGAGTTATGCGATTGGGGTTTGATTGCACAAGAGTTGTGTGTTCTAAACACTTTTCCGAACAGTGTTAACCGGTTAACGCGTATGGTTAACCAGTTAACGCAATACGAAATAATTTTTTTTTTTAATTTTCAAACAGTGTTAACCGGTTAACGTATATGGTTAACCGGTTAACGCAAGGCAGAAAACAGTTTTCCAAGAAATTTTTCAACAGTTTAACCGGTTAACGCAAGGCAGAAAAGAATTTTCTAAAAGTTTTCAAACAGTGTTAACCGGTTAACGCATATGGTTAACCGTTTAACGCAAGGAAAAATTCACCCGTTCGGCTAGAAAAAGTGCTTTGAAGTATCAAGTGTTGATACGAAAAACGATCATACTACGCGGACCCCCGGCTAACTCTGCGTAGTATGATCGGTCGTCGAAATTTAATTTGATTTTAATTAATTAAAGGAATTAATAATAATAATAATAAAAAAGTGTTTTTTATTGTCTTGTGGTGATCGGTTATGGCCTTAGTTTTCCTTTGTTTTGTTTTGGGTTTTTAAAATACGACCTGCATGTCGTGCCTCTCTCTTAATCTCCCAAATGTAACTTCTTTTCTCATCTCACTCCCTCGTATGTAAAACGAGTTTCTTTCATGTAATGTAATGATATGAAGAAAGCAAAGAAGTCAGTGCCAAAGGAGGACAACCTTGAAGATCTTGCTTGGAGAAGCTTAGATCGTTGTAGGTTAGCTTAGGTTCTCTCATTGGCTTGGGAGAACAATTGCGCTAGGGGCCATAACTGTTTCATTATGTATGTATGTATGTTGATGCATGTGAATGTATGTCGATGCATGTGAGAGACGGTTTATATGATAAACAAGCCGGTGAGATCAGAAAAATTGCAATTCCTTCAAATTAAATATTAAGTTTATGCTTTCCAAGTTTTAACACTCATCAAGACTAGTAATGGATAATGTAGGTTTCGCCTACGCGAGGTGCATGATCTATATATTAGTAAGGTGCGATGGGATAATTGTAATATCCAACTGTTAAAACAATGGGTCAAACTTAACTAAATAAATTATGAGAATATTATATATGTTTGTTTTCCAAGTTTTAGCACTCATCAAGACTGGTATCGAATAATGTAGGTTTCGCCTACGCGAGGTGCATGTTTTGTATTAGTTAAGGTGCGATGGGATAATTGTAATATCCAACTGCTAAAACGATGAGTCAAACTTGATTATAATTTTCTTATATATGTTTAGAAGCAAGAGTTGGGAATAATCCATATGATGGATTGGAATAAGGAGTTATTCACCAAATTGAAATTTTCGAGAGTTGTATGAGATACAATTGGAAGGAGTTCCTACCTAAATAACCTAGTTTTGTGTAATCCGCCTACGCGGACTTAGAACGAAGTGAAATATGGATCTCGACCCACTAGAAAATCTTCCAACGGGATTTTCCGAATCAGATGATGAGGGTCATTTGTTTTGAGTAAAATAGTGGGAGCATATTTAATTAAAAGCCTAATTGAATATGTCAATGATACTTATATTTTCATTAATCCTTATGTAGATTACCATGACAGCAAACACCTCTAACAACATCCTGCCATCAATCCTTGATAAGGAAAAATTGTCTGGGACAAATTTTCTGGATTGGCACCGAAACCTGAGGATTGTCCTCAAACATGATAAAAAGCTGTATGTCTTGGAGACACCTGTTCCTGAAGAGGAACCTCCTAGTTCTGCACCTAAGGCAGAAAGAGATGCTTATAAGAAGCATGTCGATGATGCCAATGAAACTGCTTGTCTCATGTTGGCTACCATGAACTCAGAATTGCAAAAGCAACATGAGAACATGTCAGCATTCGATATGATCGAACACCTGAAGTTGCTCTATCAAGAACAAGCAAGGCATGAGAGGTTTGAAGTTTCAAAAGCCCTTTTTCAAAGAAAGTTAGCTGAGGGAGCCCCTGTAGGTCCCCATGTACTCAAGATGATTGGGTATGTGGAAAACCTTGAGAGATTGGGTTTTCCCCTCGAAAAGGAACTTGCAACTGATTTGATCTTGCAATCATTGCCAGATAGTTTCAGTCAATTTGTCCTAAATTCCAATATGATTGATATGGACAAATCTCTTCCTGAACTGCTCGCCATGTTAAGAACTGCCGAGAAGAATCTAAAGTCAAAAGGGAAGTCCATTCTGATGATCGGAAATGGAAAGAGACAGAACAAAAGGCCCACTAAGCAGAGTGATAAGGGGAAGGGCAAGGAAGTTGCCAATCCCAGACCCACTGCTGCTTTGAAGCCTAGTGGAGGCATAGCAAAAGAAGGCACATGCTTCCATTGCGGTAAGACCGGACACTGGAAGAGGAACTGCCCAAAGTACCTGGAAGATAAGAAGAATGGAGTAGAGACTTCAACTTCAGGTATTTTTGTTATTAATTTATCTACTTCTGCATCATGGGTATTAGATACTGGATGCAGTTCTCACATTTGTACAAATGTGCAGGAACTAAAAAGGAGTAGAGATTTGGCAAAAGGTAAAGCCGACCTACGAGTTAGCTATGGAGCAAAGGTTGCTGCTTTAGCCGTATGAACTTTTGTATTGACTTTACCTAGTGGTTTAATAATTCAGTTAGAGAACTGTTATTATGTACCTGCAATTAGCAGGAATATTATTTCCATTGCTTGTTTGGACAAGTTTGGTTTTTCATTTATAATAAAGAACAATTGTTGCTCAATTTATTTGAATGATATATTCTATGCTACTGCACAAATGAACAATGGACTATATGTCCTTGATCTTGAAATGCCTATTAATAACATTAATACAAAAGGGTGAAACCTAACGAGTTAAAACCAACTAGGTAAGAATATTAAAACTCTTCGATCAGATTGAAGTGGTGAGTATTTAATCCTAGAGTTTGATGACCATCTGAAAGAGTGTGGGATCCTATCCCAACTTACTCCTCCTGGCACATCCCAATGGAAGGGTGTATCTGAGAGAAGAAATTGAACCCTGTTGGACATGGTCCGATCCATGATGAGTCACACCAATCTTCCAAACTCCTTTTGAGGACATACACCATTGACACCAGCTTACACACTTAACCGTGTTCCATCCAAAAGGTTGAAAAGACACCATATGAGATATGGAGTGGTAAGAGACCACATATGTCTTACATGAAGATTTGGGGTTGCGAAGTTTATGTGAAACGACAAATTTCAACTAAGCTTGAGCCCAAATCTGACAAATGCTTATTTGTGGGGTATCCTAAAGAAACAAGAGGATATTATTTCTACAATCCTTCTGAGGGCAAAGTGTTTGTCGCTCGAACTTGAGTTTTCCTAGAAAGGGATTTTATTTCCAAAGGAATCAGTGGGAGGAAAGTAGAACTTGAAGAAATTCAAGAATCACAAAGTATCGATACACCTATGGAGGAATTAGAGCAGGAAACACAAGTAGTTGTGTAAGAGCAACCTGCTCAAGTGGAACAAGACCAGCGTAGGTCAGGCAGGATACATCACCTACCTGAGATATATGGATATCTGATCAAGGTGATGTATTACTCATGGATCAAGATGAGCCTGTGACCTACTCATGGAATCTTCGCCTTGATGAAACAGTAAAACTGTATGGATTCATCAAGAACGAAGATGAGCCTTGTGTCTACAAGAAGGTTAGTGGGAGCATGATCATATTCCTGGGATTATATGTAGATGACATATTACTCATTGGAATCGATATCCCTACCCTGCAACAAGTAAAGTCTTGGTTGGGGAAATGCTTTCCTATGAAGGACCTGGGTGAAGCAGCCTATCAGAATCTATAGAGATAGATCATGAAATGCTTGGCCTAAGTCAGAGTACATAGACAAAGTGCTGAGACGCTTTAATATGAGTGATTCCAATCTGGTTATGTGTTTTGCTTAAATGGTGGCACTGTGAGCTTGAAAAGTTCAACGCAAGATGCAGTTGCTGATTCTACAACTGAGGCCGAGTATATTGTTGCCTTAAGTGAAGCAAAGGAAGCTGTTTGGATCAATAAACTTGGCATAGTCCCTAGCATTGTGGATCCCATTGGTCTCTATTATGATAACAATGGTGTTATCGCACAAGCTAAGGAGCCTAGATCTCACCAACGATCCAAACACATACTTAGACGTTGTGTGAAAATATGTAAAGTACCTACACTTGATAATGTTGTTGACCCACTGACAAAGCCTCTTGCGCAGCAGAAGCATGATGGTCATACTAGAGCAATGGGCATACGGGGTATGCCTGATTGGCTATAGTGCTAGTGGGAAATTGTTAGTGTAAGCCCTAGAGGCCAATACTTTTGGTACTTGTATCGAATTATTTAAAGGCATTTTCTTTATTATGGTTGATTAATAAAGTCCCTGGAATAGATAGTCTGTTTAATGTATTAAGTGTGACTTAATCATGAGAACACATTAAACATAAGGACACTATTCTTAAAGTATCCGTAGTTGAGCTTTAGTGTGAAGTGGGATAACATTAAAGCATTAAGACTATTATGTTTGTAGACTGATGATCACATCTCATGGATCATGGATAAAGAGTTATCAAGTCTTAAACATAGGTATGAATATTAGGAGTAATATTTATACCGGATTGACTCGCTATGAGAATACTATATAGAAAGTTATGCAAAGTGTCATAAGTTATTCTCATGGTGATAATAGTGTATACCACTCTTCGACCTGAAACCACTATGGATCCTAGATGTAGAGTCGAGTGCTTTATTGCTGATCCAACATTGTCCGTAACTGGATAACCATAAAGACAGTTGATGGGTACTCCACAAAGCATGCTGAGGGATATGAGTGTCCTAGATGGAATTTGCCCATCCTGCGTAACAGGATAAATGTCTATGGGCCCAATATTGAACTGGACAAGGGTGACACGGTCTATACCTTGTGTTCAATATAGACATAAGGGCAAAGGGGTAATTATACACATAATTATTATCACAGGAGGTTTTGTCAGATCACATGACATTTTCGTGACTTTGGTAGCAGTGATGTGTTGCTAGATACCGCTCACTGTTTATTATGTTAAATACGTGATTTAATATAATTGCCAACGCCGCGAAAACCTATAGGGTCACACACAAAGGACGGATTGATGAGAGATAGAATAACTAAGGAACACCGTAAGGTACGGTGCACTTAAGTGGGAGACGAAATATGGTAAGGTACCAAATACTTAAGTGATTTTGGGCATATTATAAGATATGGGCCAAAATACACTTAAGTGGGCTTTTTAGCTTGAAGCCCACACAAGTGGTTCTATAAATAGAACCCCTTGGGTAGAAGCATTGTCACTCCAATCCACTCAGACAGAAATTCAAGTAGAGACTTGGAATTTTGTTTCCCTCTTTCTCTCACTCAAAGCCTTCATTCATAACAGCTAGCATTGCGATTGAAGGAATCCGTTCGTGTGGACTGAGTAGAGACGTTGTCATCGTTCAACGTTCGTGATCGCCCCGTGGATCTGTATCAAAGGTTTTGATCATTATCAGAGATCTGCACCAAAGGTTTGAATCGCCACAAGAGGTAACGATTCTATCACTGATCATGCCCATTCGTAAGGATCACTAAATGGAGAAATTTTTAAATTCCGCTGCGCCTTGGATGGCAATTCTCCTACAGAAAGCAAACTCGACTTACCGGATGGACACTCGATTCCGCAAGGAAATACGAATCTTACTCAACTGGGGAAGAAAAAGACTTCGACTGAAGAGCACATGATATATATTATCTATTACCGTTATAACATAGATAACATACTCGCATGGAAGATTATCCACAACCGATTACTGGGTTAATAAAGGATAAATCGACCGTAAAGAAAGGACATTGGGATACCGGTTACTGGGTATAAAAGGATGACCAATCAGAAGGAGAAACAATCATTACCAAACAAGGGTAAATAAAAGATGACTCGCAAGGGATAAATTTCCTGAAAAAAGCAAATATCCAAGAGATATATCACCGGTTATTGGATGGTATACTCAAAATGAAGGAATATCAATACCGGGTACTGGGTAAAGATAACCAACAAAGAGGGGATTACATCTACCGGTTACTGGGTAGAAAGCCACAGAAATAGGACTTACAACTACCGGTTACTGGATAGAAGGCCAAAAGATTCCGATGGGGAAAAGATGGACAATTACTGGTTACTGGGCAATCGAACAACTAAACCACAGGGAACCGTAGGGGATAACAAGAAAGGAGTCAATCTAGGATCAAACTAGAAAGATACAATTAAACAAGACTCAAACCAATAAGGATATAACTCAGGGGAGTAATTCCATCCTGATACGCAATTGGGGAGGAAACTGAAACAATAATCATCCACGAGGACTTAACTCAGTGGGGAATAAAGAAGGAAAGATAGACATTTTCTGTCTATGGGGCTGACACTATATGGAGAAATCAGACATTAACATCTGCTTGGGGAAGAATATTTCACCAATAGCAGGAGATAACAAGCAAAGATATATGGCAAAGTATGCAACATGAATATTTGGATGCTATAATTATGAATGTATATGCATGATTTGTGTATGATTAATGCTGACAAACATACATATCTAACACAAACAAATCCGAGAATCATGAACGGACATCCGGCACAAAATCTCAAAAAGAGGGCAAAGCCTACAGGAGAACTCAACTCTGGTGAGGATGCATCAAATACTGGAAGACACCGATCACAGCTGTGGACATGCAAAGTCACAGTTGCCAACCACCGCTACCTCTCATCCATTCTCGGGAACAGGTTGCTGAAAATCGATAAGATTCGTCGTGGAAGAAACTCTACTGGGGAACTTATCAAGGCAAGATATAAAATTTATGTGGGGCTCAACACCAAACAGATACCCATTCCCTTCTAACTGTTGGAGAGACGTTCTCTACTAAGAGGAGGAAGTACAATTTGCTCCACTAGGGAAGCCAGCAACACATTTTCCTCAGTATCTCTCAATTCTTGGAAGAAATCTTCAAACACGGAGGAGATACAAATTATCAAACTCGGGTCAGGTAAAACTGTCGGGGATGAACCATAGGCAACCCTCAAAGGACACCGCCTCGGTTGCAGGAATCGGAAATGAATCCTTCGTCAACACGTGACATGCCGGGGATAGAAGAGAAACAGATCCTCCACCAACTGCTCTAAACCACTTCCTGCTGAGGATACAGCTAAAAGCTGATGAAGAGAACATAAACATGCCAGAACACGAACAAATGTCTTGCCCTTTGGAAATCGTACTATCCTTGGGAAAGCACTAAGGACATTTCAACTCTCCTTTCAGTCATTGTGAATGTTCATTTTCTTTAAAATAGTTTTATAAAACTTTATTTGTTTAAGATAATGATATTTATCAATTAAAACATGCAAACATTTGTTAAACAGAAACAAATAAGAGTGCCAAGAATTGGATAAAGGCTCAAATTTATTTAATAGAATGGTAGTCCGCAAATGGCGAGACTCCATGGATCTTTACAAATTTGAAATTAGTGATATACATGGAAAAATGGCTACATTGAACATAATGACCATTTCTCCACCAACTCTGAATTCGCTGTATTTGACGCTTCAGTTGATGATGTCTGAAAGAGAATCTTTGACAGATGACTGTTGTAGAGCAAAGTCTTGTCAGGATGCAGTTACTTGCCAAATCCCTAATTTTTGCCTAGATTGCCCCAGGGTGAGGTACTCAATCTAGCGGGATATATATATATATATATATTCATTTTTTTCATGTCTCTAATTTTTGCCTGGATCGCCCTTTCGGGTTTTCAATCCACCGAGACGCTCATTTTTACCTAAGTCGCCCTTTCGGGTTTTCAACTTAGCGAGCTATTCTGTTTTTATTTTAGGCGAAGTATTTCTTGATTGCATTTGAATTCACGGGACGAGTGAAATCCTCCCCATCCATAGTTGTAAGCAACAAAGCACCGCCTGAAAAGGCTCTCTTAACAACATATGTGCCTTCATAGTTTGGAGTCCACTTGCCCCTGGAATCGGGCGCGAAAGACAAAACTTTCTTGAGGACGAGGTCACCTTCTCGGAACACACGATGCTTGACCTTCTTATCAAAGGCTTTCTTCATCCTTTGTTGATACAACTGACCATGGCACATGGCAGTCAATCTCTTCTCTTCAATCAAATTCAGTTGGTCATAACGACTCTGAACCCATTCAGCCTGAGTCAACTTGGCTTCCATCAAAACTCTCATTGATGGGATCTCGACCTCTACGGGGAGCACAACCTCCATGCCATATACAAGGAAGAAAGGGGTTGCCCCTGTTGAAGTGCGGACAGATGTACGATAACCATGCAAAGCAAATGGCAGCATCTCATGCCTATCTTTGTACGTAACAACCATCTTCTGGATAATCTTCTTGATGTTCTTGTTAGCAGCCTCATTCATCTTGGGCCTATAGGGAGAAGAATTATGATGTGCAATCTTGAACTCGCTACATAGCTCTTTCATCATCTTGTTGTTCAAGTTAGATCCATTATCAGTAATGATCTTATCCGACACACCATATCGGCATATAAGTTGATTCTTGATAAACTTCACGACCACCTGCCTGGTCACATTCGCATACGATGCCGCTTCAACCCATTTGGTGAAGTAATCAATAGCTACGAGAATAAAACGGTGACCGTTTGACACCTTTGGTTCAATCATACCAATCATATTAATTCCCCACATGGAGAAAGGCCATGGTGAGGAAATAACATTCAGAAGTGTCAGGGGAACATGAATCTTATCCGCATAAATCTGACACTTGTGGCATTTCTTCACATATTTGCCGCAGTCAGACTCCATTGTCAGCCAATAGTAGCTTGCTCTCAACATCTTCTTTGCCATAGCATGTCCATTGGAATGAATACCAAATGAACCCTCATGGACTTCATTCATCAACAAGTCTGCTTCGTGTCTATCCACGCATCTAAGCAGAACCATGTCAAAATTCCTCTTGTAAAGCACATCACCATTGAGGTAGAAACTACCAGATAATCTCCTCAAAGTCTTCTTATCTTTAATAGATGCCCCAGAAGGGTAAGTCTGACTCTGAAGAAAACACTTGATATCACAGTACCACGGCTTATCATCTTTTACTTCTTCAACTGCAAACACATGAGCTGGTATATCCAAGTGCATCACAGTAAGATTGGGGACTTCATTCCAATATTTTACTACAATCATTGAAGCGAGCGTAGCAAAAGCATCTGCCATCCGATTCTCGTCTCGAGGAATATGATGGAAGTCAATCTCAGTAAAGAAAGTTGAAATCCTTCTCGCATAATCTCTATTTGGGATAAGGTCGGGTTGATTCGTCTCCCATTCACCCTTAATCTGATTAACAACAAGGGCCGAATCACCATAAACATCAAGATGTTTGATCCTAAGATCAATACATTCTTCCAAACCCATAATACAAGCCTCATATTCCGCCATATTATTCGTGCATTTGAAAGTTAGCCTTGCTGTAAAAGGAAAATATGTGCCTTGAGGAGTAATAATCACTGCCCCAATACCATTTCCATACTGATTAACAGCACCATCGAACACCATACTCCATCGGGAACCAGGCTCTGGTCCTTCATCGAGTGTAGGCTCATCACAATCTTTCATCTTCAAATATAGAATCTCTTCATCAGGGAAATCATACTGCACAGACTGATAATCTTCAATTGGTTGATGTGTCAAATGGTCAGCCAAGATACTACCTTTAATAGCTTTTTGAGCTCGATACTCGATATCATACTCAGATAACAACACCTGCCGACAGGTAATCCTCCCAATTAAAGCAGGCTTCTCAAAGATATACTTGATTGGATCCATTTTGGATATCAACCAAGTTGTATGATTCAACATATACTGGCGTAAACGCTTAGCGGCCCAAGCCAAAGCACAACACGTCTTCTCAAGCATTGAGTACCGAGACTCACAGTCAGTAAACTTCTTACTCAAGTAGTATATCGCATATTCTTTCTTTCCTGATTCATCTTGCTGACCAAGGACACAACCCGTGGAATCATCAAGCACAGTCAAGTACATAATCAACGGTCTCCCTTCAACAGGCGGAGACAGAATCGGAGGCTCTGACAAATACTCTTGGATACTGTCAAAGGCCTTTTGGCAATCCTCGGTCCAATCATGACGTTGATCATTCCGGAGGAGCTTGAATATAGGCGCACATGTGGCAGTCATGTGGGATATAAATCTCGAAATGCAATTCAAGCGGCCAAGAAAACCTCGGACTTGCTTCTCTGTTTTAGGCGCATGCATCTCTTGTATTGCTTTGACCTTGGTAGGATCAACCTCAATACCTCTCTCGCTGACAATAAAGCCCAATAACTTGTCGGAACGGACTCCAAATGTACACTTATTCGGATTCAGGCGGAGTTTGTACTTCCTCAAACGCTGGAAAAGCTTCAACAAGTGTTCTACATGTTCAACTTCTGTTTTCGACTTTGCAATCATATCATCAATATACACCTCAATCTCTTTGTGCATCATATCATGAAACAAGATAGTCATAGCTCGTTGATACGTGGCTCCGGCGTTCTTCAAACCGAAGGGCATCACTCGATAACAGAATGTTCCCCAAGGTGTGATGAATGTTGTCTTCTCCATATCCTCGGGTGCCATTTTAATCTGGTTATAGCCGGAAAATCCGTCCATAAATGAAAAGACATTGAATTTAGTTGTATTGTCTACCAACATATCAATGTGTGGTAGAGGAAAATCATCTTTCGGACTAGCTTTATTCAAGTCACGGTAATCCACGCACATTCGGACTTTTCCATCTTTCTTAGGCACGGGCACAATATTGGCCTCCCATTGAGGATATGTAGAAGTCACCAGAAACCCTGCATCAATTTGCTTCTGAACTTCTTCTTTAATCTTCACTGCCATATCAAGATGAGTTCTTCTGAGCTTCTGCTTCACAGGCACACACTCAGGCTTCAACGGCAAGAAATGTTGCACGATATCAGTATCTAGACCAGGCATGTCTTCATACGACCAGGCAAAGACGTCGACATATTCTCGTAGCAACTCGATCAACCCCTTCTTCACAGACTCTTCCAGGAGTGCCCCAATCTTTACTTCACGAATGTAGTCTTCAGACCCCAAGTTGATTGTTTCCAGATTCTCAAGATGTGGCTGAATGACCTTTTCCTCGTGCTCAAGCAGACGGGTAATCTCATCAGGAATCTCTTCAACATCATCTTCTTCTGCCTCAAATACAGGGAACTCAAAGTTGGGAGATGGTGTTGGATCATTATTTCAATGGGTTTGATTAACCTGCATAATGATTTTGAGTATAAAAGAGATTTCAGAATTCAAACAAAATAAATCATTATGCAGATGAAAAAATTGATTTTATTCTCTTTTTAGGGCTTTATAGTGATCACCAATTTCATGCAAAAAAGGAAAAATAATTTTGGAAAAACAAACATTTAACATGTGATTATTGAATGAATATCATTGTATTAATCAAATTATGCCAATAATGTCTTCACTTCCCCTTTTGGCATGGGAGAAGGGTTTTTGAATAAAATGAACACATTACGTTGACTTGTGGATAACAATTGGAACATCAACAGCGACCCAATTATTGCAGATTCCTCCGGGTATGACAAAGTTGCCAAGGTCTTCCTCTTCATCATCTTCAATAATGGCAACAGCTTCCTGGTCTTCAATGGTGTGGATAAAACCTCTACTCTAGAACAGCCCACGATCATTGGAAACACTAGAAGAATACCCTATGCCAGCTCGGGACTTGTTATCTTCCAACTCTATCATTTTCCCCAAACTAGTAGTTGCACCATGCTCAATGTCCAACTTTGTATCATTATAGGAGACAAATGAAGAAAGTCCTTTCCTCGAAGGCTCAACAATAGATAAGGCTTGGAACGGAGTTCCAACCTCATCCTCAACGTCGATATAGGAGAAGGAAGATAAATGACTGACCAAGAGAGCCTTCTCTCCCCCTATCATCACCAACTTCTTATTCTTCACGAACTTCAACTTTTGGTGTAGAGTGGATGTCACGGCGCATGCCTCGTGAATCCATGGTCTGCCCAGTAAACAACTATAAGACGGATGAATATCCATGACCTGAAAAGTGATCTAGAAATCACTAGGTCCAATCTTGATCGGGAGTTCTAATTCACCGATCACAGTTTTACGCGATCCATCAAACGCCTTCACAACCATTCCACTCTGCCTCATGGGAGGCCCCTGATACGAAAGTTTAAAAAGAGTGGATTTTGGCAACACATTAAGTGATGATCCTGTGACCACCAACACATTGGACAAGGCATCATCCTTACAGTTCATAGATATGTGTAAAGCCAAATTGTGGTCTTTTCCCTCCTCGGGAAGATCAGCATCACAGAAGCTCAAGTTGTTGCAAGCGGTTATATTTGCAACAATGCTATCAAATTGCTCTATGGTGACATCATGGTCCACGTATGCCACGTCCAACACCCTCTGCAAAGCTTCGCGGCGTGCCTCTGAATTCATCAACAAAGATAAGACATATATCTTTGATGGAGTTTGTAACAGCTGATCAACGACATTATATTCACTCCTTTTGATGAGCCTTAGCATCTCATCACCATCCTCTTTCATAATGCCAGACTGGCCAACCAGGACATGAGTGTTATTATTCTTAACAGCAACAGGGTCAACGGGAACATAATTATTTGAAAAAGAAGTCCCCACGGGACCGGCAGGATTAACAGCAGTTCTCTTCATGACATCTTCAGGGGATTTCGGAGGAGCCGAGAAAACACGACCACTACGGGTCACACCACTGACGTCTAAGATGCTCACCATAGAAGTCGAGGTCAACGACACCTTCTCTCCATCCTCCAGCATAATTGTGTTATATCGGTAGGGAACAACTTTGTCTGATATATACGGGACAAGGCCCGCTGGCTTTATCACAAGAGCTGGAGATACCTTCTTCTTGCTGCCATCATACTTGATAACAACAGGCTCATGGGTTTTAAACACAGGAGAGATAACATCGACTTCGTCCTCATTACGATTCTGAAGTATTTCAATCATCCCTTGATCGATCATTTCTTGGATGTCCTTTCTTACTTGTCGGCATCCTATCTCATTGATAGTGCACACCTGGAACCTATCATGGTCATGCTCGTAGTGGCTGTGTTCACACAACAGCTTGTGCATCTCGACCAAAGATTGCCTTATGTCATTCACATACAAGACTTTGTATTTTCCAGGGCATCCCTGGACCATGTTAACAACTGCTTTCCCATGCTTGGGCAATGGGTTCTTCTTCACGTTCGGACCTACGTCCTCAAAAAACAATATCCCACTTCTCACAAGGTCTTGCACCTTGGTCTTCAATGGGTAACAGTTCTCCACGTCATGTTCGGGGGCACCAGAATGATATACACAATGAAGCTCTGGCTTATACCACCACTGAGGATTGGTTGGTACAGTAGGAGGATCTTGTGGAGTTATCAGCTTCCTATCGATTAGGGAAGGATACAATTCAGCATATGTCATCGGAATCGGGTCAAAAGTTACCCTCTTCCTCTCATAGTTGTTGGTGTTGGTGTTATTATTGTTGCGAGGCTGGTAGGCCGGTTGTTGTTGACGATGTTGTTGTTGATGATGATGAACTTCTCTAAAAGTAGGTGTTATATGAGCCACATGGTGTTGGTTGACGGCAGGACGCACATCCTTCCTCCTTACAGAGGGCCTTCTTTTAATGTGAGAGGATACATCATGAGTCTCTCCTTCTTTCTTCCTAGCAAAGCCTCCATACTTCTTTGCTGAGGAACCATCATCTCTAGATAAACGCCCTTCACGGACCCCCTCTTCTAATCTCATCCCCATATTCACCATTTCGGTGAAGTCTGAGGGAGCACTAGAAATCATTCTTTCATAATAGAAAGAGCTCAAAGTCTTCAAAAATATCTTTGTCATCTCCTTCTCTTCTAGGGGTGGAACTATCTGAGCTGCCAGTTCTCGCCATCTCTGGGCGTACTCCTTGAAAGTCTCTTTCTCCTTCTGCGACATCACCCTCAACCGGTCCCTGTCCGGAGCCATATCCATGTTATATTTATACTGCTTAATGAAGGCCTCGCCTAGATCGTTGAAAGAGAGGATGCTTGCACTCTCCAGCCCCATATACCACCGGAGCGCAACACCTGTCAGGCTATCCTAAAAGTAGTGGATCAGCAGTTGGTCATTGTCGATTTGTGTTGACATCTTACGAGCATACATCACAAGATGGCTGAGCGGGCATGTATTTCCCTTGTATTTCTCAAAGTCAGGCACTTCGAATTTAACAGGGATCTTCACGTTGGGCACTAGGCACAACTTAGCAGCACTTTTCCCAAAGAGGTCATTCCCCCTCAAAGTCTTTAGTTCCTTGCGCAGCTCAAGAAATTGATCTTTCATCTCGTCCATCTTTTCATATACGTCTGGGCCCTAAGATGGCTCGGAATGATAGATGGTGTCTTCAACACGGGGAAGGGCGTGCACAACGGGATGTGGCACAGACATGACCGGGCTAGATACCGGCAAAGAAGCGAGAGTAGGAACAAAACCCTCTGATATGAAATTGGCAGACATTCCCCAAGGGAACCCGGTTGGCATAGACGAAGCGAAGTGGGCTATTGCAGCAGGCACAATTGAAGTCGTTATCTCAGATATAACAGTCCTCACGGGAGGAGTTGCAGGATTTGGTGAAGCTTGGCTCTGTGCGGCCAGAACTGACTCCATCATGGCAGTCAGCCTAGCGATCTATTCCTTCAAGTCCCTATTCTCTTGCTCTAGATGCTCCATTATCTTTGGATGATTGGCCCTGGTATTATACCGGTGCGTCAGCTTGTCTTCAAAATAAATGAAGAGCAAAGAGTTAGACCACTGATCAAGAGCTCAGAACAAAACCTTCTTATGCATATGATGCATGCAATGTATGTGCATATGATTTGTTTTTAATCAGAGGAACCTTTTAGATCTATTTGCAAATATTTGAAAATATTAAACATATATGGAATACTCATAGCAATAATATTTGGAAGCTTTTTACACCAAAGAAGTAGTACAGTTTTGGTAACCAAATACAATAAGAGAAAAGGAGAATGAACATCCTATGGAGCCCTAGAAACAATCGTCCAAAGCCTTCGAGATCGGAAGATAAGCTGCACGAAGCCTCTTCACCTCTCTCTCATAAGTTGCTTCCATATTGGCCTTCTCCTTGGCGAGCTGATCATACTTCCTCTTCCAAAACCTAGATGAATGAGTAAAAAGCGAAGTAACCACATCATCCGAATCATCAATAACTTGATGCTCTAGAAACTCTATCACTGAATCCTTATCTTTGAGCTGCTGAAGAAGTTCCTCACGCTCACGAACCCATGCACGCGACCGGTCTTCATCTCGCAACTTCTCTACTCCTGGGTTAGGGAGGGTTGAAGGCCCAATCATAACCATAGGGGTAGGTCTTGGATAATCGTATGGCATGCGGTACTCAAGAGCTCTCTTCCTCACCCAAGAGGTGTAGGATTCCAAAGCAATGCAATTCTTCAGACCAAGCTCATTCCTCCCTTTCCTATGAACCTTGCGCCAGGCGCGGACCATCCTAGCCTTCAAGTTTTGGGGATCTTTACCCTCTTGAAATTAAAGAATATACCTTCCAACAAAATGTTGTTAGGTTTATCCTTTAAGGGGAACCCGAGCTGACGACGAGCCAAAACAGGGTTGTAGTTGATTCCACCATATGTACCAAGAAGAGGCACATTGGAGAATTCACCACAAGAGTCAATAATCTGAACGCCATCATAAACACGGTTATACCAAGAGATATCATCATTAGTGAGAGGCATAAGTCTCGTAGACCACCGTAGACATCCCTTGTTCTCTTTGAAGGCGAGCATCTGAGGCAAGTGCAAAATAAACCACTTGTACAATAGAGGCAGACAACACACAATGGAACCACCACCCTTTGCATTCCTCATATGCAAAGAGAAATAAGTGTCACCCAACAGAGTCGGAACGGGATTAAGAGAAGAGAAAATCCTAATAGCGTTCACATCCACAAAATTGTCGATGTTGGGAAATAACACTACCCCATAGATGAGTAGTACAAATATGGCTTCAAAAGCATCCCCGCTCATGGACTTACCAAACAAAGTAGCTTGGGCAATCAGAAAATCAGATGGGAAACCTTGAATTCCACCTTTGGTAGTCATATTGGCAACAATGCCAGATACATCTATGTGAAGCAAGTCAGCAATCTCTTGAGAAGACGGAATCTTCTCTAAACCACTAAACGGTAACTGATCAAGAATAGGTATACCCACATGATAGGCATACTCCTCAAGTGTAGGCAAAAGCTGGAAATCCGGAAAAGTGAAGCACCGATACAAAGGATCATAGAACTGCACCAACACCCTCATCAGACCTTCATCAACCTTAGTAGAGAGAATAGATAGAAGCTTCCCATGGCGAGCTTTGAACTCCAAAGGCTCTAATACATAATATGTCAAACTCCTTAACTCTTTCAAGTCGGGTTGTCTGAAACTGTACTTCTTCGTGTTCCTTCTTTGCTTATCCATGTCTGAAAATTTGCAAATAGACCTCTTAAGTTCCTTGAAAAAATTTATTGTTGATGTTATGAATGTGAATGAATGCATGAATTCATGGATGCAACAATCACACTCAAGGATCAAGCAAGTCACACCACACAAAGGTCACGGGATGGCTCACGTCATCGTCAATATCAATCATCCACTTTGGTGGATTTTGGTTTATACCTTATCAACACCCAAGTTCCATTGATATTGAGAATGTATGAGAACGGATCAACCGTGAATCAAGGGTTTGTTGTAAGTCACGAGCATGGAGTCTCGGTTAAGAACCACCCAATGGAAGTGTACTATGGTTAAACTTGACAATCATGTTCTAAAAAGGTCCCCATAGTCATCATCTCATCTTTCGGATATTATCGGATAAAACGACTACTCGTATTCCAAAAATATTCTCAAGAGAGACTCTTATGAGTGTAGTATCGCGTAACAATCGTATCAAATCTTACACTTGAACGACCTTCGCACTACATCCTAAAATAGGCCGAGATGGGCTAGGTATCTAAGGTCCTTGGCTTCTAAGGTTTAATTGGAAAGAGTAATGCCTAACCACGACTACTCGTGTGACATTATTAATCCTAACAAGACCTCCACAAAGTGAATGGGCTTGCAAGTTAACTTGCTAAGGAATAACTTCACACAAGTCAACAAGACTATGCCATTCTCCTATCATAAGTGCACTCGAGTTCGGGTATAGAACTCATCTCACAAGAAACCACCAAGCATACAAGCAATTCATACATTATAAACAATACAGTCATCCCAAATTTGCACAAAAATATGTCACAAATAAATATAAACATACAACACACAAAAGCAAAAAGTAGGCTAAACCCACTAGAGAGAAATGTGTCCCCAGCAGAGTCGCCACTTTTCTGTAGCGGGGTTTTCGTTACCTTTAGGTTTATTGACTAAACCAAAAGTAAACATACAATTTGAGTCGCCACCGCACTTTTTTTTGTCCAGAGGAAAGGCTAAAAAGAGAACAAAAGCCAAGTAAGAAGTTTTATCAAATCAAAAACTAATAAAAATGTCAGAGATCTAGGTAAGAGGGTTGGTTATGAAATGGGAAGGTTTTACGCACCAAAAACATCCTTAGTACTCTAAGGGAACCTCTTTTTGCAAATATGTGTTGTAGGTTGGTGTTTGTGAAAATATGTGCGAAAGATTAGGGGGATGAGAAAAGAATAGATTATATTTACAATTTTTTTGTTTGAATGGATGAACCCATTGCCTACGTACCATCACAAAGGTAGGATCAAAACCTCGTAGTTCGGGGTAAAAATCTCAAAAGATTGGTGAATTGATTTGATCAAAAGCCTAAACGTCTTTTGTTATCAAAGAGAGAAAACTCAACCTAAACCAACAATCCACCATGTGAGGAAGGCTTCAACATGCTAGTGAGGGGGTAACCCTATAATAAGCATGGAAGACTTATAATCCAACCACTAAGGATGAGGTGAGATTTACATCAACCACTATGATACTCAAACCTATGACTAATGTTTATGAAAAGGTTTTAATAAGGTGGCAATTGGAACTATAAAAACAACTTGAAGTGAGTTATATTTACAAGTTAGGCTTACTTACAAAATGAAGTCAAAGTTGGATTAAGATTTATTCACAATGAGTATTGATGAAAAGAGTTTTGAAAAGTCAAAGGCTTAAGGCCTAGGTTTCTAATCTAAAACAAAGTCAAAGTTTGAAAGAAAAGATTTTGGCTTGGGCTAGAGTGGAGAGAAGAAGAGAAGGGCTAGTCCTAAAGCATACAAAGATAAGAGGGAGAAGATAACCCCTTAGAGTTCCTTTTCTTGGAATCATAGAGATGATTCAAGATGCTCCTTTCCTTTGGACTTAGCAAAAACACAAGCAATCAAACAATTTAGATTCAAGCTCCTAGGATCTCCATTTGCTTGTCTCTCTTAACTTGGCTATTCATGGCAATGGTCCTCTTTACTATCTCAAGATGGGATCCCTATCACACAAGAGCAAACATCAAAAAGTTCACAACACAATAATGGGAATGGACAAAGAATAAGTTTTGGAAAGGAAGTCCTTTGAAGTCAACTTTAAAATTTAGCATTCTAAAGGCATGAAGCCTAGTTGCTCTTCAACACATTTAGCATTCTAAAGGCATGATGCCTAGTTGCTCTTGAACTCCTTTAAGCCTGGGTATGTCCTAATTCTAAGTCATTTCTACTTTTTGCATTGGGTTCACACAAAACAAGGACAAAACAATCACAAGACAACAATATATTTATATACAATAATGAGCTCAAATGAGCAAAAGGAAAATGACATAAACATAAAATATGTGCTCAAGTGAGCAAAATGAAAAGCAATATGAATAAATGAGCAAGAAATAAATTGCATTAAAGTAAAGGGCAAGTAGTTAAATGCTCAAATTAAAGTTATTAATTAGTATGGTTATGTTAATTTGTCATAAGACAATGTAGCGCTATGTTAAGCAATCGTAAGTGGACTAATGTAGTAGTCACACCTATCAAAGGCCGGTCAATAAAACTATAGGGAAATAAACACAAGTTAGAGATCATGACTAGTAAGCCCAGCTCCAAAAACTTGCCATGCCAAAACAAAAGGGGAGGGGCCTTGTATGGACTTTAGGTTTTTTGCTTGACCAAGAAGCAACCTATCTTGGACACAAAATAACTCACTTGATCTTGGATCAAGTTGAGTTTGGTTTGGATCAAAGAAGGTTAAACCTCTCACTTGTCAAGGTCAACCATAAGACATTAACTCATTGGCCAAAATAAAAAGAAAAGGGATGAAGATGAAAGGAATGGGAAGAGAATTCAAGTATCAAACTCAATTGATCAAATGTGAACCAAGTCATTATCCATCAATGCCAAACAGAAAAGAAATGAAGATTACAAGTCAACAAGTCAACCATAATTTTTTGGTTTTTTTTAATTAAAAATAAATGCAAAATAAAATAAACAAAATATGGTCAAACCTCAAATTTAATTCAAATCAACTTCAACAAGTCCAATTAAATTCTTATAGGTCTAACATGGTCAAACAAACATTGACAAATTTTTTCAACAATTTTTGAAATCAGAAACTATTTTAAAACCATTAAAAACAATGAAAAATAATACAATATGAATTAAAATCTCAAATAAATCTCAAATCAAATAAGAAATTGATGAGACTATTTTTCATTGATTTATCATGATCCATAGGTGTTAGGAAAATATTTTTGGATTTTTCAAATATCAAAAAGTATTTTAAAATGAATTAAAACCAGTAAAAATCAAATAATTCACAAAAAATATTAAATGAAGTCACAAAAATAATTAAAAATCAAAATATGAAACTAGATTTTTCAAGAAATTTTTTGGAATTGGTCTCATATTTTTGTGACTTCAAATAAAATATTTATGAATTTTTGAAAATAAAAGGAATTAATTGAAATTAAAAGAAAATAAGGAAAATAGAAAAATCCAGCGCCATCAGATCAATTCATTAATTGACATGGCAATGATCACATGGTTCTGAGGCGCGGATACATGATACACTTGAGTCAAGCGCGCTACACCTTGCATTAAAACAAGTCAACACATGTAATGGCCAAGATTAAAACGTTTAAGCACGATCCAATGGCTCAGAGGATGCACACGTGGTACAGGCGGTGGAAAACACCTTCTCCGGTGAAGTACCAGAATCCGGCCACCACGCGCAGGAAAATGAATTGCAATGAAAATGAAAAATGAAGGCATCAAAATGAAGTTGAGGTGATGTACATCACCACTGTAACCATAGATCATCCTCATCATTCCTATTTAGAGAGAAATGTGAGCTTGAAAATCATGGTGTATGAACTGAAATGGCACGATTTATAAAATTAAGACCACCACTGACCTGCCTCAAGTGAGAGGACTTCAGAAAATAGCATAAACCAAAGGAATTCACATTGCATTGCAAGATCTAAATCAAAAAAGTTTGAGGTTCTACCTCTGAAATGAAACTTCAAACAACACGAATCCTTCAAGCTCTTGATCTACTTTTACTCTGGAAGTGTGATGGTGATGATAGGTTAAGGAATTGAGCTTTGAAAATCAACTAATGATGTTGAATTTCAGCTTGAAAGAGAAAGAGAAGACTCAAAATTCCTTTAGTGAGGGTTAGGATTTCAATTCAGCAGCAATTCAGATCTCCACTTGGTTGCCAATTGAATGAGAATGCACACTTATTTATAGCTGAAATGGATGGGCAAGCATGGTTCCCTCGTGTGCATGAGATTTGAATTCCCCTTGCATGGGCCTATACAGGCGCATGTAAGGCCCAATGATGGGTGCAAATCCTTGTTGATACCATCTGGAAATTAATTGGACGTGCACAATGGATTGCACAAGCTTGCACATCAAGTTTTAATGTGAAATGCAAAAATGAACCTAAATATAAAGCTCTTCGAAACTCCCACATGGTAAGTCCAAAAAAATAATGTGAGTAATGGTTGGAAAGCTCTTGAAATAAGGAACAAAAGTCATGTTGGGAAAAAATTCATTTGGATTTTGGAACTTAATGAAAACTGGCTGTGAAAGTTTGGGTACAAAACATGTCTAAGTCACCTTTAAATTTTTTTACCAAAAGGAAGCCTCTTTAATCCCTCCTGTTTCAATGATGAAAGCTTCAAATGGAAAAACCTCCAACATCAAAGTTGTAGATCTTTTCAAGATGATCAATTTAGAATTAAATTTTGCATCATTTGGATTTTTCATGAGAAAGGTATGGGTACTTGAAGTTGGCAATTTTCCAAATTCAATGACTTAGGTCCAAAGTGACCTATAATGTTTTGTATTATCACATGTGTTTATTTTAGGATTATGTAATTTTTTCCAACATAAAATTTGAATTAGACATCTTAATATTTCCAGTGCATTTGATCTCACCTCAAAATAATAAAAATTAATGGAGTTAGGTTCTTGGGAAGTTGAGCCAAAATTAGGGTTTCAATCAAAATGACCTATAATGTTTTGAAATGAATGATGACCTTCCAAGTTTCAAATGGATTTTTGATGAGCATGAAATTTGTTCATATGGTTCTTAAGAACATTTTTTATCTTGGGGTCATCTTCAATTGACAAACACATCAAAAGTTGTATCTCAGTGATCTTCAGTTTAGTCTGATGACTTGACTGGTCAACTTCTCAAGGCCAAACTTTCAATCTTGATGAATGAATGATTGAGGATCCTCAAATAGGCTCATATATGCATAAAATAATGAATTAAAGAACTTACCTTGATTAAATTTGATCATAGGTTGAGTTTGCTTCATGAGCAAGGCCTAGTCAAAGCATAGCTGAATGAGGGTTTCCTTGGGAAACAATCCTCAAGTCCTTTGGGTTATCTTGATCAAATTGTAAAATTGAGATACTTGGGAGAAATATATGATGATTAGAAGCTTTGTGGACCATTGTAATGCTTGCTCTTATCTTCATCTAGCTATTTCTTTGAGCTTAAGAGTCTCCTAGGAGCAACGGAGCACATGATCACTTGAGCTTCAAAACAAAAAGAGTTAGTGACATATTTTTTGTGATTTTGGTTAGTAATAAAAATAAGCAAAGCAATAATATACAATACAAGTATGCTTGGTGGTCTCAAACCACTCACACAAGTCCCAACCCTAGGGTTAAGGAACTAAACAGGCTATGATCCTTGAGGCAATGCACATGTGCAATGATATGATGCCATGAGGGATCTTAGGGTAAAAATTAGGGTCTTACAGTCGTGTCAGCTCTATGCCTTGTTGTTTCTTTGCTGACACACCCCATGTGACCTGACACGGGCGACCGTGTCAGGCCACTGTCTTGAGCATTATTTGTTCTTGTTTTTCCTTCCTCCTGACACGACCCATGTCAGGTGACACGGGTGTCCGTGTCAGACCTCCTGAACTGGGAAATATTCTTTTTATGAATGTTGGAACTTTCCACTTTTTCGCATTGAGTCTATTGGATCTTCTTCGTGAACTTGGAGGGCATAAACACGACAACCAAAGCGTAAAATCTCTAAAACACAAAATAAAACTGACAATTAATAAAAATGCTTAAATAACTTATAGGAATTAAAATTAACTTTAAAGGTACCATAATGCGTACACAGTGTCTCAAAACCTTGGTTTCTTGTCGGATAAGCAACGAAAACATAGTGAAAATGGTGATCGATCAGTTGTGACTGTTAGACTATGGCACGGATCTAGAAGGGGGGGGGGGTTGAATAGATCCCAATTAAAATTTTGAGTCGGCGCTACCAATTAAAATTGGTTTTGAAAATTTGTTTTAAGTGCGGAAGCGGCTGAGGAAAATATAGTCTAAACCCGAACCGTTATTGGAAAACCGGATATGCGTGAAGCCTATGGATTAGTGATAATGTAAAATACGAATCACTACACTCGTCACACAATCAAAGATTTGTTTCACTAGCTAGGATTCCTAGTTCCAATGATTCAAAGAGCAAACCAAACTAGATACACAACTAAGATAATTTTGGTTTAGGCAAATTATCAAACACTTGGTGTGCAAAAACACTCCAAGTGATATTTATGTTGAGTAAGGGATTTCAATTAGTCTAGTACAATATTTTATTGTACTTTGAATTCAAAAATAGAGTTTTAACTTCTTACTCAATTAATATCAAGGTTTGATAAAAGTGCTTATACAAAAATCACTTAATTTTTAAGCTAAAAACAAATATGCTGAAAAATAGAGAAGGCAAAGATTTGATGAGGCAGTTCCCCCGTCGTCCTCGCTTCGGGGTACGTCTGCCCTCAATTCTAAAACTAGAATTGAGATGATTTAATAGATATCACCTGTTGAATTTAACCGTTTATACAAGGATTGCAAAGCAAATATACAACAGAACTCTCAAGATGTTGAATGTTGCTTCCACTCCTTGTTCCTTGATTCAAGATGAATCAAGCCCTTCGATTGTTGTTGATAGACCTCCGATTCCAACCCCTTTGTTGAATAACCCTCAGTTCTTCAAACCCTTGGCCCGACTGATCTCAACTACAACAAATCGAACCCGAATTCTTCCCTTTAATATCACTGAATCCGCTACTAGATTGACGAAGACTTCCTCTTCTCAATCACCTTCGCTCAGCTGAAAATTGATGAAGAAATTCGTCCAAAAACCCCCAAACACAAACCAGTCTTGGAGGACAAAACCCTAACGGTTTTATTCAAGAAAAAACCTGTCACAAGCTTCAACCCGAACCGGATTCCCCAATCTTGGCTTCGAACCTTATCACCTTTAACCAATCACAAAGCACTTCAAAAATGGTTGTGTGTAGTTGATGTGTTGTGAGATGTTGAAGATGAAGATGATGAATCTTGGACACCTATTTCACTTTTTCTTGTTTCTTTGAACACTTGAATCAATTTAACAAATGTTAGTTGATACAAGTAACTAGACTTCTATATATAGTAACCAACTTACCAACAAAAAATAACAGCTTTTCAAACAGAGTGGAAAATATTCAAAAACTGAATTTGCGCACGAGCGGTCGACCATAGCAGGTCTATGCATCGATGCATGGCCTGCAATTTTGGACAGGCTGAAGAATGCTTCAGTATGCGTCGACCATAGGTCGGCGTGCGCTGACCCGTGGGAAAATGAAAGTTTCATGCGCCGACCCTGTGGTTGACTCAAGTCTTCCATGCGCTGACCCGTGACCAACTGCACTATGCCATGCGCCGACCTGTGGTCGACTCAAAGCCTCCATGCGCTGACCAGTGACCAACTGCATTATGCTATGCGCTGACCCGTGGTTCATGCGCTGACCCTTGTGGTCGACTCAAACTCTGCAAATCTGCAAAAATTCATATTTTTGTGATTTTCATGCATTGTCATGATCACATTTTATCCACATATGTTGTATGAAATATAGCAGTTTTAGATGAGCATAGAAAAGGATATGTTGCATTTGTTTTGTAGAAGTGGAATCGACAATGTCGATTCATCCATGGTGGTTATTTGTCATCATCGAAACCTATGATTGTGTGTTGTATGACAATTTGCCTTTACATACTCCCCCTTTTTTATGATGACAACTTGTGTAAAGCCAAAGAGAAAAACAACATGCAATATTTACACACATTATGCCTACTCCCCCTTTATTTTGTAATCTAAGGCTATCTGCAAAACCGACTCTTAATTGTTGTGAATATTTTGGCTGCTTGTATCTCTTCTCCCCCTTTGACAACATCAAAAAGAGAAAAGGAACGATTATTCAACGTAACATAAAATTCAACAGGAGATAGGGAATCAGATGACAATATCACACCAAATATCATTACTGAACAAATAAAAAGAAGATAACATTAAATTGGATTTGCACAAACGAGCACAACAGAAAATTAATTCAGTCAAACAACAAAAAAAGTTCAGATGCATATGCAGTCCTATGTCCTAATGGTGTCGTCCTCGATGGTAACATATATCCGGGTTTCTGTAGGGGTCAGCCAGAGACGATATTTGTTCAGCAATACCGCCTAGATACTTGATACCCCCGTCGACCGACCGTTCTTGGCGTTCAAACGTTTCGGTAAATGCTGCATACCGTTTATTCATGCTTGTAGAGAGGTTATCGAGCCTCTCATTTTGTGCTTGAATTTGGCTGCTAATATGAGCATAGCGCTCATCCTGAGTTTGCATGAAGGATTATTGAGCCAGCTGCATATTTCGCATCATATCCAACAGTTCGGAAGAGTTTGCGTGTTGTGGAGGAGACGGAGGAGATTCTTCATCATCATAGTGATACGGCTGGTAGAATTGACGTTGTGTTGACCAACCTGTATGTTGCCATTCACCCCAGCCACCCTGGTTGGGGGCATCTTCTTCAGTTGAATGTGAATGCTGAACCCAAGCGGAGTTTGAGTAGTCGTGAGTGTCAACTTGTGGAGGACTATCATCTCCACCATGCTGATCAAAGGCTTGTCCTGCTCCCTCTTCTTCATTTTCCTCTTCATCTTCTTCTTCACTTTCATCACTTTCATCATCTTCTTCAACAGTCGCAGGAACATACCCTCTTCGAACAAACTTGTAGATACTCCGCTCATCACACCAAAAATATCCCATCATAGATAGAGTTTTTGGGCTGAACTCTTTGTCTGATGAAATGGAGGTATACGGGAAGGATGGATGGTCAACGTCGGCTGCAGTAAGGACCTCTTGAATAAAATATCCGTAGGCAAGAGCCGTTCCTCGTCCGGAGTCACGTAGACTGAACATCCTACTGGCAATGTAGTAGGGTCAGTTGATTTTCCGCTTATTTTTCAAAATGTATATGAGATGAACCTCAGCCTGTTCAACTCTGGAGAGACCACCCTTCTTAGGTCGCAGGATGCGTGAGACAATCCACTGGAGAATCCGCTCTCCTGTTTTCAGCTTCCCGACAGTGACAGTTCGTGGGAACGCATCACTGTTCATAATCTGATCAGGGTAGGGTCGTTTCAGTATGTCGTTCAACGCGCTCTTAAACTCGTAACCTTCTATTGGGTGAGAGTCAGTTACCTCAGCTAGAGGATTTTCAGCAGCATCTAATGACATATCAAAATATTTGTTCCAAACATTTGACTTAAACGATACCTTTCTCGTGCCGATCCTGGAGTGAAACGTTTGCCCACGAAATTTGTCATGAAGGCAGGCGTAGAACACTCGGACCAGGTCTTCCTATATTTGGCATTGCATTCCAGGAATTTGACAATGTCGTGGTACTGTAGCAGAGACATGATTTCCACAAGATGCATGCGTTCTACAGTGAGTTTGTAGAATGCATGTTGTCGCACAACTCCTCTTTTACCAATATCTTTGTTGAAGGAATCGACGAGAGCCGGTGGAACTAGCGATACAACGGTAATGGGTAGAGAGGCAGAGGATGGTTCCCGTGATCTCTTTCCGGTAGGTCTGCGGGATGAGGAAGCCATTGGAAATGATTTTTGAAGCTTTGTGTGTGGGTAGAGAGTGAAGCTTGGTGAAGGATTTTGAGAATGATTTTGCAAGAAAGAGGTTTCCCCTTTTTGTAGATGAGGATTTACGGTTTTGGGAAGAGGAAAGACCAAGGGACAATAGACACTAGGTAGATGCAACTCACAATGTAGTGGGAAGTTTGAAATGTAAATGCACACTTAATGAGAATTTTGAATGTAGATGCATGAGAAGTTTGAAGGTTTTCTGCAGAAAAACTAAATTTTTGAGCGATGTGTCGACCATACCTCTGCATGCGTCGGCGCATACTGTTTAATTTTTGAAAAAGAAGAAAATTTTAAAGCGTGCGTCGACCGTTGCCCTGTTATGGTCGACTCATACAGGCAAAATTTGCAATTTTCACTATTATGCACATATGCTCACATGTTTGATGCATAAATAGAATGCCACACAACATTTAAAGATCCAAACAAATATGGCATAAGAAACGATACATATATGTACAATATTTTCATGTAGTACAACCATTTAACTATGAAGGTTGAGAGAGAGAGAAGGGTAAAGGAACAATATCACCTAAATGCCAGAGTAGCTTGATGAACAATACACTTGTGCTTGCAACAACATCAGATTGTTAGAAGTACAAGACTATAGTTCTAAATGAAATAAGATAAATCCAGCAATTTATAATGCCCGTTCCGAAATGTCGAGAATACCAAGTTCTCGGCGAATATGAAAGAAAGGTTCAGTAGCTAGCGGCTTTGTGAAAATGTCCGCTAGTTGATTTTCAGTATTAACATGTTCAAATACAATATCACCTTTCTCTACATGATCCCGAAGAAAGTGGTGTCGAATTTCGATATGTTTGGTGCGAGAATGCAACACAGGATTTTTGGTAAGATTAATGGCACTTGTATTGTCACAAAAAATGGGAATACGTTCGAGTTTGAGGTTAAAATCCAATAGTTGTTGCTTAATCCATAGGATTTGAGCACAACAACTACTGGCGGCAACGTATTCCGCTTCGGCGGTTGACAAAGCAACTGAAACTTGTTTCTTGCTATGCCAACTGACCAAAGAATTTAAAAAAAAGTGACAAGTGCCACTGGTGCTTTTCCTATCAGATTTGCAATCGGCAAAATCGGAATCGGAGAAACCTACCAATGAGCAATCATTACCTTTGGAATACCATAGTCCATACTTCGGAGTACCGGATAGGTATCGAAGTATTCATTTGACAGCTTTTAGATGGGATTCCTTGGGCATGATTGATATCTTGCGCACATGCACACGCTAAACATAATGTCGGGACGAGAAGCAGTAAGATAGAGAAGTGATCCAATCATACCTCTATACCGTTTTACCTCTACGTCCTTACCGTTTTCATCTTTATTCAAGTTTGTACATGTTGGCATGAGGGTGTCAATGGCCTTGGCTTTTGCCATGTCAAATCTCTTGATAAGGTCCAAACAGTACTTTGTTTGACTCACGAATGTTCCTTCTTTGAGTTGTTTAATTTGCAGACCGAGAAAGTACGTGAGCTCCCCCATCATACTCATCTCGAATTCACCCTGCATGAGATCCGAAAACTCTCTCACGAGATTCATGTTAGTAGACCCAAATATAATATCGTCTACATAAATTTGCACTAATATCAAGTGCTTTCCTTGACGTTTAATGAAGAGAGTTGTGTCAACCTTTCCTCTTGAGTAACCTTGATCGAGTAAAAATTTACTTAGTCGCTCATACCAAGCTCTAGGAGCTTGTTTGATACCATATAAAGCCCTTTTTAGTTTATAAACATGATCAGGATACTCATGAGATTCAAAACCCGGAGGTTGTGCGACGTAGACCTCTTCATTTATGTGACCGTTAAGGAACGCACTCTTAACATCCATTTGGAATAGTTTAAAGTCTTTTGCACAAGCGAAGGCAAGGAGAAGGCGTATAGCCTCGAGTCGGGCAACCGGCGCATAAGTTTCCTCATAGTCGATGCCTTCCTCTTGGTTATACCCTTGCACGACTAAACGCGCCTTGTTACGGTTTATTACTCCGTTTTCGTCCAACTTGTTCCTAAACACCCATCGGGTGCCGATTACTCGATGATCTCGCGGAGGAGGGACAAGGTCCCAAACCTCATTTCTAGTGAACTGATTTAGTTCCTCCTGCATTGACAAAAACCAGTGTTCATCGAGTAGGGCTTCTTTAGGGTTTTTAGGTTCCATTTGCGAAACGAAAGCGAAGTGATAACAGAAATTACTTAGCTTCGATCGAGTTGTAACATCCTTTGAGATATCTCCGAGAATGTTGTCGATTGGATGGTCTTTGGGAGACTTCCAAGCTTGAAGGAGATCATCGTTTGAAGGCGGATGAGCTACCTCGATTTCCTCATGGTGTACATCTTTATCCTCCTCAACTTTGACTTTGTCGAGTTGATCAATCCCCGGCTCGCCACCTTTGAGTATGTCTTCTGTAGATTTACCTGCACCATGAACAACACTACCCTTTCCGACGTTTCTCGGATAGGATTCATCAAAAGTGACATGTACAGACTCTTCCACAGCAAGTAATCGTTTATTATATATTCTATATGCTTTACTCGATTGAGAGTATCCGAGGAAGATACCTTCGTCGGCCTTGGAATCGAATTTGCCCAAGTTTTCCTTTCCATTATTTAATACAAAACATTTGCAACCAAAAACATGTAAGTGAGAAATATTTGGCTTTCGCCCTTTTAAAAGCTCATACGGTGTTTTGTTTAGAATGGGGCGAATGAGCACCCTATTCAAAACATAATAAGCCGTACTAATGGCGTCTGCCCAAAAATATTTCGGTAAACCACTTTCGTTAATCATTGTTCTTCCCAATTCTTCCAAAATTCGATTTTTACGCTCCACAACCCCATTTTGTTGAGGAGTACGTGGAGCGGAGAAGTTATGATCGATACCATGGTTACCGCAATATTCTTCAAATAAATGGTTTTCGAACTCACCCCCATGGTCGCTTCTAATTGCAACAATGTTTGTATTTAATTTATTTTGGGAAAGCTTAGCAAATCTTTCAAAGGCGGCGAACGTATCGCTCTTGCTTACTAAAAAGATAGTCCAACAAAATCTAGAAAAATCGTCCACTATTACGAAACCGTAATAATTTCCTCCTAGACTTTTAATCCTAGACGGCCCAAATAAGTCCATATGAAGAAGTTCGAGAGGTCTCGTTGTTGAAACGATATTTTTGGATTTAAATGAGATCCTCGATGGTTCCCTTTTTGACAAGCATCACAAAGGTGATCCTTGGTGAACTTTATTTTGGGGAGACCTAAGACTAGATCTTTTGAGACTATTTTGTTTAGTAAGTCAAAGTTAACATGTGCTAAACGCCTATGCCATAACCATGAATCTTCACTCATTGTTACAAGGCATTTGTCACTTGTTAACGATACTTCGTTCAAGTCTAACATATAGACATTATTCACTCGCAGGCCATTAAACATACTCTTCTTATCATCATTATGTACAATTTTGCAACAATCTTTTGAAAACGATACATTGTATCCTTTGTCACATAATTGACTGATGCTAAGTAGATTGTGTTTAAGACCTTCGACAAGCAATACATCAGAAATAGTAGTGGAAGAAGGGTTACCTACACTACCTTTACCAAGTATTGCTCCACGGTTGTTGTCACCATAGGTTACATATCCTTTCTTCTTAGCCACGAAGTCAATGAAGAGTGATATGTCTCCTGACATATGCCTTGAGCATCCACTGTCGAGAACCCATCTTCTCTCGGTAGTCTCGAGGCATTGTACCTATGGAAATGCAATTAACACGAGAAGGTACCCAATGGCTTATTGGGTCCTGAATGGTGAGGAACGAAATGGTTGCATTTGGGCAGCCATTGATAAATGCCTTTAGGAACTAAAAATCTCCTAAATCTGCATTTAGCAATGGAGTGGCCTTTCTTGCAACAATAAAGACAAGAGAAATTTACATTTTGATTGCCTTTGCTATCTTCATCCTTTATAACATATTTATATTTTTGATATGGATTAACCATACTTTTTCGAAAGTTTGATTTATCGATAGCAAAGGTAATCTTGGGCTCAAGAGCCTTGTCAAGTTTGGCCTTTAGGTTTCTTACTTCACCTTGCCAAATGTAACAAGTATCACACCCAAAGTTCATCATTCTACTTCTAAGGTCCTCACAACCTGCTTTTGTGCTTTCTACTATAGAAGCCTTAAGTGCCTCAAGTTTCCTTTCGGATTCTCGAATTTTTGTTCTAAATGAGTAAAAAATTTGTTGTTTGAGGCAAGCCTTTTAAAGGCCTCTTTAGCTTCACAGTGTAAAGTATCAAATGCAGCTTGTAATTCATGATGAGACATACTAGAGGATTTTTCATATTTAGCATGTCGTACCTGTTTCTTTTTGTTCTTTTGATGAGCAGAGAGACATAGGTTTGCATTTTCATCTTCATCACTAGAACTTTCATCATCGAAGGAGTCGTTATCGTTTTCCCAAGCTATGTATGCTTTCCTTGGCTTTGATGATTTCTTGTGTGATTTGTATGATTCCTTTTCCTTTGTCTTCTTGTTCATCGAACAGTCCGGTTTGTAATGATCGGGCTTCCCACAAGTGTAGCACGACCCTCTAGTCTTTTTGCCTTTTGAGTCATCATCTTTAGAGTACCTCGATTGTTTCCGGAAGTTTACCAAGTTCTTCTCGAAATGTTGGATGTCGTTCTTTCTCACGTAACGATTGTAGCGTTTAACGAACAACCCCATATCTTCGCTCTTGTCCTCTTCTTCTTCGTCGCTCGAGGAATAATCACTTTGCTCTTTTGCTTGAGACTTTGAGGAGGAAGTCTTTAGAGCCATTGATTTCTTTTCACTCACCTTTGCTTTGTCTTTCTTTTCTTTCTTTTCATGTTGTTCTAGGCTCAAGAGTACTTGTTCGTGCTCTTGTAGTTTGCCAAATAATGTTGTCAAGTCTAATATGGTAAGATCATTCGCTTCTTTGATGGCGGTCACTTTCGGCTGCCATTCCCTGTTAAGACATCTCAAGATCTTATTAGTAGTAACATCATTGGAAACCGGCCTACCTAGTGAATGTAATCGATTGATAAGATGAGTAAATCTCTTTTGCATATCAACAATGGTTTCCCCTTGCTCCATGAAAAAGAGATCAAACTCTTGTGTTAGTGTGTTGATTCTTGCCAACTTAACATCGTTCGTCCCCTCATGGGCGATTTGTAGTGAATCTCACATGGCCTTAGCAGTAGGACAATGGGATACACGATAGTATTCATCTACACCTAATGAGGAGATTAGGATATTTTTGGCTTTCCAATCATAATTGTATTTCTTTTCATCATCATCGGTCCATTGTGCTTCGGGCTTAGGCACTAATTCATTATTCTCATTGGTCATGGTTATTTCAATTGGACCATTGAGAATAACGTTCCATATTTTTCTATCTATGGAATTTATATGCACCCGCATACAGTCTCTCCAATAACTATAATTTTCACCATTGAAAACGGGAGCTCTATTATAAGCCCCTTTAGGTTCGTTAGCCATTTTCTATCAAAGTTATATTTTGAAGCACGGAGTGAACCGGAGCTCCTGATACCACTTGTTAGACTATGGCACGGATCTAGAAGGGGGGGTTGAATAGATCCCAATTAAAATTTTGAGTCGGCGCTACCAATTAAAATTGGTTTTGAAAAATTGTTTTAAGTGCGGAAGCGGCCGAGGAAAATATAGTCTAAAATGAACCGTTATTGGAAAACCGGATATGCGTCAAGCCTATGGATTAGTGATAATGTAAAATACGAATCACTACACTCGTCACACAATCAAAGATTTGTTTCACTAGCTAGGATTCCTAGTTCCAATGATTCAAAGAGCAAACCAAACTAGATACACAACTAAGATAATTTTGGTTTAGGCAAATTATCAAACACTTGGTGTGCAAAAACACTCCAAGTGATATTTATGTTGAGTAAGAGATTTCAATTAGTCTAGTACAATATTTTATTGTACTTTGAATTCAAAAACAGAGTTTTAACTTCTTACTCAATTAATATCAAGGTTTGATAAAAGTGCTTATACAAAAATCACTTAATTTTTAAGCTAAAAACAAATATGCTGAAAAATAGAGAAGGCAAAGATTTGATGAGGCAGTTCCCCCGTCGTCCTCGCTTCGGGGTACGTCTGCCCTCAATTCTAAAACTACAATTGAAATGATTTAATAGATATCCCTTGTTGAATTTAACCGTTTATACAAGGATTGCAAAGCAAATATACAACAGAACTCTCAAGATGTTGAATGTTGCTTCCACTCCTTGTTCCTTGATTCAAGATGAATCAATCCCTTCGATTGTTGTTGATAGACCTCCGATTCCAGCCCCTTTGTTGAATAACCCTCAGTTCTTCAAACCCTTGGCCCGACTGATCTCAACTACAACAAATCGAACCCGAATTCTTCCCTTTAATATCACTGAATCCGCTACTAGATTGACGAAGACTTCCTCTTCTCAATCACCTTCGCTCAGCTGAAAATTGATGAAGAAATTCGTCCAAAAACCCCCAAACACAAACCAGTCTTGGAGGACAAAACCCTAACGGTTTTATTCAAGAAAAAACCTGTCACAAGCTTCAACCCGAACCGGATTCCCCAATCTCGGCTTCGAACCTTATCACCTTTAACCAATCACAAAGCACTTCAAAAATGGTTGTGTGTAGTTGATGTGTTGTGAGATGTTGAAGATGAAGATGATGAATCTTAGACACCTATTTCACTTTTTATTGTTTCTTTGAACACTTGAATCAATTTGACAAATGTTAGTTGATACAAGTAACTAGACTTCTATATATAGTAACCAACTTACCAACCAAAAATAACAGCTTTTCAAACAGAGTGGAAAATATTCAGAAACTGAATTTGCGCACGAGCGGTCGACCATAGCAGGTCTATGCGTCGATGCATGGCCTGCAATTTTGGACAGGCTGAAGAATGCTTCAGTATGTGTCGACCATAGGTCGGCGTGCGCTGACCCGTGGGAAAATGAAAGTCTCATGCGCCGACCCTGTGGTCGACTCAAGTCTTTCATGCGCTGACCCGTGACCAACTGCACTATGCCATGCGCCGACCTGTGGTCGACTCAAAGCCTCCATGCGCTGACCAGTGACCAACTGCATTATGCTATGCGCTGACCCGTGGTTCATGCGCTGACCCTTGTGGTCGACTCAAACCCTGCAAATCTGCAAAAATTCATATTTTTGTGATTTTCATGCATTTTGTCATGATCACATTTTATCCACATATGTTGTATGAAATATAGCAGTTTTAGATGAGCATAGAAAAGGATATGTTGCATTTGTTTTGTAGAAGTGGAATCGACAATGCTGATTCATCCATGGTGGTCATTTGTCATCATCGAAACCTATGATTGTGTGTTGTATGACAATTTTCCTTTACAATGACCTTCATATCAAATTTCTTAGGTAGGGACCTGAGAATTTTTCTAACCAACTTTTCTTGTGACATCTTCTCTCTCCAAGGCAATAGATGAATTTTCTATTTCAAGAACATTCATGTGAAAATCATGAATACTCTCATCATCTTTCATCTTTAGATTCTCAAATATGGTAGTGAGAAGGTGAAATCTAGACATCTTCACTTTAGATGTGCCTTCATATGTGGTTCTGAGAATTTCCCATGCATCTTTGGCCACAGTACAAATGTTTATTAACCTAAATATGTTTTTTTAACTCCATTGAATTGAACATTCAAAGTTTTGGAGTTTCAAAGAGCCAATTCATCTTCTTCCTTATACCAACCCTCTTCAGGCTTCAAGTTAGTAGTAGCCTTCCCATCTTTGTCCTTCACAATAGGATGTTACCAACCCTTGATGACAGCTTTCCATGTCTTGTTATCCATAGATTTTAGGAATGCCGCCATATGTGGCTTCCAATAGTCATAGTTGGTGCCATATAAGATGGGTGGTATGTTAACAAATTCTTTTTCCTTGTCCATGGTACCAGAAAGTATCTTCCCCAGATCTCATCCAGAAATAGAGCAGGATGTCTGCTCTGATACCAATTGAAATTCTGGTATTCAGATATCAGATGTCGTATCTCATGTCACGACAATAATATCAGGACTTCATATAACAATAATAATAAGGATGTTAAAATGCACTATTGAAAGTAAATAACACATATGATTGTTAACCCAGTTCGGTGCAACTTCACCTACATCCCGGGGCATCCAAGTCAGGAAGGAAATCCAATATAATAGTATTAGTTTGAAGACCTCAATAAACAACCTCATGTTTACAATCTTTTCACCTAATCACTACCCGTGTTATTTCTATCTAAGACCCTCATAGATATGACACCCCTCTCACTTCCCTTCAATCACACACAATGATAATGACTTTAATCAAATAATAGAAGACACTCTTCCAAAAACATATAATTCACTCTTGCTTAAAAGTTTATGAGTGATTAACAATTACAACACAAAGACACAGTCTCACTTTAATATCAACGAGATATAAGAGTGGCTCACAAATAACAAAGAACATTAAAATCCTAATTTCACAATACTCAAGTGTGGCTCTCACTCTAATAAATTAGGTTAGTAACGTTCTCTTTAAATATTCTTTGGTAAGCATGGACATAGGCTTAAAACCACACCATATCCGATATGGGCTATTGCACAAAGTCTACATAATCTTTTGCATAAAATCAGGAACAAGATCACTTGTTTCCTAAAATGTCTCAACATCCATTTTTATGAAATAAATGAAGAGCTGGAAACGAAACAAGAGTTCCTCAAATAAACCTTCTTGGATAATCATATATGATAGCTGAATATACAGAGAATCTTTAAAGATCTCATTATAAAATAAGTCTTCCAAGAAGTAAAACAAAACATGCAAAGAAGTCTGATCAACATGTTAAGAATTTTGCTCAACATCTTATTGTATTACATGTTTTAACAAAATTGATGTCAATCATAAAAAAACAGACCTAACATTCCCTAAATGAGTGACTCTGTTAGTCCTAGCAGCACAGGCCTTTCTTCATAAGGTTACAACCATATTTTTTTTCACATACTTAACAAATACAGGAATATCAGCACAAACAGTCTCAAAGTTCTTCAAGTGTTCAACAAACTCTATTTGTTTATTAACATACATGATGTTGTTCCAAATATCCATGACATGTTCTTATCTTATTGATTTAACATACTCTTTACATTTCATAATAATGTTTTTTGAAATATGGAACGAACACAACAGATGAGTTGAATTTGGAAACACAACTTTCATGACATTCGTAACGCAAGTTTCTGGTCTGTCACCACGACCTTCGATAGAAAATTCTCAGAAGAGAATAACCTTTTGATCTTCTATAATGTCCATTTGAATTTCTCCTCCCTTTTATGTTCCAAACAGGCAAAGCCTACCGAAAACGTCAACTTTGCTGACGTAACACCAACAATCTCAAGCAATGGTAGTTGATACCTGTATGATCACGATGCAAATAATAAAAATCTGATAAATCAAAGTATATGGAAAATATATAAACAATTAACATCTGGCCATTAACTATTTTGTCTTGTATGTACTCCCTCCGTTCCTTTTTAAGTGTCATTTTTTGACTTTATACACATACCAAGGAAGCTAATCATTATTGTTACTTTTCAAACAATAATTCTTGTTTTACCTATAATACCCCTAATTATTTATTACATTTATTTTACTTTTTCTCTCTCTATAATAATTACTTAGGGGTAATTTTGACAAAATTGCAATTAATACTACCTTGAACTTTGCAAGTGACAATTAAAAAGAAACAAATTTTTTACAAGAAATGGACACTTAAAAAGGAACGGAGGGAGTACAATAGAAAATCAACACCAAATGAAACATATCCAACAACTTCACTGAATCAAGATGTGTCAAAAAGATATAAACAATAACATTTGAGTCTTCCCTATTTCTAGTTCAGCACATGTATTTTTCTCTATGAATAAGGCTCAAAAACATTTGCATTTCCATCAATAGACCTTTCTTGCTTGCATTGTATGTAGCTTTAGCTTTATACACCTAGCTAACACTAGTGGGATTTTTTGGATCTTTGTCTTTCAAAGCAACAACTATGTACCGTGGAGCCATGTTGTACTTTGTCATATCATTCACAAACTGTCTTTCATGAACTTTTAGACGACCTAATATGTCATGGCCTTCTAAATCCTAAGATAGTTTATGATTGTGCAACTCACACCTAACTATCACCTTCCAACTGCTACCACCTGACACAGGTCTCATCCTAAAAGGATATTTTACTTTCATGCTATAAATTCCCTATGAGGATTTATTCTTTCAAATGCATTCTTACTTTTAAAGTTTTCTCCTCTTTCACAATCCATAATCAATTTATCATTCCTACATCGCTTCCCGTTTGCAGTATCAAAACAAACAGTCATAATAATACCATGTTGTTTACCAATAGTCTATGCCCATGCTAATACTTCAGATCGTGACTTAAATATCTGTCATTTACATTATATAAAAAGTATACTATCAATATCCTATAGAGGCGAGAAAACATTTAAATTAACTTGTTACATAGAAAACATATCGCGTTAGTGGTGAAAAATTGTGTAAAATCTGTACATGAATCTGTAGATGACTTTGTCGGCTCTGAACCGCACAAGTATAACATTTTTCTACTTTCTACACTGCTATAGAAAATTTGGAGTATGGCCAAAATTTTCGGTATACCAGAAACCTTTAAATTTCTAGTATATCATAAACTTTGAAATTTTCGGTATTCCAGAAATTTTAAATTTTTGAATTTTTATTTTTTTTCGAAAATTTCAATAATTTTTGATATGGATTTAAGATTTTCCATAAAAATATCAGAATTTTTAAATTTTCAATTTTCTTCATCGAAAATTTACAAAAGCTAGATAAAAATGCAAGAATTTTCAAAAAAAAAAATGCTTATCAAAATTTCGCCGTAAATTTCATTTTTGGAATATTAGTAAAATATTTTTTTTTTTAAAGTAAATTTTCATTAGTAAATATGAGGGAAGTGTCATGTACAAATAAGGTGTGTCAAAATAAATCCTCCAAAATCTCCGTAACACATCCATTCCAATTTGGGCTTCTTCACTTATAGGCCCAATTCTTTAACAGTCATCATTTGAATTTGCCACGTAAGTCCAACAAAGCACCTTTTTAATTATTACATCGCCGCCACAGGTAACGGCAGCAAACCACCGCCTCAACCGTTCTCTCGGCGCACAACCAAACAGACTCAACTCCTCAAAACAGAGAAGAAGAAAATGAACAACGAACGAAAAACGCGCGTGGCATTCACGATCGCCACTTTAGCAGCTGCGATAATCTCCATCATCTTCACCGTACGCCGCCGTACGAGGCGGAAGCAGCGCGTGTCTCTTTCGAATTCGTGTTTCTCACATTCCGAACCGAAGCCACAGTCAACATTTAAGCGAGTCTTAGCTGATAACTCCTACTCTCCGTTTAAGCATTTGAGCTTGAAAGCCTCCGGTAGTAGCGGTACGTTTGGTTGCTTTGGAAACAACGGAAAATAAATCTTACGAAAATTCATGTGTTCATATCTTGATTCTCCGTCGCAGTAACTTCATAGTTTTGTTTTCGCGTGTTCGCTTGCTTCCGATTGTCTGAGGACTTTTATTGTTGAGATTTTTTTATTAAGGTTAGGGAAATGAATGGGTGAAATAGTTTCATTAATCTAGTTTAACCTAGTTATCAGTGTAAACACGGTAGAATTTCTTGATGTTTGATATAACTTAATTGATCGAGTTATAAATTTGAAATAATGTGATTTATTTGAAATTTGGCGCTGAGTATGAAAGCTAGATCTAGAAATTCATTGTTTATGTTTCTTTTGGATTCACCTTGATCTGCTACATTGAGTTTTGTATGCAAGATTGTTAACTATTAAGGACAAGCTGAGTGTAGTGTTTTTTGTGTGTGCAGAGAATGGTTCAAATTTGCATCCGTTTGAGGCGGAGATTACGGCATTATTAAGTAATCACCAGCCTGAAATTGAACTTGGAGCTGAGAAATTAGAAATGAATGATTCATATGTTTGGGTCGATACAGAGATGCAGTTAAAGGAGCTGGTCAATGTATTGAGCAAGGAAAGGTTCTTTGGTGTGGATACAGAACAACATAGCCTGCACTCTTTTCTAGGCTTTACAGGATTAGTTCAGGTATTTCATGTTGTCGCCGAAATTTCTTTGATTACATTATGACAATAACTTAATTTTTGATAATTTTGTTCATGATACAAATGTGTTTTTATGTTGTCAACCAGATTTCTACTCAACAGGAAGATTATTTGATTGATACTATTGCCCTGCATGATTCTATGGAAATTCTTCAGCCAGTTTTCGCTAACCCTTCAATTTGTAAAGTATGTAAGTTATTGGTGTCATGTTTTTCCCTGTGCAGGGAGGAGGGGGGATGATGGTTCCAATTTCAATAAGTTGATCTTTTTAAGGCTAATTTCTTTTAGGATATAATAAAGTTAGAATAATTCAGATTCTTTTTACTTTTTATATATACCTAGGCTGCACCACATATTTGGGATTAAATTAAAGCATAGCATTTATCATTGATATTTTAATTTATTTATTTGTCTCTGTTTTTGTTGTCCAAATATATTTGCTTCAGTTTTTTTTTTCAATGGAAAATTTGTGGATAGGTGTTCCATGGGGCCGATAATGATGTTCTTTGGCTACAGAGGGACTTTCACATATACATTGTTAATCTATTTGATACTTCAAAGGTAATATATTCACGTGTTATCATGTTGCCTTATTATGCATCCGATGCCATTTACATAGTACCATGCAAAATTTCTCCTCATGCATGATAGTGTACGAGAAGTCTTCCATTTACCACTGACCTGGAACTTATTATATATCTGTGTTCATGTTGTGCAGGCATGTGAGGTGCTATCAAAACCACAAAAATCACTTGCTTATTTACTAGAAACTTACTGTGGTGTAATGACAAATAAATTATTACAGGTTTGACCTGATTATGCTTGATTTCCTGCATTGAATGAATTCACTGCTTGTCATCAATGATGTTGTAGTTGTAGATCTTGTTAGCATGGTTATATTAAGTAGAATGCAATTCCCATGTTTTTCATTTATTCATGTAATAAATAGGAAAGATGAATCTAAAATGAATTCTGTGTTCTCTAAAAGAATGATAGACTTCTTTAGTGGCTTATCTAGAATGTGAAAGTTTATTAACTCTCTTTTGCGAAGATTTTGTAATTTTCTTTTAATTATTGTTTCACATGTTTAGTCAGATAAACTATAATGATATTTCTCTTATGCACATGGGGTTGCAATTTTAACTTGTAATAAAGGAATTCAATCCCAAACAGTTGACTTGAGTTTGTTGAACTGATGAGGATGACGTTAGAAGTATGAATAAAAAAGATTATAATTGAATGATCAAGTTATACTATTTATTGAGCTAAAAGAAAATGCTAGATGTTTAAATAATAATAAATAATAAATTTTCCCTTTACTCAGTTAACTAATGACGCCTTTTCAGATACTGAATAGAATTACTATGTCTTTTATATGCTTGATTGTAGCGTGAAGACTGGAGACAGCGCCCTCTCTCAGAAGAAATGGTACATTATGCACGAACAGATGCACACTATTTGTTGTATATTGCGAACTGTCTAATCGCTGAACTAAAACAACTGGACAATGGTATTCCTTCTTGACTCATATTGTGGTTAAAGATAGCAAATAGAAACTAGAAATTTCTCACATAAAAGCAATAAGCATTTTAGTAGACTGAAGCTTTGAATATCTACCTTGTCAATCTCTCTTTGTCCTCTGTTATATCTTTTCCATACCCAGAAAAACCAGCAATAGAAATAAGCAGACTGTTTCAGAATGTGCTAGATCTGCAACCCATAATTGCTTTAATGAACTGACTGAAGCAATGAGCTTTTTTAACAACTCGTTAAGATTATTCTTTGTTAATGTTTGTTCAAAATTCTGAATTTGTTGTTGTATCAGATAACTCTTGTTCCGATGACAAATTCCATTTTGTTCTCGAGGCTAGTCGGCGTTCAAACATGACTTGCTTACAACTTTTCACAAAGGAGATTGAAGCTTCGCCCGGAGAATCTGCTGCATTATCATTATTTTCACGCCATCAGAGCAATCAAGGCTTTCCTTCAATTTCCAATGAAACCCAGGTTTGCTGCTTTAGTATGGATTTGAAGTAGTGTGAGTGATTAAGCTTGATATATTGTTCTAACGCGATTCTATGGTTACAGTTTCTTTATACCGTGAGGCAGCTTTGCACATGGAGAGATTTGATGGTGAGTTATGTATAAAGGCTCCTTAAGTTTAGCTACCATTCAAGAACAGTTTTGTTACTATAACTATACCGTTTTCCACGTCTTTGAGTTGAAGACCACTGTAACATGTTAGTTTGCAAATTATAAGATGGAACAGGAATTTATTTTCCGTGTTGATAATCGAAGGAGAAATCTTAACATGCATGTGGTTTACACATGAGAAACCTTTTGGAAATAAAACATTGGAGTTATACTGGTCTTAAATAAAGGAAGAAAATTAACCAAGTATATTGAAGGTTGCTTAAATATGTTTAAATTTATTCCAGTTGAAAATACTTGACATTTGTTCCGTAACTAGTTGGTGATAATCCGTCAAGTCTATAGTAATCAAAATATTTAGGATGAAGTTTTGTTCTAACGTAATTTATGACCAAAAGAATATGCAAAACTATGTCAAACTGTATCTACTCTTGGTTACAAATTTGATGCGGTGCTGATCATTTTCTATTTGATTTTAGAAAATTATATTTTTAGCTTCATAAGCTTATTATTCGTTGGCATGTTCATCCTTTCAGGCACGTATTCATGATGAAAGCATAAAATATGTACTATCAGACCAGGCAATTATTGCTTTGGCAAGTCAGCTTCCAGCAAGTAACTCTGAAATATACAACACCATAGTTCAGACTGATGTCAATGCAGAAACGGGTCTGAGCTCTTGCATCCCTTCCCCATCTCCTGTTGTTTGCAGCCACCTGAGTGATATCTCTCGTCTGCTTGCAAATGAGTTGGTTAACCATGGTGATATTTATTCTGTGATTCTTCAGAAGTGTCTAGGTCAAAATGGAAGTTGTAAACTTAACATATTTAATTATGCTTTATTGGTTAATAGTAACCCGAGACCGACCTTATTATCCTATAAGCACTCAAGCCTAAAAAATCCTCGACAACATTCACGGAAGGCTTCTCGAAATTCATTCGTTAAAAAATTCTCTTGCAAATCTCCTGTTTATCACAATTGCCGGATATTTGCTAATGATGGGAGACTGCTTTGTTACTGCGATCGGAAGAAGCTTGAATGGTTTGTACACTTTTACTTGCTTTTATTCCATTTATAAAAGAGACCAAAAGGTGCTGCTTCTACATGATAAATGTTCAATTCTCCAGGTACCTTAACCGTGATCTAGCAAAGCTTGTTGAGGAGGAACCCCCAGGTATAATGCTTCTTTTTGAACCCAAAGGCCGCCCAGAGGATGAAGGCAATGATTTTTATATCCAGAGTAAGAAAAATATATGTGTTGGATGTGGTGAAGGAAGTCACTACTTACGATATCGAATAATCCCGTCATGTTACAGAATACATTTCCCTGAGCATTTGAAGAGTCATCGCTCTCATGATATTGTCCTACTTTGCGTGGATTGCCATGAAGTTGCCCATGCTGCTGCGGAGAAGTATAAAAGAAAAATAGCTTCCGAATATGGGATTCCTCTGTATGTTCGTAGAGTAATTCATCCAGGGCAAGAGACTGAAAAATCTAATGATGAGGGAGGTGTATCTCCATTACAATTACGATCAGCTGCTGTGGCTCTTCTACGTCACGGGCCAAGAATGCCTCTTGAGCGACGTGAAGAACTGACTGAGGTTTGATCATATTTTTGTCTGTTATTGATTGCCAAGCCTATGTACTGAAGACTAAACCCTAATAACTTGTTTTTCTCATTATTGTTATTGAAAAACTTAGACTACAGGATCTTCTATTTATGATGTAAGTTTTTTTTTCTTTCTAGATTGTAAAGAAATATTATGGAGGAAGGGAGATATCTGAGGAGGATCTAGAAAGTGCTTTGCAAGTTGGCATGCGGCCTTATGAGAGAAGAAGATATGAGAAAAAGAGAGGGGTAACATTTAAACATTCCACAGGAAATGCTGTTGCAGTGCCACAAGGGGAAAATCATGCTGATCACGCAGCTGGAATTATTAGTAATGTGGACACATTGAATATTGATACTCTTGATGATTCATATGCAAATGAAGATACAGTAAGTGGAGATAACAGAGAAGATGATTTCGGAAATACCATTTTAGTTAAAACTACAAATGACGATGACGATGATAATGACAATGATGATGAAACAAGTAACTCTGCTGTAAATGTTGATGAGAGTCTGAGCAAAAGCCAATCAAATGTTGCTGGCGATTTATCTTATTCCAGAGACGGAGAATCGCTCAGAGATGAAGATTCAACACAAGCAAAACACCATTCAAAACTATCGCTCTTGGGACATGGTCCACACGGGAAACACGTTGTAGATCATTTATTGAATGAGTATGGTGAAGATGGCATTCGAGAGTTTTGTCAAAGATGGAGACAAGTATTTGTGGATACTTTAAAACCGCGTTTTCTTCCTGGTGGATGGGACATAAAACACAGGTAGGACTAGTAATTATTTATTTTTCTACTTGCTCGAAAAAAATATGTTGGCTCTCATTTAGGTGCAATTAGATTGTTATGTGAAGTGCATTAATAATAACATTATGCATAACAGAAACTGAATTATTATTCCTTTCTCCGGCGCTTTGATTTTGGACGCTATTTTGCCAGTGGAAAGAGGGATTTCGGCGAGTTCAGTGTATACAACCATCTCAAAGGAGCTGCTGCTGCTGCTAGTTTGGAGTGACTATGCAGGTTGAACAAGTAACATGCATATTTTTGTATTCCAATGCTATCGAATTTTCAATAAGATATGGCACCTCCTCTAAGGTTATTTGCCTGTACTCTTGAACAACAAAAATTTCGGATTCTCTGCCCACCTTGTTTTGATAATTCCATCAACAATATTGTTAGTTTTACTATTCTCGATTAGTATTTAATATATCGTTTTTGTTGTAAAAGAACGCAAGTTACAACATTTATGCACATGCTTCAATTATTTAAAAATTGAAATAAAAGCATTCTCGTGAAGTTAACATGGAAAAGTGTTTCAGACATGACAACCCTTTGGGACGGACACCTAGTGTGTTCAAATACCTAAAATTCTGAGGCAAATTCTTTAACTATTAAAGTAGCACTCTTAGCTGCAAAATAATTGTTTAAGATGGGTATAATTATTTGAGAAAGTTTAGGTTGATTTATGAATGTTTAAGATTGAGAAATGGGGGGAATGAGTTATTGCATTTGTGTGGACTTAGTATTTGATATGAGTCACTGAGCAATTCTTCCTTTCAACTACTCCATTTTATTTAGGAGTCTTTGGTGCTGAAATGTTATGAAAGATATCATGCCCCTTACAAAAAATTTCAATTCTAGGACTCTATACCATGGTTACTCCTGATTGATTCAATCTTCGCAGATTTTTCGTTTTACACTTGCTTTGCAAACTTTTTGAATACCTTGAAAGCCTTGTTTTTCTATACTAAAAATAGTCTCCAAGAACTCTAGAAAAATCATCGACAATAACTACAATAACTAAAGTATATATATTACCTCCAAAGTTGTGTCTTTGATGGACCAAATAAGTTCATATGGAACAATTGAAGTGGCCTTGTATTTATTACCATATTCTTTGATTTGAAAGTTGATTTGGTTTGATTTTTTTGACATGCATCATATATTCTATCTTTGATAAATTTTATTTTGGTAAACCAATAATAAGATCATGTTTGACTAATTTGTTTAAATGTTTCATATGAATATGAGTTATTCTACTAAAAGAGTATTGGAAAGATTATAGATATTATAGTGTAGAGAGGTTGAAACTATCCTAAAGTTAGAGAACATCTTGCTAGATTGATGATGTTCTAAGTTACGATCTTGTGTTTGGTTGTTAATTGGTTTTATGGGATTTGAGCTGGATCCTAATGGGATCGCCTTGTAAAAACTGTTTTTTTTTAATTAATCAAATTTTCTTGATTAAAAGATGGTTATTCTCTTGTGCCAAAGCTATGAAGCATTATTGATTACCACAAGACATTTTATTTTCATAGATAAATCATCTAAATAAATCATAAAAATATTATTAATTCTTTTACCCATAAACTTTGTCTCATGAGTGATTTCATCTTTCAATTATACATTCATCTTTGGTGAAGTTGATTTTGAGATCTTTGTCACAAAGTTGACTTATGCTCAGAAAGTTGTGTTTTAATCATTCTATACAGAGTACATCATCAATTGTTGTGAAAGATAGTGATTCAGCTTTGCTTATGTCAATAATCTTTCATTTGTTGTAGTCTTCATATGCGACATATCCCTGATCTTTAATACTAGAGATGAAAATTTGTCATTGTCTACGGTCATGTGCTTTGAACAACCACTATCAAGATATCATAAATTTGTAGTGATCTTCAAGCATACATACAAAACAAATCATGATTTGTTAGATAACTAGTGTGCTTTGGTCCTTGATAATTAGTTCCTTTCTTAATCCGCATATAATGATCGTCAGGAACACTAAAAATCTTTATATAGCAAACATTAGATGTGTGACATTTTAAACCACAATAGAAACATGTAGAACCAAAGTTGTTTCTATATTTAAGAACATAAGACCTTGTTTGAACAAACCTTTGCTTAGGATGATAATGAATATTTTGCATTTTATTAACTTTCTCTTTATTGGATTGATCACTTGCCTTGACAAGGATAGTTTTACTAATACTTAGTTTGTCTTTGTCAAATTTTAAATAACCAAGTCCACTAAAGACACTTTTCAATCCAATTATTTTTCTTTTCATATCTTTCAATAACTCTTTTTAATTGGACAATTTAAAAAGAAAGAGAATTACAATCATTGCATGTAGAATTCTACTTTTCTTTGTCAAAATCTTTTTGCATGGTGTCAATTTTCTCTTCGAAGAGATGGAATTTATTTCTTTTGTGTTGGTACCATTTTGTACGATATTTTACATTCATTGAATAATTTGTTTATTGCTTCTTGTGCATCATTATCATAAAAAAAAGGTTTTCATTACTAACCTCATATTCTTCGTCATTTGAATGATGTGATGTCATCAATGCAAAGTTAGCACGCTCTTTATTTTTAAATTAGAGGATGAACTAAATTCACTATCTTCCTATATTATGTAGGCTCTTTTTTATTTTGATTCATTTTTCTCTCTATGACAATTTTCTTAATAAATTTTGGACAATTCGCTTTCACGTGTCTTTTCTTTTCACATTCAAAGCAAGTGAAATTTTGGGTTGATGTAGAAGTTTCCTTCTTCTTGAAAAATTTCTTCCTTTTTGCAAAGTTTAAAGATTTATCATTATTGAAAAACTCGCATAACCTTTTGAAAAGAAGAACGAAGTTCTCATCTTCATTAGGTAAGTCTTCTTTCAATTCTTCCTACGAATCAATTTTTAAAACAATACTTTTGGATTATTTTTTTTTGAGTCTCATGCTAGTCTTTCAAGTTCAATCTCATGCTCTTAAAAAGTTTTTCGAATAATGTTGCGGACGTGATTTTTGATAGGCTTTTATTTTCCGATATTGCTGTGACTTTCGATTGTCATGCCCTGGTTAAAGATCTAAGAATTTTATGATTAAGTTCATCATTAGAAAAAAAATTACCAAGTGCCGCCAAGTGATTTTCCAAGTGTGAGAATCTTTTCTGCAAGTCAAGAATTGATTTTTCGGGTTGCATTCTGAACATTTCATACTCTTGAGATAATGCATTCAGTTTTGATCTTTTCACTTCCATGTTCCTTCAAGAGTGACTTCTAACGGATCCCATATTTCCTTCGTTGTTGTTCATTGAGAAACACGAAATAATTAATCCATGCTTAGCGTTGCTTGAAGTAGATTCTTTGCTTTCTTGTCATAGAGAACTTTTTTCTTATCATCATCAGTTTACGAACTTTTGATCTTTGTTGTACGAACGTCATTGACAAAACCTGTGAGAGTTAATAGGCCATTTTCTATAACATCCCAAACTTCTTCTCCTTGTGCTTCAAGATGTGCTTTCCTGCACATTTCCAAAAATCATAATATTCACCCTAGAATAAAGAAGGATTATTATTGCTACCACTGTCTCTAAAAAACAAATTTGCGGAAGTCATTCGTTGGATCTTAGGAACAGATTACCTATAATCTACTCCGATGTAAAATGTAAGTATAGAGTGCACAAAAGGATGGAGTGAATTAGATTCTTAGAAATTTTATTGAGAAAGTAAAAAAAATTGCTTTAAGAATTTACTGGTTTACTTTTACTGGTTTTATGAGAAATGAAATGATGACTTATTTTTCTGGTTTAATAAATATAAGTGATATGCAGTCAAATTAATGCAGTAAAGTAAATTGCACAATGATATATCTTGGTTCCTCTTTCCAAACAAGAGTACTTCAGTCCCCTCACATCCTGTGGGAGATTTTACTAAGTCAGAATTCTTGTTACAGTTAACACCAGACTATCTTACAAAATTCTAACACAAGTAAGAAAGCACTTCACTTTTTATACTTTTACAATGTAAGAGAAAGGACCATACTTTCTCTTTTACACACTTATTATCACAACCTGATAAACAAGATTACAACGGACAGATGTAGAGGAGATATATTTTGGGTACAAATGATTGTTTGATCACTTTCCAAACACTTGTACAAATATTCTTCCCTTTCCTTAAACAATATGATCAAATGATATGTCTACTTAAGAGCTCAAAGAAGATAATGAAACTATTTATCTGATATGAAAATTATGCAGTAGAAAAAACTCTCTGTGAAATATTTTGAAAACGGCAAAAATATGTCAGGAAAGAGGTGATTTTGAATTTAAAAATTCCTCTATTTATAATGATCCATGCAGCTCTTGGTTTAAAAAAATTGTTGGAAAAGGATTATGAACAATTGTCGTGATTATGAGAAGGTTTAGATATGAAGAGAGGTGAAAAAACTATGCAATGATTCAGTATTATTCCACTTTGAACCAGGGTTAATCAATTAACAATAGGGTTAATCGATTACCCTTCTTCTAACGTGCAAAAATAAGAGGAAAATGGGATGGTTAATCGATTAACTTGGCCTCCTTACTAGGGGTTAATCGATAAAACTTATTGAAAATTCAAGTTTTGCTTGTGGAAGAGAAATAGTTAATCGATTAACATGACTTGGGTTAATCGATTAACCTATTGGAAAATTTTCTAAGTTACAAATGTAACTTTTTTCCATTTTGAAAATAATGCATAGAATGAGTTTGAATCTTTTTCTTTGAGCATATAAGGTCCATATCATAAAAACATATTGTACCTTAGCTTAAATTATTGAAATCCAAATGTCATAGCTTGATCAAATTAAATCTTGTAAACCATATCATTGAATCTTCTTTGCTAAGAGACTTTGAACTTAACTTGAAACACTTATTCCATTATTGAATATTTTCCTTCTTATATATATAGTTGTCATCATCAAAGTATCTTCCTAAGAGACTTGTCTTATCAACCACACTTATGAACTCAGTTGTAAATTTATTTTCTAAATCATATGCATTATTTTGTAGGTATCACATAACAAAAAAATGTGACAAGTAGACTTAAGCATGCGGTAGGGACCAAACAAAACAAGGGTGAAGATGGAAAAATGGTCAAATTTGGTGTGATATTGGAAAGCATAATGGATGTCTGAAATGTTATAATAATTTCCTCTACATAAGAGTTATATGTTGAATTTTTCATATTTCAGGAGGGTGTGTGTGAAATATCGGGATTTTTTAAAATATGTTCAAAGTACGATTCTATACCAGGTGAAGGAGAAGATTATTTGTGCTTGGACCGATCGGGTTAGACACTTTGAAAATACAACAATTAATATAGTTGAATCAACTCATTTTACATTGAAGAATTGGTTGAGAAATAGTAAGTGTGATTTATGTAGAGGTTGGGACACTGTGAACTAAATGATAAAAAATCAGCATAACGAGATACAAACATTATTTGATTATAGCATTAAAGTATTAAAACATACATTCGGAGATGACAATCTTCATTCGCGGTTAGATGGAAATATATCTCGAGCAGGATTGAATTTTATTTATCACGGAACCAAGCGAGCAGAAAAAGTAGATTCATATAGCTCAAAGTGTATTTGTACACTTAGGAAGACATAGAGTCTTTTGTGTGCTTGTTTAATTTCAAAGAAGATGAAACTTAATAGACCCATACGAATGAATGAGGTTTACACACACTAGAAAAAAGATTTGGTTTGATGATGATGGTGATGAAGTGTTGTAAATAGAATATATCTATCATCACTGAATGAGAAGTGGTTCAACAAAGATTTTTTAAAGTTGTTGACAACATGAAATTTCACATCAAAGAGAAGATGAGAAAGATTGCATACCTAGAAACCACAGATTTGAAACCACCTGTGGAACCGATAAAAACGGGTGCTCATAAGAAGGTCAAACCAACACTGAGTTACAACTAAAAAAAGCAGCCTCCTTCCTATTTCGACCATGTTGAGACACATTTTTTGGAATCTTCGATTCAAAAGCTCAAAAAAGTGTTATAAGAGGTGTTCACATTAGAAAACTATATCCTTCACCAACTTTGCAAAAATTCATCCACATTTAAGAGATATTGAATTTTATGCACAAATACATTGAATAGGTTGCGGATGTTAAGGGTGACGGTAATTGCGATTATCATATTGTTTCAACTTTTCCCGGTAAAGGAGAGGAGAATCATACATTTGTATGTCAACATCTTATCAAAGAGTTGAAGGAGCATAAGGAATCATATACGAAGCTATACGGGGAAAAAGAATATTTTGATGAAATTCATGAATCTCTTATTCCTTTTGTTAGCGGTCCAACACCAGAGGCAAAGTAAATGTGTTTCTCTAAAATAAGTCATCTTATTGAAAGTGCGTATAACAGGGTGTGTATGGACCTAGAAATATATGGTTTCTCATAAACATTTTTTCACTTCAAAGTGACCCACCTCAAAATCCGACTAAATGCATTATGTGTATTGGGTGGTGTTCCCTTGCAGAACAAAATTAGTTAGCGAATCGGTGGTTACAACGGATAACACTGGATCTTATTTTCCGATGTGGTGGAGGAGGGGATGACCTGCAAGATTAGCACTCCAACACTTAAGTCATTATGTGAGGGAGTAAAGTGAATGAAAATTGAATTTGAAATTTTGTACCTGAATTATTCACGCATATCCTTTATATAGTGGTGCGGTTATAACGACCCGTTATTTTCTAGACGTGTGACGGGGGAAGCCCTTGAATATATCTTAGATTTGGATTGCATGTACTCTTCCATAGGGTAGTTCCCCTGCACCACAAGTACTCCAAATGAATTTAAATTTCCTCTGAGTGGTCGGTTGATGATCATTTCGGTCGACCCGGAACAGGTGGCTTTCAAAAATACAACATTTTATTCAATTTATTTGAAACTGGGATGTCCTAAACCATAGATATTTCGGAGTGGACAACTCATTCTACAAAAGAAGATGAATCTTGGTCGGATAACTTTTTGGATCGGTTGAAGAGTTCACCAAGTTGAACGAGATTGACAGAGAATCAAATCAGCAACAATCAAAGGCGGAACCACCCATATATATAAACTTAAATGGTGATATCTCTTTTGATGCATCTTAGTTTCTATCTTACGATGTATATAGGTGGTAACTCATTTTTTGTATGTAATGTTGGATTGTTATTTTCAGTTATGTAATCTCTATATATTTTGATATGATTTAATGAATACTATCTAACATTACTTTTATAAATATTGAACCCTAAATTTTCTATGTCTAAAAACAAGTTTTGTTTGTATTTTGTATGTGTTTTCTATGTCAAAAAATAGGTTCTATTTGTCACGGGATTGAATCCGGATTTTAAACTCTAGACACTTTAAAAGGGTGAATCCATATTTTAATATCTGGAATATTCCATGAGACGAGATTGGGCTTCTAAGGTCCATATTAAACTAAAAAAAATTATAAATAAGGGTGCATCTCATGTTATTAACTAAGACAACACAAAATGTCTCAATATTTGTATCTCGTGTTTGTCTATTTCAATGAAGAGGCACCCCTCTTTAATTTAGCTTCATAGAAATCACTCGTCTTGTCAATTTGAAATCCACACTACAGAATATCTTGTAATACTCATACAATTGAAGAGTTGTGAAACTCTATTATTGTTCACTCTTGATTGATAATGAAGGTAAGATACAATTCATCAAGTTTGAGTTGAAGACGGATGAGATTTAATGGTTATGTGGAGTAGATTTCCCCGTTACGAAATAAAGGGTTCGATTGATGTGGATGTGATGGTTGCGAGATCGATCGACGATATTCTAAATATATTGAAACGTTCTCAACCATATCTAGATGATGAAATTCAATTTTGTAGAGTTGACGATATTCTAAATAGGTACTTTAAAATTTTCTGGTTTTTAGAGTTGAGTGTTTCTTTATTTTATGGTTTATGGTTAGGTGATGAAGAAGTAAAGTACAAAAAGTAAAGAACACCATAAATTATACTAGTTCCTCAAACACTTTGAGAGTACGTTTAGTCCTCTTACAAACTATAAGAGATTTAAATATAGTTAGAACTTTGTACAAGCCTAATCCTAGCTTATTTACACAAGCTTTTAACTTAATCACCTAGGAAAACAACCTTGTGATTTTACAACACGGAAAAAGAAACGCACTTTATTTTTCTAAACTTCTTGTTTCTAAACAATCATGGACAACAAGTTACAGACATAGATACTTGAGTTTACTGATATTTGATAATTATAAGTTTTGGTGCAGTAAGATAACACAAATCTCAACAGTAGAATTTCTTCCCTTTAAAAATATGGTAGATTACAATATATAACTTTGAGTGCTCAAGAACTATCACTTTATTTGAATATGAAAAATAATGCACAGTTCTTGAAAAATGAAAGTTGACAGATGCAGTGAAATAATCAAGAAAGAATTTTGAAAGACGTGTATTTTAATCAGAGAAAATATTTGTTGTTTCTATGGCAACATACACCTTTTGAATAAAGACATAGCTCTTAAAAAATATGATAAGGTGTGATTTTAATTGGAAAAGATACATAAAAAGGTGCCATAAAAAGATGCAGTATGAAACAATATTTTTCTGAAGATTACAGGTGTCAATCGATTAAGAGGGATGAACAATCGGTTGCACCTTTGTAACGTTTCAAAAAAATTGAATTTAAAACTAGTGACAAACAATTTTGCATCCCATGAAATAGGTTGTCATATTTAAAAAATTTGAAAACTCACTTAATGACAATCAATTGATGATCCCATGCAATCGATTGTCTTGCTTGGAAAATGATTTTTATTTTATTTTAAAGATTTAAAAAAAATTCTAAGTACCAAATGAAAAGTCACGAGTTTTCATATGATGTTATGAATTGAATTAGATGGATTTGAGCACTTAAGGTTATATATAAACATGAAAGGCTATATTTACCTTCACATTCTCCCCCTTTTTTATGCTGACAAAATAATTCATGATGATGGTTGTGCTTTCTTGAAAACGAAAAAGAACCCCCCCCCCCTATGTTGGATATCTCCCCCTTGATGTATGGATCTTGCTAAGATTTTATTTATATGGAGTGGAGTTATCAAGCACCTAGAAAAGGGATAGAACAACAAGCAACACAAGCATACACCTTTCTCCCCCTTTTGACATGATCAAAAATAAGGGAAGGATGGGTAAAATACAACATAGTACAGATAATATATTAAAGATAAGATACTTTCATGATAATTTAATAACTAAAACACCACATGTAAGTGAATTAAAAGTAAAAAAGGGAACAACACATATTCAAGTTTGAGTACATAATAGAAATAATAAAAAACATAAAACGAAAGCATAATAAAAAGATAAGATAAACTGAAATAGTCTTGGATCATGTTATTGTCGGGGTCTTCAGGTGCTTGGTAGGGTGGAATGTCCGTTTGTGAGTAGAGATAGGCAAATTGGTCGTTCATGGAAGTGTTCATATAAGACATGTAGTTAAACGGTTGTTGATTGGTTGGTCCGACTTGGTTGAGAGGTTGTTAAACCGGTTGAGGAGGAGGAGAAGCTTGGTCATCCATAACTCTATCAAGGTATTTGATGGTCTTGGTTTTATAGTTGTATTCCACGCCCATCTTATTGTTACACATCTTCATAGAAATAACATAATCACCTATTTCAATCGGGTCTTCATTGGTGAAATTAACATCATATTAAGCAAAAATCATGGATAGAAAGAAAGAATATGGGAGCTCCACAACATTATCCTAATAGGTAGCCATATGTTCAAGAATCAAATAAGCCTAGTTAACCCGAAGTCATTGTTTCATAGCATAAAGAAACTGCATTTCAGTATCAGTCAGAGTGGATTAAGTTGAGAATTTTTGAAGAATAACATATCTTAAAATGTAGTCAAGCAACCTGTCATCAATGTAAAAAATTCCAACAGACTAAGGATTTCTATCCGGAAGTTTACCACCAGAGCCATCTTCTTCCGTTTCTGAAAAAATGCATGCTCAGAGAGTCTAGCAATACCATAATAAAAATATTTTTTCACATACCCTTGCAGTGCAACATGCTTATTCATCATAATTTCTAATCCTTTAGATGGAATATTCAAATTTTCGCTCAACTCAACAGCAAAAAAAGCAATGGGTACTCCTTTGACACAAGAACTAATTACTCCATTACTATAGTTCATAATTGTGTAAAAAATCTTAACCAATTTAGGATAGTAAACACCATATATAATAACCAAATGATCAATATGTTGATTAAATCCTCAGGAAACTTAAAACATGGATATGAGAATGAGCTTAAATCCACATATCTTGGTGCAAACAAGGGTTTGGGAAGGAAATAATCAACATACCTCTTTTGTTATTGTTGAGAGAGGGACAACCTATTCAACTTTGAATCTAATGTAGAAGACCTTGTCGAATTGGATGAAGATGTCTTCTCTTTGCCTTTGGATTCCTTCCTACTCTTGAATTTTGGAGCCATTGATGAATATTTGAAGGTTTTGGTAGGTGTTAAATGGAGATTTTGAGGGATTTTAGTGGAAAAAAATGATTAACTTTGTTGAAGCTCTAATGGTGGTTGAGTGAAATTTGGAGAGGATGAAGAGATGGTGAGGGAGGCGTGTTTGTTGCACGCGCGCGCGCGCGAGAGAGAGAGAGAGAGAGAGATTATATTTTTAAATAGTGAGGGGCGGCTAGGGTTAGTTGAGGGAAGAGAGGAGAGGTCCAATATATATGGGGGAGAAGAAGCAATGTTATTGGATCGTAAAAATTAAAAGAATTACTAGTAACAATCGATTGTGAGGGACAATCAATCGATTGTCATGCGTTTTTTAAAGAAATAAATTAAGAGAAAAAAGCCAAACAATCGATTGTGACAATCGATTATCACAAAGTTGAGTTCCTCTCTGCCACGGTGAAAATATCATTTTCCATGAAGCATAATCGATTAATTCTAAAAAGAGAAAATAATTAATCGATTGCAACTTTTTTAAAAAGGAAAAACAATGTATGACAATTGATTTACACATCAATGCAATTGATTGTTACTACAAAAAAAAAATGGAAATTTTTTAAATTTTTGTTGGAAACCATAATTTAACATTCAACAAACCATAAACATAATCGAACACACATATTAGCAAAAATATACATAGACATAACATGATTACACGTAATATAAATTTGATGAAAATTTAAATAGTTAAAAGAATGGAGTAGAAGCGGAGATGCGGAAAATTTTAAAATTGCCGAATTTTAAATAATTGAAGACATATATGCACCTTTGATTTTATTGATGATCCATAGTGTCTTGTGAGTGATTATATGTCCTTTTTATCCAAGATCTCTAACTCTCTTCGAATTTTGTAAAACGGATCATTTGTCAAAGGTTTAGTGAAGATATATGCTAGTTGATTATGTGTATCCACAAATGTGACTTCGACATCTCCTTAAAGAACATTATCACATAGGAAATGATGTCGTATGTTGACGTGTTTGGTCCTTGAATGCATGACTAGATTCTTTGTTATGTTGATTGCACTCGTGTTGTCACATCATAATGGAAAACATTCGATATCAAATTTATAGTCATGAAGTTGTTGCTAGAGATATAAAAAATGTACGCAACAACTACCCGCTGCTATGTGCTCTGCTTCTGCAGTGCTAAGAGTAACACATGCTTGTTTCTTACAAGACCGGGATACTAATGAATTTTCTAGAATGTGGCAAGTACCACTCGTTTTTTTTCTATCAGTTTTACATCCTTCATAATCTGAGTTAGAATAACCAACTAAATCACATATACTAACTTTGGGATACCATAGTCCAACATTTATAATTCCTTTGAGATACTTCATGATTCCTTTCATGGAGGCGAGATGAATTCCTTTGGATTTGTTTGAAAACGAACACATAGACAAACATTAAACATAATGTTAGGACGACTTGCCGCCAAATAAAGTAAGGAGTCAATCATACCTTAATATTTTATCGATCTGTCAAAATATTACGTAGATTATGTATGAGGGCATAGAATCAATGATGTTTCAAAGAGGTGTCAATGAAGGAGAATAGCGATCCAAAACGTAACGGAATTTTAAAATTTCTCCTTTAGTGATCCTTACGAATGGGCATGATCAGTGATAGAATCGTTACCTCTTGTGGCGATTGAAACCTTTGATGCAGATCTACGAAGCGATCATGAACGTTGAATGGCGACAACACCTCTACTCAGTCCACATGAACGGATTCCTTCAATCTCAGTGCTAGCTGCTACGAATGAAGGCTTTGAGTGAGTGAGAGAGAGAGAGAGAGAGAGAGAGAGAAACAAAATTACAACTGCACAAATGCTTCTGCAAAAGGGTTCTATTTATAGAACCACTTGTGTGGGCTGCAAGCTAAAAAGTCCACTTAAGTGTATGTGGCCCATATCTTATGATATGTTAAAATCACTTAAGCGTGTAGTACCTTACCATATTTCGTATTCTACTTAAGTACATTGTACCTTACGATGTTATATAATTCACTTAAGTGCATTATACCTTACGGTGTTCCTTAGTTACTCTATCTCTCATCAACCCGTCCTTTTGTGTGTGACACTGTAGGTTTTCGCGACATTAGCAATTATATTAAATCACGTATTTAACATAATAAACAGTGAGCGGTATCTAGCAACACATCACTGCTATCCAAGATACAAAAATGTCATGTGATCTGACAAATCCTTTTGTGATAATACTTATGTGTATAATTACTTTTTTGCCCTTATGTCTATATTAAACACAAGGCATAGACTGTGTCATCCTTGTCCAGTTCAATATTGGGTCCGTAGACATTTATCCTGTTACGTAGGATGGATAAATTCCATCTAGGCCACTCATGTCCCTCAGCATGCTTCGTGGAGTACCCATCAATTGTCTTTATGGTCATCCAATTATGGACAATATTTGATCAGCAATAAGGCACTCGACTCTACATCTAGTGTACATAGTGGTTTCAGGTCAAAGGGTGGTATACATCATTATCACCATGGGAATAACTTATGACACCTAGCATAACATTCTATATAGTATTCTCATAGTGGGTCAATCCAGTATAAATATTACTCTTAATATTCATACTTATGTTTAAGATTTAATAACTTCTTATCCATGATCCATGAGATGTGATCATCAGTCTATATACATAACAGTCTTAATGCTTTAATGTTATCCCACTTCACAACAAAACTCGACTACGAATACTTTAAGAATAATGTCTTTATGTTTAATGGGATCTCATGATTAAGTCACACTTGATACATTAAACGGACTAACTATTCTAGGGACTTTATTAAACAAACATAATAAAGAAAAAATCTTTTATTATTAATAAATAATTCGATACAAGTACCAAAAGTATTGGCCTCTAAGGCTTACACTAACAAATATTATGCAGATTATGTATGAGGGCATAGAATCAGTAATGTTTCAAAGAGGTGGCGATGATGCGGTTGCCATAGCACGTTCCATTCTTTCTGAGGCACAGAATGTTTAGGATTACCGTCGGCAGAGTAGGAGTCGGGGATTTAGGATTAGGCATATGCAGTAACTAATGTTTTAATTTGTATTTTGGGATTATTTGGTCTATTTTTTCATACTTTTAGAACAAAGTTTATAATATTGATTGCATTTTTTTAATTAACGCGTTACCTTGTTCTATAATATTCGTGTTTATTAATGATTGAATCAAATAATGACAATATTAATCAACTTAAAATGACTTTAAATTAAAAAAAATACAAATTTAGGACAATATTTCTGACCAAAAAACATGGAGAGAAGATTTTGGAGATGTATTTTCGAATTTACCCTAGAAATATTCGCAGGTGCATCTATGGATTAAATTTTGACAAAAATAGGATAGCTGCTTAATTTACGAAGGATAGGGAGATTTAAAATGTATTCGGAGATGCATCTTCAAAAAAATATAAGGACATTTTTAGATTTTCAGAAGTGTGAACCACACCATAAACCATAAGGGTAACTCATTCTAACCTTAATTTATACGAAGGATTGGGAGATTTAATTGCCTTAATTTTTAACACTTACATTAGTTGAATGTAACCAATGGCTTCATGCATTGTGAGTTGCTGCAAGAGAAATCATATAAGACAAACTCAAAAAGAGTAACTCATTCTAACCTTAATCAAGTGTGTCAGACGGTTAAAATTCATCTATGATTTAAAATAGGCAAACAAGAGAAAGCCAACAAGACAATCTCAAAAAGTGTAACTCATTTTAACCCTAATCAAATATGTCTACTGTTAAAATCCATCTATGATTTAAAACAGGCAAACGAAAAATGGTATCAAAAGCATACATATTTGCTTATCAAGCAAAGATACATATAATCAAATGATCAATCAATTTTTACACTGCAACATGACTCAAAATTCACTGTACTCTTGGTGTATGTTGATAACATAATTCTTACAAGAAATTCCTTAAAAGAGTTTGACAAGTTCAGAAGAATTGGATAGTTAGCGAGTTTAAAATAAAAGACTTAAAGAATTTAAGTAGCACGCTCCAAGAGTAACTCTTTAATATGTCAGAGTTGTTTTGATCTTAGTAAGAGACCGATTTCATAGGACCAAAGCCAACACCAACTCCACTTAACCCTTCAATCAAGTTACTTCAAGATTCTACAGTCGCTTATGAAAATAATGATGAATATAGCTTATGCTACACAATAATTGAGTTGATTCCTTTCTTTTCCAACCATGGTTCATTATGAGAAAATTTGCAAAGTTGCAAGTACCTAACATTAACAAGAGGTAGAGACTTGTTCTTCTTAAGGAATTCATCACTCCAGACCTCTGAATTTGCATATGCAGACTAGGCAAACTGTTTGGATACCACAAGATCCTTATTTGATTATTGCTTCTTGTTTGGATCATCTTTGATTTCATGGAGAACAAAGAAGCAACAAACAATCTCAAGGAGCTTATTAGAAGCAAAATACAAACCCTTATCTTTTATTTCATGTGAATTATAGTAACTGTTGAATGTACTTAAAGACCTCAAAGTTTCATTCATAAAGCCATCAGTTTTCAGTTTTGTATTATGACAGCTAAAGTGCAATAGATTGTTATTTTGTCATGGCAAAAGTTCAACAAGGATTGTTCAAACTACTTTATATTTCTACTAAGGCCCGGTTGGCAAATTTCTTCAGAAAAACATGACCACCCAAGATTTCAACTCTTTCATATCCAAGCTGAACATGATCAACAACTATCATGCTTCAGCTTTTGGGGGCTATTAAATGACACTCAACACTATCAACAAGGAAATGCACTTGAACAAACTAGCAAAATTAAAGACGTCTTGCTGATCAAGTAAAGAGGAAAACATAGCCATGATGCTACAACTTGCTGTTGATTATAGCTCAAGGAGTTGGTTAGATCAATCCCATTTGTTGAGTTAGTTAGTCGCAGCTAGAAAGTTGTTAGATCAATAGTAGATTCGGTTAGATGATTGGTTCTATATATTGTAAAACTAAGCCTATTTGAGCTACAATCCAATCAATATACAAGAGTAGTTAATTTTCTTCTCTAAACTTCTCAAAGTGTTCTCTTTTGCATCAATGGATGCCATCTTCAAGAGTTACTCTGATGTTTAATGAACCAAATTATAGTGCTTCATTTTGCATGATAACATGATTTCCCTGCAGAACAATATTCATTTAACAAGGTGGAGCCGTACATTTCTTTTCTCTATCTGTGTATTGTCTAAGATCCATACCGCAATTACAAATTTTCCAAACATGTTCGCAACTTATCGAGCAAAAATGCCTCAAATATGTGCATTATAAGATGCATGGAAGCAGACACAATGGTCAGACTATAACAAACAAGGGCATCTTCCAATAGAACTCTACATCAGAACCATTGTAAATTACAATGTAAGGATAAAGCTGTACCAAAGAGTTTCGAAGCCAAACAAGTCAGTTAAAAGTACTATCATCATAAAACCAGTTACAATAACAATAGCTGTGACTTGTGATCAATGCCGTTGAATATATAGGTCCCAGATATTGGTACAAATTGTCTTGTTATGAGCTGCAAGGAACAAAAGTAATGCAATTATTCCCCAACTCAACGATTTATTCTTAAATAGGAGAAACAAAATGATAACCCATTCTTCACACATTCTTTTGAGAAATTTAGACGATTCTGTCATGTATTAATGTTGAGTGTGCTAGCTGAAACTATACACGCATGAATATTAATTAAGTCATAAAAAGTTGAAGTCCCTCAAAATGGATTTTATTAAATTCTTGTGCTGTCTTTCCATGCTAATTCTTTATTACAAACAACACTAGGTTTTTTTGCATTACTCGACTTGCTTTTAACTATTGAACAAACCAGCGCATCTTAATTCCACCAAAAGAATTTCTGTTGCCGATAATCTACTACTGATTCTGGGTGTATACTTACCATTACCGCACAATTTTTATGTGTAGCTTCTATAAAAGTAATTACTACTTCCTAACATTGCAATGCCATTACTCACAAAGGTTACTGTTGAGCTCAAATTTAATTCTTAGGAAACAAAACATGCATGTCTACATATAAATTATGAGTTTGAATAGATTTTTATAATAATGGGCCAGTAAACACATCAAGTGTCATAGTTTAGTTGACTTTTTTCTATGTGTTATTTGCTTATATGAATCTTTGTGTTTAGCTTTTTATTCATGCCCTGATCTTGCAAAAACTCAAAAGTGACTGAACTAAACCAAAAAGGCCTATAAAATTTTCATGTTAACAATATAAAGGTTTATACAAGTAAACCCAAGAAAATAAGAACAGAAAAAAAAAACTATTCCAGATGGGTTAGAATTGCAAACCTTGATCGCTTCTTGCGATGCAATTCCTCCAACCAAAGCAGCAACAGCATGAAGCTCTGCAGCCCCAAATCGACACATCTCGTTGATAAGGTCCTCAGCTAAAGTAGCACTATTGCATCCCAAGTCATTAAGTAGGCCAACTGCTGTGCTCTTTAATCGAGATATATCCTCGTCCATTGCACTGCAGCACATAAACAGTACGAACCTCAATCATAGGTCAGATAAAATGCTAGCCACACACATTATCATTCGAACTTTTCAACACACTCCCTCCCATTATTTGAAATTTATATGGGTCCTCCAAAATTTATGTAGAACCCACAGAATTTAGTGAGTCTTATTTAAATTTTGAAGAATGATATACTGAAATGTAGTGTCCTTGAGTAGTGCTGTCGAAGGCAGATTAGGTGGCAAGCCAAAAATTTGCCATATAAATATGGCGATATGGCGTAATGGGATATTGCAGAAGCATGATAGTATGTCAAAATAAAAAAGGGGAAATAAATAGTCTAAGAAAAGAAGAAAATTATAAATGTGGCCGTTACGGGATGAAGTTTGTCATGCGGCGGTGGTGGTCACCACGGGAATAAGGTTGCCATGCAACGATGGTGGTCACCGTGGGATGGAGGATTATATTACTTTTTGTAGGGTTTTAAAATGGGCCTCCCCATACACAACATTTAGGCTTGGGTTCAGATTTGGGCCACACGGTGAAACCTGTCTTCTCTTAATATTTTTGGGGTTTTCTCCTTTTCCGCCATGGCCACCTGCTTTATTGTGGCCATGATGGTTAAAATATTGATTTGAATAGTAAAATCCCACGAACTTGCAATTATGATTTACCCTCAGGGATCAAGAGTATGCATAGAATCTTATTTTGGTGTAGAGCAGCTTGAGTGTCACATAAGTTTGAGTCCAAATTTTAGTTGTAGTAGCCTAAGCCAAGTAAACATGGTCGAAGCTACTGCCATAGCACCACAGTATTCAGCTCCCACACTGGATATGGCATCTGTCGTATTTCTAGTACTTCCATGAAATCATATTTCTTCCAATAAGAACACAATATCCAGATATAGATCTCCTATGTGATGGTAATCTTGCCCAGTCAATATCAGAGCAAAAAGTGATTTTGACATAACCTTTATCTTTATAAAGATATAATAGTCCTCGTCCTGGTGCGCTATGTATCGAAGGATACAGATGACGACATCCCAATGGCTATCACAAAGGGCATTTAGAAATTAATCTACTCTGTTTACTGCAAAGGTGATATCAGATTTGGTGACAGAGATGCGTCGATATCTTTCCAGGGTTTTTATGGTTCCCCCTGACACAGACGAAGCATGAATTTAGGTCCATACGAGTATCAATGGCATGACAGTCAAGCATACTGGTCTTTGAAAGAATATCCAGAGCATACTTTTGTAGATTGATGGGAATGCTCTGAAGAGGAATGGGCAACTTCAACTTCAATCCCTAAGAAGTAATTGAGAGGTTCCAAGTCTTTTGTTTGAAACTGTCTTAAAAGGTGGGCTTTAAGTCGCTGGATACTGTCAACCAATTAGAATGAGGTCATAGGTCGCTGGATACTGTCATAACCAATTAGAATGAGGTCATAGACATGTACAACAAGATAAATGCACAGTCCAGAAGGAGAATGAATGGAAAAAACAGTGATCAACTTCATTCCTGGTCATGGAAAAACATATTAAGGCAGCACTAAAGCATCAAAACCAGGCACAGTGAGACTGCTTCTCCTTTGTGTACTTACCAATGGCTGACACAAATTCCATCAGTGCTTCCTCCAACTACCCCTCCACCTACGCCACCTAAACCTCCCGTTGCATTAAGGAAAGGTATTGACCCTGTTAAAATATTATAAAATATCTTATAATATTTTTTATATTATTTTAGAGTATCCCTTATGATTAGATTATATAATAGTTATGAGAGTCATGCTAACAGTATCCTAAGGACAATAGCTAAGGATGCTAAAAGGAAGTTTTATATTGAAAACGGTTAAGAGTCTCACGTCGAATAATATATGGCATGAACATGTGTTTATAAGTGAGGGCAATCCCCACCTTACCAACCGGTTTTGTAGGGTTGAGTTAGGCCCAACCACATTTCTTACCAAAAACACTTGTTTTTAACTATATGAAAGTTGAATACACCATTTTTCAACACAACATTTCTACATTTATTTCCTTAACCAATTCCCTAAGGGCACTCATTAGTGTTTTCCTAATTATTATTATGATTTGTTTTTGAATTAGGATTGAGCTTATGTATCCAATAAATAGGGATTAATATTGAGTCTTTCGTTTGTTTAAAAAGAGTATAAGTCAGTACCAAACATATTTTACTATAATATTTCTTATTATTTTCTCTCATCCTTTTATATAAAATCTCATAACTGTCTACTTCAGCATAGTATCATAATCTGGTTTGATCCTCCTTGAACTGTTCTGCACTATAACCATATTTCAGAATGTAATCATAGTTATCACTTTTCCAGGGCGACCTCTTCTTTTTTCTGACTGCTCTCTTCCGGACACAACTGCCGCCTCTATTTGATGCAACCGGAAACATTTTCCAGCAATTTTTCTAACAAAAACCATCTCCATTGTGTGCAAAATCTCCCTATATATGCATCCATGAAATCTTCAGGCCCAGAAACTGTCCCACAAGCGCTAACGCGGCTCCAACAACTGCCACATTTCCTCCCATGAGCCTCTTCCAACAGCACATGTGTAGATGCTTACGGTGTAGTTACTTAGTTGCCTGCATTTGTTTTTGTTGCGGTTCTAGATATGTCATCAGTTTTCGACTTCAAGACATGGCAACATAGGTTCTTCAAACAGACCTTATTTCTTGGTTTTTGACGTACTTTCTCACTCCATTCTCCGATCATGGCTTTTTTTCCACTGTGTTTGGATTGATATAATTTCAGGTTCAGTTTTGCCCCTAATCTGGCGTTTTGGCATTGGTTCTTGCTTCCGATCATGTTTTTCCGGTCAATTTAACTGTTTTCTGCCTCAGATTCGGTGTAACTATTTGTCAATACTTGTGTGCAAATGCAACAGGTTCTATCGCAACTTCCATGAGTCCTCTCGCAGCACACGTTGTTCAATGCCATGAAGAATGGTATTCTGAAATGTTGTGTCATCTTATGAGACAGCAGATCATTCCTATTTATATTCGCAAGGGGATTCAACTAGTAATTTATAGTAAAGGTCATATGAAATCCATGATTTGTGTAGCTATGTGGTAGGAACCCAAATTCACAAGAAATAGAAATTGTATTATTAATTGAAAAACAGTAACTATTACAGAAGATGAACCCCTGCAATCCCAGAGCTGAGCTCCTCAGAGAAGAGACAATTCTCTCTCTGCCCAAACCTTTACGGTTCCTAACTGAATAATTCTCAATGTCTCTCTCTTGCTATCCCTATCAGTTATATAACTATCATTCCCCTTTAACAAACTAGCCACATCAGCAAATACAAACCATCCATCTATTTGACACATTTGTTGGGCTTAGGCCCAAACCAAGAACCTAACACTAGGTCACTCATTTTTAGCAATTACTATCATGAGTAATGCTAACGTACCCTGAGGGCACATGTTAAGAAACTTATAAATAGAATGTTTGGATTGAATGTAGAAACTGTGTTTGAAAAATGTGTACTGATTTTGCTAAAAGTTTATAATAGATTTTTTTTAACACAAACTTCCCATTTATATTTTATTAACATGTGCACATGGGGCACGAGTTAGAATTACTGTACTATTATTTACGTAACAAATAGTAAGCACGTGTTAAATATGTATTAATTAACAGTGAGACTTACCTGTCAAACTGTCCAGGAAAACTGTTGTAGTTAGCAGCAAACCGGTCAACAGCCCGAAGCAAAATATAAATTCCCATAGCAATGCTGTCATGTATAAAAATAGTAAACCAGATTTTCAGAAAGCTAGTCCCTGTTTGTAGATTATATCTTGAAACAAATAAAAGACCCAGAAGGATAAAATTCATACATAAGCATTAACTATAAAACGGACATAACCTGTAATCCTCGTCTGTTAAGTACTTCTGTAACTCCGGTAGGTTTGGAGAATTAAACTCATCTTCAATCAGGCGATATCTGCAAACCTACAAAATAAAGGTTAGCATCTACCCAGTAGACTCGGCAAAAAATCTCCCATACTGTAATAGCTAGTTTTAGACAAAGGGGTGGCATCAAGTACTTAGGGGTGAGGGGGATAGCCATTTCCAATTGCCTACTTGAAATATACTAAACTTACATGATATAAAAACCATTTATGTTAGGAAATAGGATCCCAAGAATTGAAAAAAATGAAGAATTTTGGTGAGAAAATAGGAAAAAGGAATAAAAGAGAATCTCTCCACCAAGGGTTTCCCTTTTTACAGTAGAGTTACTACTTTGTTAAGAAATGTTTACAATAATACTCAATGATAATCCCCTCTATTCCCCTATTTATACAAAAACTCTCTAACTAAACAAATAACTAACTAATTCTCCCTATTCTATACCCTAACAACTAATAATAATAAAAATGATAAAATTCCACCAAAACAAACATCAACAATCACTATAACAGAATGATAATAACAGAAGTAAACTACTATAAAAGAAAGCTCAGCAATTTCCAATCAATTTTTTTGGTTCCCAAAATTCAAAAGTGGTGTAATCCTTTTGAATGACCATTATATAAATCTATACACAAATACAAAACCCATTAACCATGACGACAACAAGAACGGCAATAAGGATAACAACAATGAAAATAACAGTTCGCTATTATGTAAGGAATTTAATTTACATGCACTGTCAATGTAAAACATATAGATTTGTGTGTTGTATTTGCATAACAGGGGACCATATGAAACATTTAGATTTGTTAAAAAACTAAATAAAAGCAAACTATTATTAAAAACAGGAGAAGATTGCACATTGATTATTGGCAATCTAAATTGAATTTGACTCGCAACATCACAAGCTTACTTTGAGTTTTCTTGCATTTTTACAGAAGCTTTTAACTGTTGCCCTTGGAATGCTATTTGGATCTCGACCAATTTTCTTCAAAGTATTTCTCGCCACTCTTTCTATTGCAAGAATGTCAGCCTCAGCCTTAGCCTGATATATATTCTGTAAATTCACATATTGTCTGCAGGTGGGTAGATACACATAGGTTAAATAAGTTAATGATATTTCTTATCCAAAGTAAATCAACTTATTCTTAAAAGCATGTAAAGATGTGGTTACTAACTCAGTGGAAGAAGTCATATCTGGTATAGATCCTTCAAGAGGTGCCTCCCCACCACCTTCATTTGTAACAAAATCCTGTAAAATGATGCAAAATGAACAAACAAATAACAAAAGTATAAGTAAAAAACAGAGAACATTGATATGAATAACATTTTGCAGCCCAAAACGTAACAATGTGATCCAAAATATGACAAACGTTTTAAGTACTTTTGATTGCTCCTCCAATCTTTCAAACACAACATTTTTTACATTCAGAAAACATTTTTATTAAAATTAGGAAAACATTAAATATTAAATGACATAAGTCTTGGGTTTTTTAAAAGAGTAACACATCCTTACAAAACCAGATGTAAGGTGGTGAGGTATGTCTAAAACTGATAAAAACTTTTTTTGGCCATATCCAGTCTGCTTAGGACTCTCGCCACCACCACCACCACCCCACACACGCATGTGCGCACCCCTAGAACTAGACATCTAGAGTATGGTCGGAGAGAAGGTGGCTCAATGACTCTTGGATAGTCTCTGCTGCCAAGATGAATAGTTTAGAATAATTGAGTTGCATTTCACAATGGGGCTAGACAAATATACATATACAGGAGAGAATCTCCCAAAATAAGAAAAAATCGGAAACTATATCATCGATAATAAATAGAGAGAATAACCCTAACTATGACTATAATCAACAATTACAAATTTTCTCAACACTAAAGTTGAGCAAATGGTATTTGAAGCAAGGTCAGAGATGTAGTGTAAGAAGCGCTGACCTTTAGAGCTGCCACCAACACCCAAAAATCCGACGAACTAGAATCTACTTCCGCAGAACTATCATTTAGCATCTGTTGCAACTCTGAACCTTAAAAAGTAAACAGCATTAGAGATTACATAAAGCCTCGTGATTTTGATTGGTGTGAGGCTGTGTATGTTCACACAACACAACACCAAGTTCTAGATGAAAAAAAAATTTAAGTAAAATAATTTATCATAACGATTCCACCTTTAACATTGAAATAGCAAGCAAATTATGGTTTTGTCAATTGTCAGTGACAAGCTAACAAAATTTTCAATGAAAATGTTTGCAATAATTTTGCTGAAAAGTTTAAAAGATTCAACAGTTTTCTTTGATTTCATCACCAACCCTCTCCAAAGGTACTATGAAATTTAAACTAGTTCACAAAAGTCAATTTATTTTTATGATCCTTGTACGATAAAACAAAAGGATAGAGTAAAATGAAGATTGTCAGAAGCATTTGTTACAATTATAAACTTACTAATTCCTCGGGGGGCAAATACTTTGAATGAGGACTCAATAGCTTCTTTATAATTATCTTCATCTTGTGCAACCATCCCAGCCTTAAGAAGCTCCTAAATTGTTCACATCCAAAGTTAATTACCTAACTAGAACAGAAGCAGAAGCAAAGGCTTAAACACAAACCTTGAACTCCTTTTTTTCTTCTCTAGTTGATGGAAGCCTACCACCATGGTTTTTGGCCCACTCATCAGCCATCTTGACAAGAATGACAACATATGGTATATGTTTATGAACAACCGGATCTTGCACGTTCAAGTCAAACCCCTCTGCAAACCTATGGGTACACACATGAATGAGAAATTGAGAACATAAAGTGAAACAGCGGAAGGATCGTGTCTATGCCATGGTCTCTCCTTTTAAACAATTAATTCGTTGACAAGTGAAATCGATGAAGCAGAACAGGATCATATATTATACAAATGAAATAAACAACAGAAAGAAGAAAAATTACTCTATACCTCTTTAGTTCAGGCCAAGGATTATTCAACCGAAGATCATCCAGAAAATGCTCAGGCTTTGATTCAATCACAGTATGCTCCTATCAGACCCAAAAAGAAAAGGACTGATCACCCAGAGCATATTATTCAATATTCTATAACTCATCAGTTCGTTGAAGTAGTGTATCTTCAGTTGTCTAGTACATACTATTGCATTTACATCCTCTATTTCCCTTCTCTGTTTAATACCATTTTTCTATTAACCACATTTGTTTATTTTATTCTCTTTTGTGGGTCAACTATGATATTAGGCTTATGTAGGTGATAAAAATAATATTATGTTTCCTCAGGCATTAGAGTATTCCTTGAACTTGCATTGTAAAAATATATAGAAAAGTACCTTCAAACTGATTCGTACAAACCCAGTAAGGCCATAGGAGCGGGCAAAGATCAATATAACATTTGCATTCCTGCAGATTCGGTCAAGCTTTACCATTGAACTTTCCACCAGCTGAAAGTTTATATAAAAAAGTAAATTAAATGAGATAGCACTTGAAAAGAATCCCTAAAGTAATGTGCTCTTTATAAAGTTTCATTTTAAAAATTATCTAAGATATATTACCAATTGGTTGGTATCTTTCATGTGAAAAGTTAGATAAAAATATCATAGTTATGAATGGAGGCATGTAATCTACATCTACGAGAAGTCACTCTTAAGTGAAAAATCATTGCCTTATAGAAGCTGTAAGAATCATAGAGCACACCTGCGTGGCAACAACCAAAGTAAATTGAGAAAAGAATGATGGATTTGTCTCAATCAATGCATCCGGATACTCTTCTACATATTTTGCTTTAACTGCATCATTCAGCTCCTGGAGAAATGAGCACACACATTTTGCCTTTGACTGCCCAAGGCTTGATTCATCAACTACGAAAAAAAAGAGAGACAAATTGAAGACCAAAAAAGAGGCAAAACCAAACCAAACAAAACAAAACCAGAACACAAGAAGATAATGTACCCAAAAAATTGTTTCCAAGGTCACCAACTTCAACTTTAGATCCATCAACTACAGTGATGCTTCCAATCCCACCAAGAACGAGATTCTTAAGTGTCTCAGAACCAGTAGGACCACAGTTAAGCAAGCAAATATTAGATTTCTCAAGGGCTGCCTGTCCTTGGTCACCCCATATTCTGCATTTTCAAGAAAAACATTTTGCCCATAAATGAGATCAGAGATGTCATAAATATTACCCAAAAAAAAAAAACAGTAAGACAGGTATATACAGATGATAATTCAATTTTTTACATCAGAATACATTAAATTAAACAGAGACTCACTGCTTAACAGCAAACGAATAATAACCGCTTAACAGCAAGCAAAGCAGGGCATGACCAATAGCTATATTAGAACAATGTTTTAAAAATTGACTAAAATGGAGGAGAGCTACAGGGGTTTTATGTGACACAAAGTAGCTCAAGTTGAAGGAAAAACTTTATCAGACTACACTAAGACTTGCAATGTAGTACGGGACAGAATGTTGGACGGTTAAGAATCAACACGGGATAAAGTAAGTGTAACAGAGATGAGAATGTTGCATTGGATGTGTGGTAAGACTAGACAGAATAAGATTAAAAATGACAATATTAGAGAGAATGTTGGGATAGCATCTATAGTAGAAAAGATAGTGGAAAATAGATTTAGTTGGTTTGGGCATGAAGGAAAAAGAACAGTAAAATATGTTTCAAGAATAATAGATCAGATGGAGAGAAGTCAAACAGCTAGAGACAACTAGAGGTGGAGGAAGACCTACAAAAACTATAAAAAAAGTTATTAAGAAAGATCTCGAAATTTACGTTTTGAATAGAAGCATGATCCTAAATAAAACATTATGACGGAAGTTGATCTATGTGGCAGACCCTACTTAGTGGAATAAGACTTGATTGTTGTTGTAGTGGTTGCACATTAATCCTTGATAACACGGACAAATGCAACCAACGAGGCCTCAATCACAATCAAGTTGCATATTTGGCGCCATTCAAAACTAAAATGTTGCGTCCGCCGTCCAGTGTGGTCAAATACTATAGTTCCGCAATACGCAATTTAATACAGCACAAAATTTGGTCAAAATTGACTATAACAGTAATGTTGAATAGCCGCAATTGACAACACTAGTTAAGGCCTAGATCAGGGTCACTGTAGCAGACCTTTATTTAAAACTCTGATTACAGCTACTGTGAATAGGGAAATTTCACAAAAAGAAAATTAGCAAGGATTACAATAACAACATTAAAGCAGTTCAATTCCGCATGAAGACACGGAAAACTCTTAGTTCAATCAAATCAATTTCATTAAATTTCATAACACCATACAACAAAATCTACAGGACCACAAACAATCAGCACTCGATGAAGTTACAATCAATCTTACGCTACAAACACACACAATGCTGGAATCAATTGATAAACGAGTATTGAACTAGTTGCGTACATGAGAAATAACAATTTGTGTTTATTGTTAGGTTTTACAAGGGAAAGGGAAGAAGAAAGGTTAGGCTAGTGTTACCTGAGTTGGCGATCGTATTTAACTTTAGGTTCTGCCATTGTTGAGCTGAGGTTATTGTTTTGGAAGTTGCTCGCTTGAGAGTCACGCACGATGTTATTGAGTTGTGTGGGTATCGGATTGTGACTACTCTCACTGAGGGAAGACGAAGAATTCAGGCGAAATGTGTAAGAATCTAGTATATTTTCACATCGTAACTTTTCTTTTAAATTAAAAATATAATAATAATAATAATAATAATAATAATAATAATAATAATAATAATAATAATAATAATAATAATAATAATAATAATAATAAATCTCTGTCCAAAAATAATTCTCATCGTAAATCATTTCACAGAAAATATAAATGAAAGAGATAATAGTATTTTTACCAAACTATCTTTATTTACTATTGATTGTATTCGAATTATTATAAATATAGAATGAAAAAATAATAAATTGAAATTATTAATTAGAATGCATAATTGAAAGATAAACATTAAAATTGTAATGAAAATTAAAATGTGACACTTATTTTCTTATTTTCTGACAAATAATTTTATAAAATGTTATAACTATTTTGGAATAAAGAGAGTATTAAATAGTTTTTTGGTTTTATATATTTTATTCGAAATCCATTTTAATCAATTATCTTTTAAAAAATGTATTTGATCTTTTATTTATTCAAAAGTGTCATATGAATTCTTTTTGTCTAGTTCTCGTAAGCCGTCTCTATTATTGCACGCTTGATATATGTGGTGTCATTTATTCATCACCATTTTCGTCTTCTTTGCAATTTCACTATGTTTTTACTCAAAAACGAACCCTAAATCTAAAGAGGGCTTAAAATTCATTGATTGTCATTGTAATTGTGGGGTGAAATTGACTTCCATAAACTATGAGTTGTGGGCGTTGTTCATCCTTAGGTTTACACAAGTTTGAATTTGCGATAGAAACCTTATTGTCATTGTGGAGAAATTGTTGTTCTTCGCATAACAACAATGATTAGTTACTATGGAAACCAATTTTAGGATTGTCTACATTTTAAGATAAGTTTTTTCAGGGTAAATCTTTATGGAAAATTTTTGGGAAATTTTATGTCATGTGACATTGTTGTTTGGTTTTTTAATCTAGGTAGGATTATAATCAAATTTGGTGTGGCTTTTTTATTGGTTTTATGAAAAAGTTGGATATGAGAATCTATTATCCATTATAATATATTAAACATGAAGCACACTCTAATATAAATAACTCAACATCACTTGTGTCACGTCACCTATATTCATACATGGCATCTTCTAAAATTCTTCTTCACTTTTTAAAATGCAAAATTTCATAGTGTTAAAGTTAATAAGTTCAATCTAGACAAATACAAAAATATATTAAATTAATAATTTATTATAACATTCATTTTATTTTTCTTTCAATTATGTTTTAATTATTAACATTATAGAAAAATATTTTGACATATATCTTTAATAATAATATCTCTAAAATAACTTTAGATTATTTATATTATATATTCTTCTTATCATATGTCAGAAAAATAGATTAAAGATAAATAATAATATTCTTGATTTTTTAGATATAAGATATAGAGTTTGCAAAACTCGATATATAATTTCTTAATTTTTTTTTACTGTAATCTTAATGACTATAATAAAAAATAAAATTAATAATGCCGAAAATAAAAACTCTTATTTTTCAACTATTATCAATAATAAAATCACTTAAAAATATTACAATATCATTAATAACAAAATAAGATAATTCTTTTTTAGAAAATAACATACAAAACATATTAACCTATTAAATCCTTGCAAACTTTGATACATATATTATTTTCATACAATTTATAAAACATTTATTATAATATATTAAATCAAAAGTATGCACTCATAAAATAAAAGAAATGAAATTTTGATATATCATGTCAACAAATAAACTAAATACAAACAACAAATATTTTGATTTTTCACCTATAAAGATATAAAGTTTATAGATTATTTATTTTTATAATAAAAATCATAGTGAATATAATTTTAAAAAATAGTATTTTTTAAATAATTATTCTCATATTTCAACTAATATTAACAACAATATCACATAAATATTTTTTAATATCATTCATAACAAATAAAAATATATTTTTTCTTGAAAAAAATTAGTTAATAAAGTCATTAGCAATTGAAACATTGATATTCATCATATAACTAATATTTGACAATATAAACATAAGTTTGAATATATTTTAAAAAATTTATTTAATAGTTACAAATAAATTTTAAACTTTATTAAGTACTAAGAATCAAAACATATCATCAACAACTTAAAATTAAATATCTAAAAAAAATAACTACCGACCAAAAAGAAATAAGATTCAAAATTTAAAAAACAACAATAGATTTCTTTTTGAATTATTTAATTTTATAAAATTATCTTTTAGATATCATTCAACTTACAAGGATATCTTTTTTATTTCAAGTAAAATGTAGTTTTTATTTTTAATTAATTGATATCATTTTCTCAATTACAAATTCATTATAAGTCATTAAAAATATAAAATTATCGACCATATCTATAAAAATCATTCTTAACGTAAATAAAATTCAATAAAAAACAAATAAAACTAATTTACGTTTGTGCATTGCGCGGGTCTTAATCTAGTGATCAATTAATGATGAAGCAAAAATGTAGGCTGGAAAAGTTAACAAAAGAAAATGATGAAGCAAAATTGGAGGTTGAAAAACTAAGGCTCACAAATCAGGAACAAAAGCAAGAGTTGTTAGAATTGTAAATGACTATGAAAAACATGATGAAGTGGAAATAAATTGGAAGATTATATTTTTTTTTCTTATTTCCATTATATTAATACTCAGGATACTGTAATTTTGGAAGATTTGTTAGAACTTGAGAATGCTTGTATCAGTTTTACTATTTGTGCCGAGTTGAATTATCATGCAAGTTTTACTTCAATGTACTAATTTTACAAGAGGTGAGTTACTTGAATATACTAGATTTAGTTGAACGTGTCAGTAAAATTATAATCAATTGAATTATATCAGTAAAGGTCATTATGTATCAATTTTCATAAATGTATCGGTTGAATTATATACCAGTTGAATTATATCAATGTACCATTATGAGATAGTTTTCATTATCTTGAATTTGTTATAATTGAATTATTAACTTGAATGTATCAGTTTTGAGATGTTTATTAGTATGCAGACATTATACCAAAACTTTAACTTGTTACCATATTACAGATATTACATTATAACTTTAAATATACTAGATAACCATGTTAATAATCATTCAGACATAAAACCTTGTTCAAATTACAATTTATGTTCTAACAGACCTTATACCAAAATACTTTTTTCAAATAGACATACAAAATAACAACTTACAACTTTGTTTAAAATACAATAGACAATACATAAATAAAATTTGTTCATAATACAACATAAAATATTGAGCATACAATACATAACTAAACTAAATGATCTTTTTGTTTGGAGTGGTTCTCTTTGTTGAAGTAGTTCTTCTTGTAGTTGGGTCAGCTGCATTTTTTGTTGCACTTAATTTGATTGTTAGGCCTTGAGTAACACCATGTGATGAAGCCTTCATAACACTCAACTTCTTTAGCTTTCTCTAACTTGGTTGAGATTGCTGATAAACTTGAGTTGCCTGAGTTATAGGTGTAGATTGACTAGTTGAGTAGGTTGTTCACTAGCTATGGCTTGACTGCTCTGAATTGGTTGTGTAGACGACGTCTTCTTACAAGTAGACTTATTGTGACATGTATGCTTGTACCTAATGCACCTAAGAATCATTCTAATTTTTCTCATTTTACGATTTGTTCCATTAATTTCTCCCGACTTAAGATTCATTTTCTTCTTTGGTCTTCCTAATTTTTTTATATATTTGGGTTGTTAAACATCTGCATATTCTATCCTGACCCCAAAATTAGAGTCATTGACATGATATATCATTGGATTATAGTTTGCCTTATACATTGATTTCTTGTAATACTCTAGAATGCAATCATCTACTCTTAGGTTCATATTGCTCGCGGATGATATTGCATGAACACATGAAAGACTTATGAGTTATCATTTCCCGCAAGAGCATATACATTCCTTCAAGTTAGCAAAAAACTTTTCTACTTGATTTTCAATGTGTATGCTCTCAAAATATGTTCAACTGACATCCTATAACACATTGTTCATAATTAGTATGGAAATTTACTAAAGAACAGTGATTTTAACTAATGAAAAATGACATTTACTTTACAATCCATAAGTTGGTGTATGTATTGATTCTCTCCACTTTCTTCTTAGTGTTAGGTAAAATATCACCATCACATGGTATGGAAATCCCATCACATTACTTGTCCACTTTTCCATAATGTAAGTTCTGATTTCTTCCAGCATAATCATCAATGGTTTAGCCCTTGATTCAACAATGACACTATTAAATGCCTCAGACATGTTATTAAATACAGAGTCACATTTTGATTGTGTCTTGAAAAATGATTTACTACAAAATCTAGGTGGTCATTAATCATATGTTTAAAAGCCTCTTAATTGACATCTCTTATTTTCCTCATTTCTCTTTCCCATGTTTGTGGATAAGTTGATTTGACAGTCTTCCATGTAATTTATTTCAACAAAATTCCTGGAAACTTCTTCCTAAAAGTGTTATACAAATGCTTCATACAAAATCTTTGATCAACATTAGGTAGTAGCTCATACATATATTAGGTAGTCACATTAATCAATCAGAAATGACATAAATAACATAAAGAACAGACATGAAAACTTAACATAAGTACAATATACCTTTTGCTGATCAGATATAAATGTGTAGGAAAGACACTCATTCATACCTCTTAGATCATCAATACGAAGCTCAAAAAATATGACAATTGTCTTTTGTTTCCTCCTTCACAATAGCAAAAGCTATTGGCAGCACCTGATCATTAGGATCCTATCAATTGCTACCAAAGTTTGTTATCCACAAAGACCTTTTAAGAAGTATCCATCAAGACCAATGACATGCATACAAAGCCAGAACCCCTCTTTACATGCAGCATAACATATGTACAATCTCTTAGAATGAGTCATTTTATCATCAATCCCTTCTTGCAGAGGTTTGACATTTAATTTGACTTTGATCAAGGATTTGTTTTTGGGATTTCAGGATAATAGTAAAAAATGCTAGTGTAATCCCTTAGAAATTAACCACCAATCATGTCCCTAGATATAAATATAGCCTGGATTGTCTTAGTATTGTAAACCCTTACATTCTAAATAATTTTAGGTGATTTCTTTGAGATATAGTGGATTTAAAATTAGTTTTAGTGAGTGTCATATTATTATGCAAAAATGCCATTATGTTTTTATAAAACATCGATCACTCAGACACGATTAGGCGAGGTTTCATGTTTCATCTCTTTCACACTCTAAAGCTTTAAGTATTTTATAGAATATACCAATCACATAAGCATTTTACTATAATCTTATTAGAGACAAGGATGAGATATATTCAAGTCGTACGCCATCACCAAAGGATATCAAGGGATCATTAGACACATACTCTTCAACTTTATTCGGAGGAAGAACTTGATCAAACTGTCTTGTACTTCTTGGTCGCTTGAAACAATTTTAGCACTTGCTTATCTTTATAATTTTTTATCATCAAAGTCATGTTACATCTTCATGAGTTATCATCATTAAAACCATGATAGGTTTAGGCATAGTTTGCTTAACTTTGATCACTTCCTGGTTAAACTTATAAGCACATAGTTCCATAATAAGAAATCTGGACCAATTTTCTTTATATACTTCCCCTTTAAGTCTTGTGACCATTTTCTTTTGGGCACGTACATAACTCGCATTTAGTGATGAAAATAAATTGAACATATTAAAACAATAATTTAGCAATTTTTAGAAAAATAACTGGAAATTTTCAACTTTGTCCTATACCAAGTGACTTGCCTTTTACCAAGCTAGAAGTAAGCTTTATAGGACTATTTTTTGGATGTATGTGCTTACATATATGACCATCAATTGATTTTGATTATACTTGCAGATATGACCATTAATTGGTCTTCATAGAACCCACAAAATTTGATAGGTCAACAATGTTTTGACCATAATTGTTTACTTATAATTCATATTCAAGTGAGTATTAATTTTCTTAAACTATATTCCATTCCCTTCCATTCGAGTTAACATTTTATAAATATTTATTTAATATTGATACTTAAAAATGTGTTCGAAGTTTGCTAAAAAAATGCATAATTCTACCTAGTTGGTGAATTATGGAGATTGCATAAATAATTCAATTCATGTGATTTTAATTGATTGATTGATATAGTATAATTTTTATTTATTTTGAGCACTCTTTATTGGTAATTCAATTCACTTAATTTTGTAAATCGATTCATACAAGGTAAAAAGTCTCAAAATGATATTTTAAGTTTAGTAAACTCCATTTTAGGTACTTTAGTCATACTCAACGCTTATTGGGTGATCCTAAACATAATAATCATTAGAAATGGGTCATGGCGAACATACATCAAGGGTAAATTTGGTACTATCAAAACTATGTAATGGTTAGGGTTGACAAAAACTTAGAGGTAATATACATAGTTGGACTTCCACGGGAAAATCCTTGTCGTCCCTCGAGGCAATTACATTTGATGGACTTCCACGACCCATGAAGAGTAAAGGGAATTTTTAGAGTTTTGTTGAAAAAGAGTCCCAAAGTTCCAAGAATTCAACTTGTCAAAAGGGCGAGTGCAGCTACAACAAAAATCGTGGTCAAGGTAACTTTATAGGTGAAAAGAAAAGGTTTCACAAAATCAAGGAGTAGTGCTTTAAGTCTTAAAGATTCAGTCATCTTGCAAGAGAGTGCAATGCGAACAAGAAGGAATCTCAAGGAGATGAAGCCAAGGTTGTAAGACAAGAGTTTAATAAGGAGAATACACTCTTAGTCATGATCACAGAAGGTGAGTGCAGTATCAACAATAACCATTATGGGAATGCTGCAAAAACATAGTGTAATCAGTTACATGAAAGTGTTAACCGATTACATGTAAAAGAAAATGTCATGGTGACTGCAAGAGAATGAGTCTAATGCATCCAAGAATGGTATTTGGACTTGGGTTGTTCCACTCATATGACAGGGAGAAATGATTGGTTTAAAATCAATCGTGCCATGAAAAACAAAGTGAAGTTCGCGGATGACACCACTCTAGCAGCTAATGAGATCAATGATGTTTTGATCATGAGAAAGGATGGTGGATGTTCCTTGATCAAAGATGTATTGTAATTCCAGGAATCTAATTAAACCTTTAAATTATTGGCTAATTTCTTGAGAAGGGTTACAAGATTCACATGGAAAACAAGGGGTTTTGTGTTATGTATGCAAACAAGGTTTTGGTCCTTAAAGCTCCTATGACTGCCAATATAGCCTTAAAGGTTGAGCAAAAGGTTATGAAGCATAAATGTTTTGCTGCAATGATAAGTCGATAATAGTGGATATGACAATATCATCTTAGGCATCTCAATTTCTGAGATCTCAAAGACTTGCAAAAGAACATAATGGTAACGAGGTTGCCATTGATTAACATATCAACTTAAATTTTTGCAGAATGTGTGCAAGCAAAGCAACATAAGGGTAAACTCAGCAAGGATGCATGTCATAAAACCAAGAATCACCTTGAGGTGATGTAATAAGATGTGTGTGGATTGATGTAATTAGATTCCATTGGTGGCAATAGATATTTTGTCACATTCACCGACGATCATAGTAGAAAGCTATAGACATACCTAATTAAGAGAAAGGATAAGGTATTTGAAGTGTTTAAGAAGTTCAAGCCCATGGTTGAGAGGCAAAACAGTCACAAGCTCAAAGTGCTCAAAAATGGATGATGGGTGATAATATGTCTCAGAAAACTTTGAGAGGTTTTATGATAAAAAAAGGATAATACATTAGGTAATTTTCGATGAGACGAAGCCACTGCAGCAACCAGTAACTAGTCACGCAAAAGCTGTGACCAGTTACAGCTTTGAAAATTCAAATTCTACAGACATGGGAAGTGCAGAAATGCTTGTTGCCGAAGCCCGAATTGAAGAGAATGTGAGAATATCAACAAGGAAAAAAGGTTTGCCTCAAACGTTCCAAGATTGTGAGTTATTCCGAGACAACAAAGTCAATGATGATGATGATGATTTCGTCCATTTTGCACTTATACCCGAACCTGAACCTGTTAAAATGGAAGAGGCTTTAAGTGATTCAAAATGGGTTTGTGTTATAAAGGAGGAGCTGAAATCTATTGAGAAGAACAATACTTAGGAGTTGGTTGATTTACCAGACAGAAAGAAGCCAATTGGTGTGAGATGGATGTTCAAAGTGAAGGCTAATCCCAAGGGTGAAATAATCAAGCATAAGACTCAATTAGTTGCAAATGAATTCTTGCAAAGAGAAGGCATAGACATTGAAGAGATATTCACGCCGGTTGCTAGGATTAAAAGCATTAAGCTAGTTGTTGGTAATGCAAATAACAACAATTGGTCCATCTACCAAATGGACGTTAAATATGCAATTTTGGACGGGCCACTTGAAGAATACGTGTATGTAGAACAACCCCTAGTTTTGTTGTGAGAAACCAATAACTGAAGTTATATAAGTTGAAGGAAGTGTTGTACAGTTTGAAGCAAGCTCCAAGAGCTTGGAACAAAAGAATAGATGGTTTCCTAAAAGAGGTTGGCTTCAAGAAGTGTGCATCTAAGCATGACATGTATGCGAAGACGACTATAAGTGAAAAAGTGATTATCCTTTGTCTATATGTAGACAACTTATTAATAACGGGAAACAACGAAAGATGTATTTCTAAGTTCAAGAGTGAACTTATAAAAGAAGTTGAGATGCCCGACCTTAGCCTTATGGCATATTTCCTTGGCATTGAGTTCCAAAAGGGGACTGCTCATTGTCGCAGCCTAAAAAATATAGTGTGCGAAAAAACAATCGGCGAAAAAGAAATGACAGAAGAGTCGCCACCGTGCGTTATTTATCCCAAAGGAGGGAAATGAAACACTCTAAGTAAACCTGAAGAAAAGGAAAGGAAAAGACAAGGTCTCGCAACCAAATCTTGGGTTCGAGAGTCGATTATGCGAAGGGAAGGTATTAGCACCCCTACACATCCGTAGTACCCTACGGGATCCACTCTTGTTGTTCTTGTCTAAAGGGTGTGTGTAATATCTAATGTACTATTTACTAAAAGAGGGTCAAAAGAAAATGACTCGCACGGATGTTGCATCCACTGCATACGTATCTCATCTGAATATGAGAATCAGAGTCTTCGTAGCTCGGATACCTATGGGTTAAAGAGAAGTATGCTCGCTGAGACATCGCGTCTTATGCCTACGCATCTTATCGAGAATGAGAGTCAAAGCAAAACGTAGTTCAGCTAACTAGGGATTGCCATCTGAACATGGACTTACAAAGGAGGACACCAGTTGTGTCAAAGGAGGGTGGGCAATGTGTTCACGTCCTAGCAGCAGGTGTCGCAGCTCGCTGAATCGAGTCTTAGGCAGTTACCTTTTTGCAATAGAATGAACTGACATGCCACAAGATCGGAGACGCACAGAAGGTCTAAAAACGGGGAAGCTCTGCCCAAGAGTTGTCATGCAATATGGACCTAAGTGTTAGGATTTACAAATGGGGACATCTACCTAATGTTAGCATGCAAAGAAAAAGGGAATTCTACCTATGTTATCATACAAAAGAATGTGGGAATTCTACCTATGTTATCATACAAAGGGTTCTACCTAATGGGTGCTACCTAAACGGAACAAGAATCGACGAATGGAGCAAGGAGAGGGTAAGGGTAGATGGCGATGCCTGAAGTAATCGACTTACAAGAGAAATGGTGTAACACCCCGATAAATAAATAAGATAATTATTTAATTTAAGTTAATATTTTAATTATTAATTTAATTTAAGTAATTGAGATTATTGGATTATTTATTTATTATTATTATTTGGAATAATAATTAGTGGAAAATATATAAGTTGGAATATGGAAAAAAGGGTTCATTGTTGGTAAAGAGTTTTCACGTGAAACAGAGAAAGCGGCTGAAAGGTGAAAAGTGGAGAAAGAGCAAAGGTTGAAGATCGGTAAAGCTTGGAGCTTAGAGACTGCCGGATTATCTCAGGTAAGGGGGGTTTATCATCGTTTAATGGGTATTATAGATTAACATGTCATGGCTAGTGATAAGCCGTTAAATTGACCCTAATTGGGATTGTTGGTGCTGAAAATTGTGATGAATAAGTTGTGTTAAACCTGAAATTAAATCGGTAATTGGACGAGTAGTGTTTTCCCGAACGTATAGCTTTTTACGGAAATTGAATCGGAGGTCCGGAAGTCCTCCAACGGCGGAAAATGCGGAAACTCTGCATTCTGCCTTGTGTTAGCGCAGAAACTGCTGTTTTGTCTGCGTTAACCGGTTAACCCAGGGCGTTAACCGGTTAACATTGTTATGTTTTGTGGAAATGTGTTGTTTGGCCTGCGTTAACCGGTTAACCCAGGGCGTTAACCGGTTAACACTGTTGCGTTTTGCCAGAAAATGTGTTTTGTCCTGCGTTAACCGGTTAACCCAGGGCGTTAACCGGTTAACACTGTTGGAAATTAGAAAAAATTGATATTTTCATGTTGTGAACCTAATTGGTGATTGGCTTATTATAATTACTTGTGATGAGTAATTTTGTTGAATTGAGGTTATAAAATGTTGATCCAAATATGTTGATAAGTTGTATTAAAGTTGTTGAAAATACTGAGTTGTAGGCTTGATGAGCCAAAGTTGATTATAAGTTGATTTTTGTTAAAAACGTTGCTGTGTTGATATTATTATTATGTTGTCGACAGTTTAGAGTCGTGTATGCCATGTACATTCATACGCATTAAGTCGGAGCGTTGCTCACACCACGTTGGCCTGGATTGGCAAATTTTAAGTTGAAAGTTGAAGGCTTATGCCTTGATGCCCACTAAAATGGCAATGATTTTAAGTTGGGAGTTTTACTCCGAATGGTACCACATGCATGACGAGTCGAGTCTCATTTGAGTTGCATTTTATGTTGTTATTGAGTATGATATTAAGTTGATAACTGCCGTTGCTGTATGTGTAATCTGATTTGGGTGATGAAACGTGTTAAATTACTTAGCATTACATGATGAATTATAATGCTTATTACATTGATTGAGAAACTCACCCTTACAACTATTTTTCAGGTAACGAGTAATGAGTGAGTAGAAGCTAGTGCTTGGAGTCTAGTGTAGTCTCCGTTGTGGGTCATGCTCTGATAGATGTAACATCGGGACGGGATGTTTTAATTGTTTCTTGTCGGCTGTTGAACTATTTTCATGTAATATGTTATACGTTTTAATTGGTTGACATAATTTCTATCCGCTGCGTATTTTTGAGATGTTTTATGGTTAAAATAATAAAAGAGCATGACAGATGTTATTTTCGAAGATGTGACACCCTTGTTTTGTGTATTTACTCTGATATATATACTTGTTGTTGTTATTAAATATTTGGGGTATTTTAGAAGGGTGTTACATTAGTGGTATCAGAGCAGGTCGGTCTGTCCGGCCAGTTGTCGTGTCGTTACTGTCTAACAATTATGTATTGTTACCAATCTAACTTTAAGTTGTGTTGTGTTGATAAGTTGAAATGGCTGGAAGGAATGACGCTGCAATGGCTGCCGCAATGCAAGCAATGGCACAAGCTGTGCAGAACTTGCCAAATGCTGGTGGAGATGCTGGATCACGTAGCTTGGCGACTTTTCAAAGAGAGAATCCGCCGGTGTTTAAAGGGAAGCATGATCCAGATGCAGCCTTGGGATGGTTGAAAGAAATTGAGAGAATCTTCCGTGTTATGGATTGCACTCCAGCTCAGAAGGTTCGGTATGGTACTCACATGCTAGCAGTCGAAGCTGATGACTGGTGGCTAGAGACTCACGAGAGGTTGACCGTGGCAGGTGAAGACATTACTTGGGATGTATTCCGTAGGGAATTCCTGAGAAAGTATTATCCGGAAGATGTCCGTGGTAAGAAGGAAATCGAGTTCCTTGAGCTGAAGCAAGGAAACATGTCTGTCACTGATTATGCTGCAAAATTTGTGGAGTTGTCCAAATTTTATCCTCATTACACTGGTGCTGGTGCTGAATTTTCAAAGTGCATCAAGTTTGAGAACGGATTGCGCTCTGAGATTAAGAAGGCTGTTGGGTATCAGAAGATACGCATTTTTACTGAACTGGTTGATAGCTGCAGGATATTTGAAGAGGACAATAATGCTCATTACAAGATTGTCAGTGACCGCAAGGGCAAGCAACATCAAAATCGTGGCAAGCCGTATGATGCCCCAGTGGGAAAAGGAAAACAAGGAGCTGCTCCGGCTCAGAGGACCAGTAGGGGAGGTGCTCCTGCTGGTATAGTTTGCTTCAAATGTGGTCAGGCTGGTCATAAGAGTAATGTATGCACTGCTGAAGTAAAGAGATGTTTTCGTTGTGGTAAGACTGGTCATGCAATAGTTGATTGCAAGCACAAGGAAATGATTTGTTTTAATTGTGGCGAAGAAGGGCATATTGGAAGCCAGTGTCATAAGCCAAAGAAATCTCAGACTGGGAAGGTGTTCGCATTGACCGGAACTCAAACCTCCTGTGAGGACAGACTTATCCGAGGTACATGTTTCATAAATGGTACTCCTTTAATTACTATTATTGATACCGGTGCTACCCACTGTTTTATTTCTGCTAACTGTGCTCGAAGACTGAGTTTAAAATTGTCCGCTTTGGATGGTGAATTGATTGTTGAGACCCCAGCTAAGGGATCAGTAACTACTTCTTTGGTATGTTTAAAATGTCCTTTGTCGATCTTCGATAAAGATTTCTGTGTTGATTTAGTATGTTTGCAGTTGGATGGGATGGATGTAATTCTTGGTATGAACTGGTTAGAGTATAATTATGTTCATATAAATTGTCATCATAAGTCGGTGAGGTTTTCCACTCCTGGAGAGGAAGGAGTTGACTTATTACCTTTCAGAGAATTACGAAAATTGATGAAAGAGGGAGCTCAGATGTTTTCTTTGATGGCGACGTTGTCGGTTGAAAGTAAAGCTAAGATAGAGGAACTGTTAGTGGTGAAAGAATTCCCTGAAGTTTTTCCTGATGAAATTCCTAGTGTGCCACCAGAGAGGGAAGTTGAATTTACTATTGATCTGGTACCTGGTACTAGGCCTGTTTCGATGGCACCGTATAGAATGTCGGCATCTGAATTGTATGAATTAAAGAAGCAACTGGAAGACTTACTTGAGAAGAAGTTTATAAGACCAAGTGTGTCGCCGTGGGGAGCTCCAGTGTTGCTAGTAAAGAAGAAAGAGGGTAGTATGAGGCTTTGTATTGATTATAGACAATTGAATAAAGTAACGATCAAGAATAAGTATCCACTGCCGAGGATAGATGATTTGATGGACCAATTAGTGGGTGCTTGTGTGTTCAGTAAAATTGATTTGAGATCGGGCTATCATCAGATCAGAGTGAAAGATGAAGACATCCAGAAGACAGCGTTTAGAACTCGGTATGGACATTATGAGTATTCTGTGATGCCTTTCGGTGTGACTAATGCGCCGGGAGTATTTATGGAATACATGAATCGTATTTTCCATACTTATCTGGATCATTTTGTGGTAGTATTTATTGATGATATTTTGATTTACTCTAAGTCCGAAGAAGAGCACAAGGAACATTTGAGATTAGTATTGGAGGTTTTGAAAGATAAGAAATTGTATGCGAAGCTGTCCAAGTGTGAGTTTTGGTTAAGAGAAGTCAGTTTTCTCGGCCATGTAATTTCAGGAAAAGGTATTGCTGTAGATCCTTCCAAGGTAGAAGCTGTATTGCAATGGGAAACTCCTAAGTCGGTTACCGAGATTAGAAGCTTTTTGGGATTAGCTGGATATTATAGAAGATTTGTTGAAGGATTTTCTAAGTTAGCACTTCCGTTGACTAAATTAACTTGCAAAGGTAAAGCTTTCGTGTGGGATGTTGTAACACCTCAAAATTTGCCCTCCTCTCTTGGGACTAGCATTAACATATTTGCATTTCATTCTAGGTCATTAGGCATCTCATATTGCATAACATGTGGTTACATAGTGCAAGCTATCTTCCCAAGTCTTGATCAGAAGATGAGGAAGTCAGAAGGTGCAAGCTAGGGTTTTGACTGATCATGGGCCATCTGAGGATTGGACTGTGAATTAGGGTTTTGTGATTCCCAAGGGTATTAGTCTTCATATTGATTGAATTGATACATCATCATCATCATGGTTGGGTATCATCAGAAGATTGAAGAAGATTCCTTGAGATTAGGGTTTTGACCACTGGTCAACCCTAATCAGTTGTATTGGGCCAATCAGGGCTGGATCAGGAGATGAGGTTTCTGATGGTTGTGGGGTTCATTTTGTGATTATATTGTGCTTATTGAGGCTAGGGTTTCACCCTTGAGCCATTTCAGTTGAAGATTGGGGTTCAATTTGATCTATGCATTGCCAAATTCATCTGTCAGATGAAAAGTCAACTGTGGTCAACTGTACATGATCTGATGGATGTGGAGGTGGAAATGAGTTGGATACACTTCATTCATGTTGGAACAAGTGTTATATGACATCTCAAAGCTTAAAAATGAAGAAAATCAAGTCAGGATAAAAACTGCCAAAAATAGAAAGTGACTTGTAACTGAAGTTTCCAAAAATGGAAAGTTTAAAACCTCAAAAACAGATGTCCAAGGAAGCTTCAAATGAAAAATTGTTCAACATGACAGATGTAGATCTTGTTCTCACCTTTCCAAAAAGTCCAAGAACTTGAAAATCCAATGTGTGGTTTGCAAGATATGGCTCAGTGAATTTCAGAAATGACCCGTAATCAGGAGGCCATAACTACCACATACTTTGTCCAAATTGCAAGTTCTTTATATGCACAAACTCCATTTGACATGTACTTTGAGGGTGCATCATTGGATTTGTTCAAAAATGGTCAAGGCAAAAAGTCACTGTTCAACTGGACAGCTGAATTGGACCAGGGGCAAAATCGTCCAAATGTCAAAATAATTGGAATTTTTGAATGGGACTTTTTCCAACACCTCAGGAATGGCATTTTAAGTGTGTTTGAGTATTCATTTTGTGGTTAATGCACATGGTTTGAGTTTTGGGTTGAAAAATGAAATGTTAAAAATGGATCAATTACCACACACATGTGATTTTGAGAAATACTCCACCAATGGACATGAAACAAGTTTCTACACATTACATATGGCATTTGGGGATTGCTTGAGCTGTCAAAACAGCTGGCACTAGCTGTCATTGTGTATTGACCAATTTGCCCTTGCTTACAAAAATTGCCATTTCACTAACATTCCAAATTGTTAATTAAACATGATTAGTGGTGGATTAATGCAAGGTATATAAACCAAATCATCTCCTAATCATAACTGAACCTCACATTCTCCAAGATTGGATCTAGAATCATCACATTCTCTCCATTTTCATCCAAGAACACAAACCTTCATTTCCAAAAATTCTTGACCAAATCTCAATCATTCTTCGAAGTTTCTTTTGATTTGAACTCACATCATCATCCTTAGCATCTGTTTTGGGAGTTTGGAAGAGGAAATGCTCGGAATCTCGACTGTCCAATACCACATCAACAATGGTGAATTCGAGTTTTGAGCTCTAGAAGCAACCTCAATCGAAGCAAGCACCTCCATTCACCTTCTCCATCCTTCTAGTGTTGCTGTTTTCACGATTTGAGCTCTAAAAGCATTGCAATCACGACTGCCATATCCAAGTAAGTGAAAATTCGAAACTCATGTTTTGTTCAATATTTGTATGCGTTAGAAAGAGCTTGCTGCGTGGATCACAGTGATATGCTTAGTTTTGCAAATAGTGAACCGTAGGCTGCGCAATCTTGATTTGAAGATTCGATCACAAACCCTAAGTGAATCGATTCGTGAGTTCTAGGAACTGTTAGTGAGAAATAATGTGATATTCGTGTTCTATGTGTTGAGACGAGTCCAACGAGCTATCGCTCGTCCATTTTCGTTAACTTTGAGTGTTCTTCAATTTTTTCATTTTCTGGAATTTCTGTGTGAAGGAGACGATGAATTAGTGTGTTTGATCCGTGGAAGCGTTTGAATTTTCAAACTGGGAGTTTCCCGCTCCCGCCACTGAAAATTGCAGGATTGCCATTGTCATTTTTTAATTAATTCATTTAATTTCTAAAAAATATTTAACACTTTAAAAAATTCATAAAAAATAGCAAAAAAATCCTAAAAATATGGAGATTTTTTCCTTGACTTTGTTGATGAGTGTAGAATATTTTTGACCTATTGGTCAAAGTTGTGCATGGCAAAAATATTGTTTGACCTAGGTTTGTTTCACATGTATCCATTTTTGCTACATTCTACCAATTTGTTCATAAAATGCACATGCTTGCAAATAAATTCTTGAAAATTTTTGTGATGATTGTGGACTCATTGATGCTCATTTCCATATAAATTTCATGAATTTTTGATACCTGGTCAATGAGCAGCAAATTCTGGAACTTAGGTGTGACAATTTGTGTCACACCTCTTGATGTCAACTTGTTGAATTTAATTGGATAACCTATGCATGTTAGAATTGAATGAAATTTGGCATGGTGAATTGTTGATATGTTAGGATGTTGTATGAATTTTTGTAGAATTTTTCACTGCCTTTTCTAATTGATCATGATTTTTCATTTCTGGTTGTTGAAATTGCAAGCTCATGTGATACATGTTGGTAGATTGATTGGGAAATCCTCATATTGTATTGTATGGCCATGAAATTTGATATGCATGAACTAGACACATTGTGTGACCTCCCTGTTTTGGTCTCATCCATTTCTTTTTTGTTTTCAATGAGATATGAATTTTTGAATTGGATGTATGCATTGATGGTGTGAATTGAAGCATGTAATTGTGTCTGTTTTTGTGGATTTTCATTGACACGGTTTCATTTGCCCAATTGAGCTCAAATTTGACATGGTAGACCTTGAAGATCCCCTGTTTAGGTGTAATTAATTTGAGAATTTTTGGATGTGTTTTGATAGGGATTTGAATGCAATACTTCTGTTTGTATGTTTGATGCTCCATTTGACTTAATGTGAATTGTTTTGAGCATAGCATGAACATGATGGATGATATAAACATGAGACCAATGATGTTTGCTCTTGTTTGACTTTAATTTGATTTTGGTTGGTGAATACCTTGCTGTTTACTATTTTTTCCCTTGCTTTGGACCCTAGGCTTAGCCTAGTGGTCTAGTTGCTAATGTTTGCTTGATTTTTCAGGATCAAAAGGCAAAGCTTGTGGATAATGGTTCAAATCAATTTTAATTGATGTTGTTGATGTTTGTACACTAACATAACATTGTTTTGTAGGTTTTGAAGCTTAGGCTTGAGCTTGCCTTGTGTTGTGCATTGAGTTGTATAGATTAATTGATTGAACACTCGCTGTTTGGTTTTGTCTGTCTGAGTACTAACTGTGTTTGATTGTTTCCAGGTACTTTAGTTGCTCAGTTCCTTGTGAACTTTTGCTTTGCTTTGCTTAAGCAACTTGCATTGAGGTAAGTCCTCTTGACTTCATGTAGTCTGGAGACCCGGCTGTTACCGGGCCGGGCAAATAAATGTCTGAAGTCCTCCTTAAGAGGCAATGATTGTGGTTGTTTATTTTCAAGCCCAAGCAGGTGAAAGTCCTTTAAATAAGGCAATTGGTGGAAGGTAGGGGTATGCAGCCTACCCCCCACTATTCAGTTGAGTCTTCTCCTTGCTCCCATTACATGGTTGTAGCATTGAGATCAAAGCCCAAGATCTTGTGCAGTGCACATTGTGTCAGAGTCATCGAGTATAGAAGGGTTCCCCTATTCTGGACCCATGCTCATTTGTCAGCTCTCCCTGGTTAGGGATATGTGCTGTGAGGTCTGATCCTCACTTCACCTATCATCTGCTTCACCTTAGCCTCGTAATGGCAAGGTTAAGAGCAAACACAGCCCGTACAGACGACTTGCTGAGGCAGTCAAACCTATTGTGTGAGCCCCTTGTTTGGCTATAGTGCGTGTTATGTGGATATCTGATTGACATGCTTGTTTGAGATACCTGTTCTCATTTGATGATATATGATTGTATGCTTGTGTGCTAGCTTCTTTCCTGGTTAGGTTAGTTTGCTTATGCAAGTAGGATAGAAAACCAAACTTAGGGTTAACGATGCATGACAACATTAGGCTCGAGTCTCAGCTCCCTAGTTGTGTGTCTTTCCCCGGTTTCTGGTTAGCAATTTAGTCCCTTTCAGGGGAACTACATCGCCCTGATCCTCGTTCCAGACGAGGTATGTAGGCAGGTGGTCGTGCGAGACCACTCCGGGCAACCTTTTTCTTTTTTGCGTGTGTTTACTTGTTATCTGATTATGTATGTTTGGGTTCGGATGCCGACGTAAGCCCAGGCTTGGCTGTCGGGCTCCACGTTTGCCCTTTCGAGTATGTTTTGGTTCGGATGCCGACGTAATTCCATCCAGTGGTTGTCGGGCTCCATGTTTGCCACCCTTGCTTGTTTATATGTTTTGTGTTGTTTGGCGTGCGTAAGCCGAACTACAGTGGCTCTGATTCTTGTTCCAGACAAGATATGTAGGCATAAGGTGCGATACCTTATCGAGCTCGTTCCTCTTAACCCCGCCTGCGTTCCCCGTGTGTGTGTGTGATGTTTAGCAACCTATTCTTTATTCTAGGACGTGGATCCCGTCGAGTACGACGGACGTGAGGGGTGCTAATACCTTCCCCTCGCGTAACCGACTCCCGAACCTTTTCTCTCTGGTCGCGAGACCATGTCTTTCCAGGTTTCTCTGAGCGTTTCCTTTCCCTATCTTGGGATAAATAACGCTTAGTGGCGGCTCTGTGTGTTTTTATTTTTAGTCTCGCCGGTTGATTTTTCGCAGGATGCGACAGCTGGCGACTCCACTGGGGATCCCTGATGTAGACCTATGCTGGTCCATCGTCCCTAAGCGAGTCCTTCCTAGCGTTCTAGGATTAGTTTAGGTTGCTTGTTGTGTGATTTATTGCATTTATTATTCTAACCAGTGTGTATATATTTGCATTAATGTCTGCATGCATCATACTATCATGTTGTTGCCGTCCTCTTTGCAGGTGGTTCTGTTGTTTGGGGTGGGTGTTCTGAGTGGGGCTAAAACCCAGGCCCGAGTATACACCTAGGACTAGTGTGGTCTCATGTTCCTCATTTGCTGGATCAGCATATTGTTGCAACGTGACATACCACAAGCCAGACGAGGTTCATGTGATAGTGCTTTCCTCTGTGGGGTACTCCACTTTGGTTGAGTTACTTCATCTGAACTATTGACTCTGGTGACCGATCATTTCCCGGATCTTTGGTTTAGACGATCTCAGGAGAGCTGCAATGGCACACCCGAAAGGGCAAACCCATTGAGTATCTCTGCCCGATTGTCGAGACTACTGTCCGCCTTAGGATAACCTGTTTAGAATTTACCTGTGAGGGGAGGGTGATTCTTTCAGATGCATATTCAGATGGTGACTTTTTGATCTGTGATTCAGATTCCTATTTATAAGTCGGATTTATGGCCGTTTATTTCTGAGACGCCGGAGTGCTGTCCGAGTTATTTATCAGTGGGGATCCGTTTATTTCAGGATTCCCCGGGCCGAGCTATTTATCAGTGGGGATCCGTTTATTTCAGGATTCCCCGGGCCGAGCTATTTATCAGTGGGGATCCGTTTATTTCGGGATTCCCCGGGCCGATTCAGATGGGTGACTGCTCAGAGATTGTGGTTTGATGATGATGATGATGTACCTGTCTTCCGTTTATTTCGGAACCCGTGGGTCAGATTTGTGGTTACAGTTTCCTCAGATGGTTGTGATCAGTCCAGGGATCCGAGCTGTAGTTCAGAGCAACAGATGATCAGATGACTTGGAGGATGGCCCAATGCATTCATTCATCAGCATCATTCTCATTTTGCATTCATCTGCACCAAACCTACGTCTAGCCATATGGGGAGTGTGATGGATTGAGAATCTGGTTGAGAGACATCTTGAATGTCAAAATGTTATTGGTGAAATATTATCTGTCTCGATGAAGCCAGGATCAAAAGACAGAATCTTCCTCATATGGACAGACGTTGCATTCATGCATATTAACCTGTTTGCTGTTTTGCAGGTATCGGTCTAACCAGTGCGCACAACTTTTCTGCCCAGATACTCTCCCAGACTCAGCAAATCCAAACTGATGGATCCGTACAACGCCGACATTCTCGAGCTGAAAGAGAAGATGGGAGAGCTGATTCATGTCATGCAAGAGTTCGCCTTGGGGCAGAAAGTAATTGCCGAAAAGGTGGGGAGGATTGAAGACTGGCTGAAGATGGGGAACATGCAAGGTAACGCTTCGTCATCTGGACTGAAGAAATCCTTTGGTAACGACCAGCGCAAGGAGGAGGGTGGATCGAGTGCTGTGTACGCCCAGAGAGGACATGGTAGGGGTCATTACTACCAGCACACTGCTGCTGTAACCATCCCTGCTGGTAATCGGGCAGTCCGACAGCAACCTCAGACTAATCCCCAGAAGATACAGGGAGCTGGGAGTCAAGGGAAAGGAAAGGGGGTTGATCGTCATTTTGACAAGCCACCCATGCCCTACGCTGCTCTGTTTAAAAGGTTGATGGCTATGGGGATGGTTCAGCCAAGAATGTTAGCTCCATTGAGATCGGACCAGTGGCCACCTAACTATAATGAGAACGCCAGATGTGAATTTCATTCTGGTACGCAGGGGCATGACATTGAGGGTTGCAGAGCCTTTAAGCATACTGTTCAAGACCTACTGGAGTCCAAGGCCCTCCATTTTTCAATGTTGACAGATGTTAATGCTAATCCCATGCCGGCGCATGGTCAGGTGATGGGGAAGGCAGTTGCTGAAGATTCAGATCACACCCGGGCAGTGGGTAAAGAAGCTAACAGTGACTGGGGAATTGATCAATGGATAAAATTGTGCGTGCCAGGGAGCTGGAAGGCCTAGAAAGAATCAGCACTGTTACTCATCTGGAAGAGTATTATTTCTTGTTTTCAGTTTATTTGCATGAAAGCCATACGTGTTGCCCGACACGTAATGGTTCATTGTAAGGGCCACCTCATGTTTAAATTTGCATTTCTGCATCATTAATAAATGGATGTTTTTTTCAGTCAAAAAACGGTGTTCCCTGTTTTTCAATTATTTTTGCAGTTTAAAAACAAAATAAAAATGGCAATGTTTATTTTCTGTTTTTTCCTTTTGTTTTGTCTCGTCCCGACTTCAAAAAAATTTCTTCTCCGGATCTCATTGATAACAATTTGGTTACGCCCTCATATGACTTCGACAATTCGATCTATCTTGCTGAAGAAGAAGACGAAGAAGATTGGGATCTGCTGGAATTAGCCAGGTTGTTGAAACAAAAGGAGAAGGTGATTCAGCCGCATGCGGAGCGAGTTGAGATTGTTATTCCAGATACCGCCGAGGTCAGGAAGGAAATGAACATCTGAGTTGTCTCAGAGGCAAGTCAAAAGCAGGATGGTAGGCTTGTTGAAAGAGCATAGGAATGTTTCTACTTGGTCGTGTCAGGATACGCCAGGGTCAAACACCGATGTCGTTGCTCACAAGCTACCATAGAGAGAAGATTGTCCTCTAGAGAAGCGGAACGCCGATGCTACTTATCAGAGAGTTATGGTTGTCGCATCCTGCGAAAAATCAACCGGCGAGCCTAAAAATAAAAACACACAGAGCCGCCACTAAACGTTATTTATCCCAAGATAGGGAAAGGAAACGCTCAGAGAAACCTGGAAAGACATGGTCTCGCGACCAGAGAGAAAAGGTTCGGGAGTCGGTTACGCAAGGGGAAGGTATTAGCACCCCTCACGTCCTAGGTACTCCTAGGGATCCACGTCCTAGAATAAAGAAAAGGTTGCTAAACATCACACACACACACGGGGAACGCAGGTGGGGTTAAGAAGAAAGGGGCTCGATAAGGTATCGCACCTCATGCCTACATATCTTGTCTGGAACAAGAATCAGAGCCACTGTAGTTCGGCTTACGCACGCCAAACAACACAAAACAAACAAGCAAGGGTGGCAAACATGGAGCCCGACAACCACTGGATGGAATTATGTCGGCATCCGAACCAAAACACACTCAAATGGGCAAACATGGAGCCCGACAGCCAATCCTGGGCTTATGTCAGCATCCGAACCCAAACAATCAATAGCATACAACAAACAAACATACAAACACACGCAAAAAAAGAAAAAAAGGCGCCCGGAGTGGTCTCGCACGACCACCTGCCTACATACCTCGTCTGGAACGAGGATCAGGGCGATGTAGTTCCCCTGAAAGGGACTAAATTGCTAACCAGAAACCGAGGGGAAAACACGACACTAGGGAGCTGAGACTCGAGCCTAATGTTGTCATGCAAAGTCACCCTAAGTTCGGTTTTCTATCCTACTTGCATAAGCAAACTAACCTAACCAGGAAAGAAGCTAGCACACAAGCATACAATCATATATCAAATGAGAACAGGCATCTCAAACAAGCATGTCAATCAGAGATTCACAGAGCACACGCTATAACCAAACAAGAGGCTCAATCAAAGGGGTTTGACCGCCGAAGCGAGTCGTCTGTACAGGCTGGTTTCGCTCTTAACCTTGCCATTACGAGGCTAAGGTGAAGCAGATGAAAGGATGAAGTGAGGATCAGACCTCACAGCTCATATCCCTAACCAGGGAGAGCGTCTGACAAATGAGCATGGGTCCAGAATAGGGGAACCCTTCTATACTCGATGACTCAGACACAATGTGCACTGCACAGGATCTTGGGCTTTTGATCTCAATGCTACAACCATGTAATGGGAGCAAGGAGAAGACTCAACTGAATAGTGGGGGACAGGTTGCTTGTCCCTACCTTCCACCAATTGCCTTACTTGAAGGACTTTTCCTGCTTGGGCTTGAAAAATAAACATACACAATCATTGCCTCTTAAGGAGGACTTCAGACATTTATTTGCCCGGCCCGGTAACAGCCGGGTCTCCAGACTACATGAAGTAAGAAGGTATACCTCTATGCAAGTTGCTTAAGCAAAGCAAAGCAAAAGTTCACAAGGAACTAAGCAACTAAAGTACCTGGAAACAATCAAACTCAGTCAGTACTCAATCAGACAAACTATACAGCAAACAATCAAACAGTTTAAACAATACAACACAAAGCAAGCTCAAGGCTTAAGCCCAAGCTCCAACACCTACAAAACAATGTTATGTTAGTGTACAAACATCCACAACATCAATTAAAATCAACTTGTATCATTCCCCATGTACATTATGCTTTTGATCCTGAAAAACCAAGCAAACATTAGCAACTAGACCACTAGGCCAAGCCTAGGGTCCAAAAGCAAGAAAAAAGTTAAAACAGCAAGGTATCCACCATCCAACATCAAATTAACATCAAACAAGATCAAACATCATTGGTCTCATGTTTATATCATCCATCATGCTCAATTCATGCACAAAACAATCCATATGAGGTCAAATGAACCACCAAGCATACAAACAGAAGTATTGCATTCAAAGCCATGCCAAAACACATCAAAAAAATCTCAAATTAAATACACCTAAACAGGGGTCAATCAAGGTCTACCATGTCAAATTTGAGCTTAATTGGGCAAATGAAACCATGTCAATGAAAATCATCAAAACAGACACAATTTCATGCTTCAATTCACACCATCAATGCATACATCCAATTCAAAAATTCATATCTCATTGAAAACAAAAAAGAAATGGATGAGACCAAAACAGGGAGGTCACACAATGTGTCTAGTTCATGCATATCAAATTTCATGGCCATACAATACAATATGAGGATTTCCCAATCAATCTACCAACATGTATCACATGAGCTTGCAATTTCAATCACCAGAAATGAAAAATCATGATCAATTAGAAAAGGCAGTGAAAAATTCTACAAAAATTCATACAACATCCTAACATATCAACAATTCACCATGCCAAATTTCATTCAATTCTAACATGCATAGGTTATCCAATTAAATTCAACAAGTTGACATCAAGAGGTGTGACACAAATTGTCACACCTAAGTTCCAGAATTTGCTGCTCTCTAACCAGGTATCAAAAATTCATGAAATTTACATATAAATAATCCTCAATGAGTCAAGAACCACCACAAAAATTTTCAGCCATTTATTTTATGATATGAGTATTTCATGATCAAATTGCCAAAATGTATCAAAATGTGACATACATTAGAAAAGCCTATGCCAAATAAAATATTTGCCAAGCACAACTTTGACCAATAGGTCAAAAAAATCCTACACAAGTCAACAAAGTCATAGAAAAAATCTCCACATTTTTAGGAATTTTTTACTATTTTTTATGAATTTTTTAATGTGTTAGCAATTTTTAGAATTTATTTGTGAATTAATTTAAATTAATTAAAATAGGATAATGGCAGTTTTGTAATATTGCTTGGCGCGGGAGGGAAACAGGTCATTTGAAAATTCAAACAGTTTCATGAATCAAACAGTAAATCACGCAGCAACTTCATCTCCTTCCTCCAGCCACTCAAGAACGCGAATTTCTCAAACCGTCACCAAAATGGACAAGGCTATATCCGTTGGACTCGTCTCAATGAGAGGATCATGAATATCACACTATTTTTCACTAACAGTTCCTAAATCAAGAGAATCGAACAACCTAGGGTTTGTGTTCATACTTTCATTTCCAGATTTCGCAACCTACGGTTAACTATTCACAAATCTACAAACATATCTACGACCTACGCAACAAGAACTACCAAACGCATATAAGAATGGAACATTTCATGAGATTCGAAAAACCTCAAACCTGTAATGGCAGTAGTGATTCACGACGTTTCCAAGCTCATGATCTCAAAACAGCAACGCAGCAACCTTCAGGAAGATGAATGCCATGCTCCGTTTCAATCGATTCCACTCCTATTGTCCATAATTCGAATTTGCCATGGATGAGGTGGTTATGAATAGTCACGTTTTTGTGATCTTTGGATGATGAAGCATGAAAACAGATGGAGTAGAGGTTTAGGTGAGTTCAGATCAAAAACAATTTCGAAAAAAGGTTGAGAAATGGTGAAGAATTCTTGATTTGAAGATGTTGAGTTCTTGATGATTTTTGAGAGAATTGGAGAGTTTCTAGATCCAACTTTGGGAAATGCAATTTTCTGTTATGATTAACCAATGATTATGAATATATACCAGCCCTTAATCCATCACTAATCATGTTAATTAGCATTTTGGCTTAATTAGTGAAATTGTAATTTTGTAAACAAGGGCAAAATGGTAAATACATCATGACAGCTAGTGCCAGCTGTTTTGACAGCTCAAGCAATCCCCAAATGACATATGTAATGTGTAGAAACTTGTTTCATGTCCATTGGTTGAGTATTTCTCAAAATCACATGTGTGTGGTAATTGATCCATTTTTAGCATTTCATTTTTCACCCCAAAACTCAAACCATGTGCATTAACCATAAAATGAATATTCAAACACACTTAAAATGCCATTCCTGAGGTGTTGGAAAAAGTCCCATTCAAAAATTCCAATTATTTTGACATTTGGACGATTTTGCCCCTGGTCCAATTCAGCTGTCCAGTTGAAAAGTGACTTTTTGCCTTGGCCATTTTTGGGAAAATCCAATGATGCAACCTCAAAGTACATGTCAAATGGAGTTTGTGCATATAAAGAACTTGCAATTTGGACAAAGTATGTGGTAGTTATGGCCTCCTGATTACGGGTCTTTTCTGAAATTCAATGAGCCATATCTCCCCAACCATACATTGGATTTTCAAGTTCTTGGACTTTTTGGAAAGGTGAGAACAAGATCTACAACTTTCATGTTGAACAATTTTTCATTTGAAACTTCCTTGGACATCTGTTTTTGAGGTCCAAAACTTTCCATTTTTGGAAACTTCAGTTACAGGTCACTTGCTATTTTTGGCAGTTTCTGTCCTGACTTGATTTTCTTCATTTTTAAGCATTGAGATGTCATTCAACACTTGTTCCAACATGAATGAAGTGTCTTCAACTCATTTCCACCTCCAAATCCATCAGATCATGTACAGTTGACCACAGTTGACTTTTCATCTGACAGATGAATCTGGCAATGCATAGATCAATTTGAACCCCAACTTCCAACTGAAATGGCTCAAAGGTGAAACCCCAGCCTCAATAAGCACAACATAATCACAAAATGAACCTCATATCCATCACAAACCCCATCTCCTGATCCAGCCCTGATTGGCCCAATACAACTGATTAGGGTTGACCAGTGGTCAAAACCCTAATCTCAAGGAATCTTCTTCAATCTACTGGCATCTTCTGATGATATCCAACCATGATGATGATGATATATCACTTCAATCAAGATGAAGACCAGCATCCATTGAGAATCATAAAACCCTAATTCACAGCCCAATCCTCAGATGGCCCATGATCAATCAGTAAAACCCTGGCTTGCACCTTCTGACTTCCTCATCCTCTGATCAAGACTTGAGAGGATAGCTTGCATAATGTAACCACATGATATGCAATATGAAATGCCTAATGACCTAAAATGAAATGCAAATATGTTAATGCTAGTCCCAAGAGAGGAGGACAAATTTTGAGGTGTTACAGCTGCCCCTATTCAATCCACTGTGAACCTGTCGATACGAAATAGCCTCGGCTTTCGGATGATCAGGATGAAGAGTGATTGAATACCAAGAACAGACGAACAATTTGCACTCTGATGAGATAATAATTAACAACGCCTGTCAGCATCGGCGAAGAAACAAACTCGAAACCGTCGACCTGGATACCAAAATAAATGGTAGCACAGGGATAACCATGGTCTGAGCACCACACATCCACTCAGGATTATCATTCTCTTTTTTTTCTTTTTCTTTTTTTTTCTTTTCTTGAACCCCGAAATTTCCTCTGCGCAAACGATCCTCAGATCTCTGCATTTGAACCCCGGAAAATGCCTCAGCACTCCTTCTTTGCCAAAATAATGAACCCCATCTCCAGTTTGAACCCCAGTCGCCTGACGATAACTCTCGATCGCCAGAATGAACCCCATTCTCCAGAAAATGTCGCAACATCTCCCTTTCTCCGCTTGAACCCCGTCTCCAGAAAATGTATCCACATTTCCTTTTCTCCATTTGAACCCCATCTCCAGAAAATGTATCCACATTTCCTTTTCTCCATTTGAACCCCAGAAAATGCCTCAGCATCTCCTTTTCTCCAATCTCTCGTGATAATTCCGCTGGCAACGTCGGAAATAACACTCAACCACTCTGAGGGCGACATGTCAGAGGGTAAACCTTCACAAAGGAAGGTAGCATGTGTATCTCTTCCTCAGAAGACACCTATAACAACCTCCATTGGCATCCGCCAAGGCCTAAGGTGACACATGAATAGAAGACACTCCTAAGGACCTCATCCCGGATACAATCTTCAACTCCAATCTCCATTTGAACCCCAGAAAATGCCGCAACACTTCCTTTTCTCCATTTGAACCCCGAAAATGCCTCAGCATATACTCTTCTCTGATTGAACCCCGAAAATCGCGTTGATCGCGCAACGTCTTCTGATTTTATCTCCACCTCTGTCCGACGGAAACATCTCCTCCAATATCGCACTACTGGGGAACATTGTTGATCTGACGTCGTGATGCTAAACTCTTCAGAGTAACATCTTCACCTTCGGTGAACCCAAATCTTCAAGCGGTAACCGCGACTTAGGTTGTGTTGAATGCATCCTCTTTCCACCTCTGTCCGACGGAAGAATTCTTCTCCAGTGTCGTACCACTAGGACAATACCTTTGATCAAATAATGAGGCTATACTACTCGGAGTAACACCTTCACTTTCTGGCAAAACACCTCTCAAACGGTAACCACAGCTTGAGACTAGCTTATGCTTGCAATGATGCATGATTGATTTTTTTTTTTTTTTGTAATGCTCCATAATTATGGAAATGCTACGCGATTATTCATTTTTCTATGCAATATGCCATGTTATTTTTTCCATGATGAATGCATAAAAAACAAAAACATCCCCCTCAAGGGACTCTTCTGGGGAACACGAGAATCTTTGCTGAGGAACTCGTCACCACTCGGATTTCCGCCCTGCTGGGGAATAACACTGCTGCTGGGAAATAGGCAACCCTTGCTGGGGAAGAACCTCCTTTGCACCCAATCCGCTCGAGAAACTGCTGGGGATAAGCACCACCAACACTCTGTGGGGATACAACAATCTTGACTTGCTGAGGATATCAATCCTGACTCCGCTTCGGGAAAACCCTCACAGATACCTGCGGACTTTACTGGGGAAATACTCACAGAGACTCTGCCAGGGGAACAGCAATCTCCAGACTTATCTGGGGAAACATCACTCTATCACCTGCCGGGGATAACCATCCTGATCCTGCTAGGGAACTGCATACTACTCCGCTGGGACAACCCATGCAATCCATAGGTAGAATCAACTCAGCTGGGGATGCCGATATCTGTCCACTACGGGAACTTGTTCAATCCTCCGATAGGATGAACGCTGTTGGAGATATATTTCTTTGAAAAGAGCCCGCTCCACTCGGGGAACTGCTGGAGATATATTTCTTTGAACCCGCTCCACTCGGGGAATAGCAACCTTCTGGCCTGGCTGCTGGGGAAACACCATCGTAAACCCGTCGGGGACAACCATCCTGACTCGGCTGGAGAAGTCCACAGACCTCGGATCTGCTGGGGAGCCAGCCCTATAACTCTGCTTGGGGACCTAGCTGAGGAAATGAGAAAAGTTGGTACAGAACACCCGTCGACTCGTCGAACCACGGTATCCACCTCCCAATCTCGTATCAGCTTTCCACTTTTGAGAATTTCCAGACTCGTCTGGACCTTTTCTGCTCCATCATCTTGTATTCCAAGTCGCTCCGCGCTCGACGAGAGACGTACTCCTGGGATTTATGCATTCTTTTCAATTTTCCGACTTTGAAGAGTCTTCTTGGTTAATTCCAAAGGTCGTCGTACGTCTCAACGTCTTCTCTCCGTTCCTCCTTCGTCCCTGGTCGAACTCTGCGGGGAATTGCATACTTTCAAATCTTTCGACTTTGAAGAGTCTTCTTGATTAATTCCAAAGATCGTCGTACGTCTCAACGTCTTCGTCATTCTTTCGTATTCATTCGTCCCTGAGCCTGAGCGAACTCTCTGGGGATCTATTACAAAGCTTCCACATCACAACCTGCAAGTGAGTGAAGAATATCTAACAATTCCTGCAAAACAGACCGTCAGATAAAACCGTGCCCCAGGCGTGTCAAGATTTCAACACTTGGGTCACTCAACCTTCCAAATAAGATTTCAAGCTTTCAATCTTATAAACATGCATTGGAAGGAAACCTGTATGTCTTAAAATGCAAGATTCTTTATCAAAATAATCGGATGTTTTTGCAATCAAAGCGGTAATGAAAAACAAAAAAAAAATTATTTGACTGAATGTGCATTTTATTGATTGAAAAATGTGTGGCTCAAATGAGCAATACAAAAGGAAGCAATTCCTGAAAAGAGGTAATTGCGCACAAAAGGAAAAATCTATCCTAATGGCAATGTGAAACCCGTGATCTCATCGAGTTCCAACTCAGTTACACCCCATATGTCCTCAGACTCTCCATGCTTTCTGCCTTCTGAACAAGACGTTTCTGATTGATCCCTACCGGGTATTCTCCATGATGCTTTAACCAAAGCGCAAACGATCATGCTGGACGCAGTTGTTCGTTTTAATCCCTCTTTTGCCTGGACCGCCCTTTCGGGTTTTCAGTCCACCGGGATACCCATTTTTGCCCAAGTCGCCTTTTCAGGTCTTCGACTTGCCGGGTGTACATTTTTTTCATCTTTATCCCTAATTTTTGCCCGAACCTTTCTTTCTGTTTTTGGTTCGCCGGGATGCCCATTCTTGCCTGGACTATTTTATTCTTTTCGTCCAGCGGGTCAATTTTATACGAAGTATTTTTTAACTGCGTCCGCATTCACAGGGGATGGAAAATCCCCACCATCCATGGTCGTTAACAACAAGGCTCCGCCAGAGAAAACCTTCTTGACCACGAATGGACCTTCATAATTCGGCGTCCATTTGCCCCTTCGATCGTTTTGAGGAGGAAGGATCCTTTTCAGCACCATATCACCCACGTGATACACCCGAGGTCGCACCTTTTTGTCAAAAGCACGCTTCATCCTTTGCTGGTATAATTGCCCATGACAGATGGCTGCTAGCCTCTTTTCTTCGATCAGGCTCAACTCTTCATACCGAGTCCTTACCCATTCAGCCTCTTGCAACTTCACGTCCATCGGGACTCTCAACGAGGGAATCTGAACCTCAACAGGTAATACAGCCTCCATTCCATATACCAATGAGAAAGGAGTTGCCCCAGTAGGTGTGCACACTGAAATTCGATACCCAGGATACAAACTTCGTACTTAGCCACCATCGTTGGTGCGTTCAAACGTTATCCGGGAAACGAAAGCTCCTTCACCTTAACCTCCCCATCAGACATCAGAATCCGTTCGGATTCAGGGTCAGGCCCCTCCTCCGGGATCGGTCGCTCTCAATCCTTCGATTGGAGCGCCTCGTGATGTCCTCATCAGGGAACTCAAACTTCATCGGTTGATAACCCTCAATGGGTTGCGGGACGATGTAATCAGACAATACACCCCTTGATTGCTTTCTGAGAGTATCACAAATCAGTCAATATTCTTTTGCACTCTCACAACCCGTCCGGTCAATACTGGATTCTCAAACCCATACTCGATCGGATCCATCTCGGAAATCCACAAAGTGGTATGAACCAGCATACACTGTCTCAGTCGGCGAGCAGCCTATGCCAAAGTACAGCAAGTTTTTTTTTTCGAACAGTGAATGTACTGTTTCACAGTCGATAAACTTTTTGCTAAGGTAAATTGCATGCTCTTTTCGACAAGACGCGTCATGCTGACCCAATACACCTCGTGGACCCTCGAAGGCCGTCAAGCACAGAATTGATGGTTGTTCCTTCCACCGGAGGTAACAGAATCGGAGGTTCCTGCAATTTATTCTTTTATTTTTCAAATGCCCCTTTGGCAATCATTATTTCGCCTGACCGTTTGATCTTCCTTTTCAACAATTTGAATATGGGTTCACCCGTGATTGCTAGATGAGATATGAACCATGACAGGTAGTTCAATCTATCGAAGAAACCACGAACCTCTCTTTTCTTTTTCTCGGTTCAGGCACTTTGTTTTTTTTTTTTTTAATTTTTTTTTATTATTATTATTATTTTTTTAGCGGGAACCTCGATTCCTCTCTGACACTGAACCCCAACATCTTACCGGATCGCACTCTGAACGTGCATTTACTTGAATTCAACCTCAGCTTGAATTATCTTGACCAGATGCCCCACTCCTGTTTGGGACTTTGCTATCATGTCATAGCATAGTATTTGCTCTCATGATAAATCATATCCTGAAGCAAAGCCACCATAGCTCTCTGATACAGGCACTAGCGTTCTGCTTCTTTAGAGGACGGTCTCCTTTCCATGGTAGCTTGTGCGCAACGGCATCGGTATCCGACCCTGGCATACCCTGACATGACCAGGTGAAGGCATCCACATGCTCTTTCAACAAGGCTACCATTCAGCTCTCAATTCGCCTCTGAAGCGGCCTTATTTTCCTATTTCTTTCCTGACCTCGGCGGTGCTTGGAATAACAATTTCAATCCGCTCTGCATGCGGCTGAATCACCTTCTCCTCTTGTTTTGACAACCTGGCTAATTCCAGCAGATCCCAATCTTCTTCGTCTTCTTCTTCAGCAAGATAGATCGAATTGTCGAAGTCATATGAGGGCGTAACCAAATTGTTATCAATGAGATCCGGAGAAGAATTTTTTTTGAAGTCGGGACGAGACAAAACAAAAGGAAAAAACAGAAAATAAACATTGCCATTTTTATTTTGTTTTTAAACTGCAAAAATAATTGAAAAACAGGGAACACCGTTTTTTGACTGAAAAAACATCCATTTATTAATGATGCAGAAATGCAAATTTAAACATGAGGTGGCCCTTACAATGAACCATTACGTGTCGGGCAACACGTATGGCTTTCATGCATATAAACTGAAAACAAGAAATAATACTCTTCCAGATGAGTAACAATGTTGATCTTTCAAACCCTCCAGTTCAGGATTTGCTGCCCTGGTGCACACGGTTTTACCCAACCATCCAGCTTGCAGTCACTGTTGGTCTCTCCACCCACTGCACAGGTGTAATCTGCATCTTTTGCAATTGCACTCACCGTCGCTTGACCATGTACCGGCATGGGATTAGCATTAACATTCGGTGATGGCGCAAAATTGATAGCTTTGGAGTCTACCAGGTCCTGGACGACATTCTTGAATGCTCTACAGCCCTCAATGTTATGCCCCTGCGTACCAGAATGAAATTCACACTTGGCATTCTCATCGTAATCAGGAGGCCACTGATCTGTTCTTATCGGAACCATCGCCCTCGGCTGGACCAACCCCAAATCCCTCAACTTTTTGAACAGCACGGCATATGACACGGGCGGCTTGTCAAAATGGCGATCGACTCCCTTTCCTTTCACTTGACTCCCAGCTCCCTGTATCTTCTGTGGAGTTGGCTGATGTTGCTGTCGTACTGACTGATTACCAGCAGGGATGTTTACCGCAGCAGCATGCTGATAATAACGACCCCCACTATACCCTCTTTGCTCATACACAGCACTCGAGTCACCCTCATTCTTGCGCTGACCGTTCCCGAATGGTTTCTTTGATCCCGATGACGAAGCATTACCACCCTGGATCTTCCCCATTTTCAGCCAACTTTCAATTCGCTCACCCGCCACCACAATATCAGCAAAGTTGGTGACGGGACAACCCACCATTCTCTCGGCAAAGACCCCTTGCAAAGTACCCATGAAGAGATCAGACATCTCCCGATCCACCAAAGGAGGTTGCACTCTGGCAGCCAACTCCCTCCATCTTTGAGCATACTCTTTAAACCCTTCAGTATTCTTCTGAGACATACCCTGCAGCTGGGTACGACTCGGGGCCATATCAGCATTGAACTGATACTGTTTAAAGAAAGCATCTCCCAGATCTTGCCAACTCTTGATGTCAGCAGATTTCAGCTTGGTATACCACTCCAAGGATCCTCCGGACAGACTGTCCTGGAAGAAATACATCCATAGCTTCTGATCAGTTGTATACGCAGAGATCTTGCGAACGAAAGCTTGGAGATGGGTCTCTGGACAAGAACTTCCATTATATTTGTCAAATGCGGGCACCTTGAACTTTTGCGGGATCACAATCCCCTCAACCAACCCCATATTCGACATGTTGACAAACCCCGGAGTAGCATGGCTTTCCAGAGCCTTCACCTTCTCTGCCAGCAACTGAATTTCTTTGCTCTGTGGCTGGACACCATATTGACCAAATGGCTCATCGTGCATGGAGAATTGATCAGCCTCTCTGTCTTCCTCCCTGTCATCATCAAACCCATAGAAAGGAGGCACAAAATTGTCCTTCAAATTCTGCCCCAGACCGGGCCCAGGTTGACCACCAGCACCAAAACCAGCAGCATTGTCATTCACCAAACCCACAGTCGCTCTTTTACCACCATCTTTGGATCCACCCAACCCCTGATTGGAGACACCATCCAGATTAACAACACTGTTAGCAGCTGAAGCCCGCTCGAGCTTTTCAACTTTATCTGCCAGAGCCTTCTGACCAACTGCAAAGCCTTGCATGATGTTGATCAGCTCGTTCATTTTATCTTTCAGTTCGAGCATATCTGTGTTGGGAAGATCCATCAGTCTGGGTGTATTGCGTCTGGTGAAGTATCTGTGAGGACGGGTTGAGTGCAAGGGTACAACTCTACGAGCACGAGCAATGATTCCTGCAAAACATCAAACAGGTTAATATGCATGAATGCAACGTCTATCCATATGAGGAAGATTCCGTCCTTCGATTCTGGTTTCATCGAGACAGCTAATATTTTGACATCCACATTCTGAAATTCAAGATGTCTCTCAACCAGATTCTCAATCAATAATACTCCCCATACGGCTAGACGTAGTTTGGGTGCAGATGAATGCAAAATGAGAATGATGCAGATGTATGCAATGCACTGGGCCATCCTCCAAGTCATCTGATCATCTGTTGCTCTGAACTACAGCTCGGATCCCTGGACTGATCACAACCATCTGAAGGACTACATGTAACCACAAATCCAACTCAAGGGTTCTGAAAAAAACGGAAGACAGATACATCATCATCATCACTGGTCTCTGAGCAGACACACCACCATCATCTAAATCGGCCCGGGGAATCCTGAAATAAACGGATCCCCACTGATAAATATCTCGGCCCGGGGAATCCTGAAATAAACGGATCCCCACTGAGGAATAATTCGGACAGCACTCCGGCGTCTCAGAAATAAACGGCCATAAATCCGACTTATAAATAGGACTCTGATCAACTGAACCATTAGTCACCATCTGAGTCACCAACAGAACATGCATCTGTAAGAATCACCCTCCCCTCACAGGTAAATTCTAATCAGGTTATCCTAAGGCGGATAATAGTCTCGACAATCGGGCAGAGATACTCAATGGGTTTGCCCTTTCGGGTGTGCCATTGTAGCTCTCTTAAAATCGTCTAAACCAAAGATCCGGGAATGATCGGTCACCAGAGTCAACAACTCAAATGGAGTGACTCAAACAAAGCGGAATATCCACAGAGATGAGCACTATCAAGTGAGCCTCGTCCGGCTTGTGGCACATCACGCTGCCAGGCACATGTTGACTTAACATGAAAGAGGCAACGTGAGACCACACTAGTCCTAGGTGTATACTCAGGCCTGGGTTTTAGCCCCACTCAGAACACCCACCCCAAACAGAGGAACCACCTGCACAGAGGACGGCAACAACATGATAGTATGATGCATGCAGACATTAATGCAAATATATATACACACTGGTTAGAACAATAAATGCAATAAATCAAGCATCACAAGCAACCTAAACTATCCTAGAACGCTAGGAAGGACTCGCTTAGGGAAGATGGACCAACATAGGTCTACATCGAAGTCCCCAGCAGAGTCGCCAGCTGTCGCATCCTGCGAAAAATCAACCGGCGAGCCTAAAAATAAAAACACACAGAGCCGCCACTAAACGTTATTTATCCCAAGATAGGGAAAGGAAACGCTCAGAGAAACCTGGAAAGACATGGTCTCGCGACCAGAGAGAAAAGGTTCGGGAGTCGGTTACGCAAGGGGAAGGTATTAGCACCCCTCACGTCCTAGGTACTCCTAGGGATCCACGTCCTAGAATAAAGAAAAGGTTGCTAAACATCACACACACACACGGGGAACGCAGGTGGGGTTAAGAAGAAAGGGGCTCGATAAGGTATCGCACCTCATGCCTACATATCTTGTCTGGAACAAGAATCAGAGCCACTGTAGTTCGGCTTACGCACGCCAAACAACACAAAACAAACAAGCAAGGGTGGCAAACATGGAGCCCGACAACCACTGGATGGAATTATGTCGGCATCCGAACCAAAACACACTCAAATGGGCAAACATGGAGCCCGACAGCCAATCCTGGGCTTATGTCAGCATCCGAACCCAAACAATCAATAGCATACAACAAACAAACATACAAACACACGCAAAAAAAGAAAAAAAGGCGCCCGGAGTGGTCTCGCACGACCACCTGCCTACATACCTCGTCTGGAACGAGGATCAGGGCGATGTAGTTCCCCTGAAAGGGACTAAATTGCTAACCAGAAACCGAGGGGAAAACACGACACTAGGGAGCTGAGACTCGAGCCTAATGTTGTCATGCAAAGTCACCCTAAGTTCGGTTTTCTATCCTACTTGCATAAGCAAACTAACCTAACCAGGAAAGAAGCTAGCACACAAGCATACAATCATATATCAAATGAGAACAGGCATCTCAAACAAGCATGTCAATCAGAGATTCACAGAGCACACGCTATAACCAAACAAGAGGCTCAATCAAAGGGGTTTGACCGCCGAAGCGAGTCGTCTGTACAGGCTGGTTTCGCTCTTAACCTTGCCATTACGAGGCTAAGGTGAAGCAGATGAAAGGATGAAGTGAGGATCAGACCTCACAGCTCATATCCCTAACCAGGGAGAGCGTCTGACAAATGAGCATGGGTCCAGAATAGGGGAACCCTTCTATACTCGATGACTCAGACACAATGTGCACTGCACAGGATCTTGGGCTTTTGATCTCAATGCTACAACCATGTAATGGGAGCAAGGAGAAGACTCAACTGAATAGTGGGGGACAGGTTGCTTGTCCCTACCTTCCACCAATTGCCTTACTTGAAGGACTTTTCCTGCTTGGGCTTGAAAAATAAACATACACAATCATTGCCTCTTAAGGAGGACTTCAGACATTTATTTGCCCGACCCGGTAACAGCCGGGTCTCCAGACTACATGAAGTAAGAAGGTATACCTCTATGCAAGTTGCTTAAGCAAAGCAAAGCAAAAGTTCACAAGGAACTAAGCAACTAAAGTACCTGGAAACAATCAAACTCAGTCAGTACTCAATCAGACAAACTATACAGCAAACAATCAAACAGTTTAAACAATACAACACAAAGCAAGCTCAAGGCTTAAGCCCAAGCTCCAACACCTACAAAACAATGTTATGTTAGTGTACAAACATCCACAACATCAATTAAAATCAACTTGTATCATTCCCCATGTACATTATGCTTTTGATCCTGAAAAACCAAGCAAACATTAGCAACTAGACCACTAGGCCAAGCCTAGGGTCCAAAAGCAAGAAAAAAGTTAAAACAGCAAGGTATCCACCATCCAACATCAAATTAACATCAAACAAGATCAAACATCATTGGTCTCATGTTTATATCATCCATCATGCTCAATTCATGCACAAAACAATCCATATGAGGTCAAATGAACCACCAAGCATACAAACAGAAGTATTGTATTCAAAGCCATGCCAAAACACATCAAAAAATCTCAAATTAAATACACCTAAACAGGGGTCAATCAAGGTCTACCATGTCAAATTTGAGCTTAATTGGGCAAATGAAACCATGTCAATGAAAATCATCAAAACAGACACAATTTCATGCTTCAATTCACACCATCAATGCATACATCCAATTCAAAAATTCATATCTCATTGAAAACAAAAAAGAAATGGATGAGACCAAAACAGGGAGGTCACACAATGTGTCTAGTTCATGCATATCAAATTTCATGGCCATACAATACAATATGAGGATTTCCCAATCAATCTACCAACATGTATCACATGAGCTTGCAATTTCAATCACCAGAAATGAAAAATCATGATCAATTAGAAAAGGCAGTGAAAAATTCTACAAAAATTCATACAACATCCTAACATATCAACAATTCACCATGCCAAATTTCATTCAATTCTAACATGCATAGGTTATCCAATTAAATTCAACAAGTTGACATCAAGAGGTGTGACACAAATTGTCACACCTAAGTTCCAGAATTTGCTGCTCTCTAACCAGGTATCAAAAATTCATGAAATTTACATATAAATAATCCTCAATGAGTCAAGAACCACCACAAAAATTTTCAGCCATTTATTTTATGATATGAGTATTTCATGATCAAATTGCCAAAATGTATCAAAATGTGACATACATTAGAAAAGCCTATGCCAAATAAAATATTTGCCAAGCACAACTTTGACCAATAGGTCAAAAAAATCCTACACAAGTCAACAAAGTCATAGAAAAAATCTCCACATTTTTAGGAATTTTTTACTATTTTTTATGAATTTTTTAATGTGTTAGCAATTTTTAGAATTTATTTGTGAATTAATTTAAATTAATTAAAATAGGATAATGGCAGTTTTGTAATATTGCTTGGCGCGGGAGGGAAACAGGTCATTTGAAAATTCAAACAGTTTCATGAATCAAACAGTAAATCACGCAGCAACTTCATCTCCTTCCTCCAGCCACTCAAGAACGCGAATTTCTCAAACCGTCACCAAAATGGACAAGGCTATATCCGTTGGACTCGTCTCAATGAGAGGATCATGAATATCACACTATTTTTCACTAACAGTTCCTAAATCAAGAGAATCGAACAACCTAGGGTTTGTGTTCATACTTTCATTTCCAGATTTCGCAACCTACGGTTAACTATTCACAAATCTACAAACATATCTACGACCTACGCAACAAGAACTACCAAACGCATATAAGAATGGAACATTTCATGAGATTCGAAAAACCTCAAACCTGTAATGGCAGTAGTGATTCACGATGTTTCCAAGCTCATGATCTCAAAACAGCAACGCAGCAACCTTCAGGAAGATGAATGCCATGCTCCGTTTCAATCGATTCCACTCCTATTGTCCATAATTCGAATTTGCCATGGATGAGGTGGTTATGAACAGTCACGTTTTTGTGATCTTTGGATGATGAAGCATGAAAACAGATGGAGTAGAGGTTTAGGTGAGTTCAGATCAAAAACAATTTCGAAAAAAGGTTGAGAAATGGTGAAGAATTCTTGATTTGAAGATGTTGAGTTCTTGATGATTTTTGAGAGAATTGGAGAGTTTCTAGATCCAACTTTGGGAAATGCAATTTTCTGTTATGATTAACCAATGATTATGAATATATACCAGCCCTTAATCCATCACTAATCATGTTAATTAGCATTTTGGCTTAATTAGTGAAATTGTAATTTTGTAAACAAGGGCAAAATGGTAAATACATCATGACAGCTAGTGCCAGCTGTTTTGACAGCTCAAGCAATCCCCAAATGACATATGTAATGTGTAGAAACTTGTTTCATGTCCATTGGTTGAGTATTTCTCAAAATCACATGTGTGTGGTAATTGATCCATTTTTAGCATTTCATTTTTCACCCCAAAACTCAAACCATGTGCATTAACCATAAAATGAATATTCAAACACACTTAAAATGCCATTCCTGAGGTGTTGGAAAAAGTCCCATTCAAAAATTCCAATTATTTTGACATTTGGACGATTTTGCCCCTGGTCCAATTCAGCTGTCCAGTTGAAAAGTGACTTTTTGCCTTGGCCATTTTTGGGAAAATCCAATGATGCACCCTCAAAGTACATGTCAAATGGAGTTTGTGCATATAAAGAACTTGCAATTTGGACAAAGTATGTGGTAGTTATGGCCTCCTGATTACGGGTCTTTTCTGAAATTCAATGAGCCATATCTCCCCAACCATACATTGGATTTTCAAGTTCTTGGACTTTTTGGAAAGGTGAGAACAAGATCTACAACTTTCATGTTGAACAATTTTTCATTTGAAACTTCCTTGGACATCTGTTTTTGAGGTCCAAAACTTTCCATTTTTGGAAACTTCAGTTACAGGTCACTTGCTATTTTTGGCAGTTTCTGTCCTGACTTGATTTTCTTCATTTTTAAGCATTGAGATGTCATTCAACACTTGTTCCAACATGAATGAAGTGTCTTCAACTCATTTCCACCTCCAAATCCATCAGATCATGTACAGTTGACCACAGTTGACTTTTCATCTGACAGATGAATCTGGCAATGCATAGATCAATTTGAACCCCAACTTCCAACTGAAATGGCTCAAAGGTGAAACCCCGGCCTCAATAAGCACAACATAATCACAAAATGAACCTCATATCCATCACAAACCCCATCTCCTGATCCAGCCCTGATTGGCCCAATACAACTGATTAGGGTTGACCAGTGGTCAAAACCCTAATCTCAAGGAATCTTCTTCAATCTACTGGCATCTTCTGATGATATCCAACCATGATGATGATGATATATCACTTCAATCAAGATGAAGACCAGCATCCATTGAGAATCATAAAACCCTAATTCACAGCCCAATCCTCAGATGGCCCATGATCAATCAGTAAAACCCTGGCTTGCACCTTCTGACTTCCTCATCCTCTGATCAAGACTTGAGAGGATAGCTTGCATAATGTAACCACATGATATGCAATATGAAATGCCTAATGACCTAAAATGAAATGCAAATATGTTAATGCTAGTCCCAAGAGAGGAGGGCAAATTTTGAGGTGTTACAATGGTGGCTTTGCTCCAGGATATGATTTATCATGAGATCAAATACTATGCTATGACATGATAGCAAAGTCCCAAACAGGAGTGGGGCATCTGGTCAAGATAATTCAAGCTGAGGTTGAATTCAAGTAAATGCACGTTCAGAGTGCGATCCGGTAAGATGTTGGGGTTCAATGTCAGAGAGGAATCGAGGTTCCCGCTAAAAAAAAAAAAAATAATAAAAAAAAAAAAAAAAATTAAAAAAAAAAAAACAAAGTGCCTGAACCGAGAAAAAGAAAAGAGAGGTTCGTGGTTTCTTAGAAGGATTGAACTACCTGTCATGGTTCACATCTCATCTAATAGTCACGGGTGAACCTATACTCAAGATGTTCAAAAGAAAAAAGGTCAAACGGTCAGGCGAAATAATGATTGCCAAGGGGCATTGAAAAATAAAAGAAAAGTTGCAGGAACATCTGATTCTGATACCTCCTATGGAAGGAACAACCATCAAATCGGTACTTAACGGCCATCGAGGGGTCTACGAGGTGTATTGGGTCAGCATGACGCGTCTTGTCGAAAAGAGCATGCAATTTACCTTAGCAAAAAGTTTACCGACTGTGAAACAATACATTCACTGTTCGAGAAAACTTGCTGTACTTTGGCATAGGCTGCTCGCCGACTGAGACAGTTTATGCTGATTCATGCCACTTTGTGGATTTCCAGAAAGGATCCGATCAAGTATGGGTTTGAGAATCTAGCATCGACCGGATGGGTTGTGAGAGAGCAAAAGAATGTTGACTGATTTGTGATGCTCTCAGAAAGCAATCAAGGGGTGTATTGTCTGATTACATCGCCCAGCAACTCGTGGAGGATTGTCAACCGATGAAGTTTGAGTTCCCTGATGAGGACATCTCGAGGTACTCAAATCGAAAGATTGAGAGTGACCGATCCCGGAGGAGGGGCCTGACCCTGAATCCGAACGGATTCTGATGTCTGATGGGGAGGTTAAGGAGAATAAGCTTTTGCTGCCAGAATAACGCTTGAAGGCACCAGCAGGGTGGCTGAGTAGGAAACTGGTATCCTGGGTATTGATCGTCGATACGCACATCTACCGGGGCAACTCCGTTCTCATTGGTATGGAGGCTGTATTACCTGTTGAAGTTCAGATTCCCTCTCTGAGAGTCCTGATGGACGTGAAATTGCAAGAGGCTGAATGGGTAAGGACCCGGTACGAAGAGTTGAGCCTGATAGAGGAAAAGAGGCTAGCAGCCATCTGTCATGGGCAGTTATACCAGCAACGGATGAAGCGTGCTTTTGACAAGAAGGTGAGACCTCGGGTATATCACGTGGGTGATATGGTGCTGAAAAGGATCCTTCCTCCTCAAAACGATCGAAGGGGCAAATGGACGCCGAATTATGAAGGTCCATTCGTGGTCAAGAAGGTTTTCTCTGGCGGAGCCTTGTTGTTAACGACTATGGATGGTGAGGATTTTCCATCCCCTGTGAATACGGACGCAGTTAAAAAATACTTCGTATAAATAGACCCGCTGGACGAAAAGAACAAAAAAGTCCAGGCAAAAAAGGGCATCCCGGCGAACCAAAAACAGAAAGAAAGGTTCGGGCAAAAGTTAGGGATAAAATGAAAAAATTGTACACCCGGCAAGTCGAAAACATGAGAAGGTGACTTGGGCAAAAAAGGGTATCCCGGTGGACTGAAAACCCGAAAGGGCGGTCCAGGCAAAAGAGGGATTGAAACGAACAACTGCGTCCAGCATGATCGTTTGCGCGTTGGTTAAAACATCATGGATAATACCCGGTAGGGATCGGTTGGAATCGTCTTGTTCAGAAGGCAGAAAGCATGGAGAGTCTGAGGACATATGGGGAGTAACCGAGTTGGAACTCGATGAGATCACAGGTTCACATTGCCATTAGGATAGATTTTTCCTTTTGTGCAGTTACCTCTTTTCAGGAATTGCTTCCTTTGTATTGCTCAATTTGAGCCACACACTTTTCAAATCAATTAAATGCAAATTCAGTCAAATAATTTTGTTTTTGTTTTTCATTACCGCTTTGATTGCAAAAACATCCAGATATTTTTGATAAAGAATTTTGCATTTTAAGACATACAGGTTCCCTTCCAATGCATGTTTATAAGATGGAAAGCTTGAAATCTTATTTGGAAGGTTGAGTGACCCAAGTGTTGAAATCTTGACACGCCTGGGGCACGGTTTTATCTGACGGTCTGTTTTGCAGGAACTGTTAGGTATTCTTCGCTCACTTGCAGGTTGTGATGTGGAAGCTTTGTAATAGATCCCCAGAGAGTTCGCTCAGGAACGAATGGATGAAAGGATGACGAAGACGTTGAGGCGTACGACGATCCTTGATGATATCAAGAAGACTCTTCAAAGTCGGAAAATTGAAATTTCTGTATAATGCCCAGGAGCACGCTTTCCGTCGAGCGCGGAGCGATTTGGAATACAAGATGATGGAGCAAAAAAGGTCCAGATGAGTCTGGGGGTTCTCAAAAGTGGAAAGCTGATGCGAAAGTAGGAGGTGGATAGCATGGTTCGACGAGTCGATGGGTGTTGTACCCACTTTTCTCATCTCCCCAGCTAGTCCCCGAGTGGAGCGGGTTCAAAGAAATATATCTCCAGCAGTTCCCCGAGTGGAGCGGGTCTTTTTCAAAGAAATATATCTCCAGTAGTTCCCCGAGTGGAGCGGGTTTTTTCAATGACATATCTCTCCAACAGTGTTCATTCTACCAGTGGATTGAACGAGTTTCTGTAGCAGACGAATATCTGCATCCCCAGCCGAGGGTATCCTACATGTGGATTGATTGGGTCCTCCCCAGCGGAGTAGTTGTCGTTCCCCTAGCAGGGTCTGGATGGTATTCCCCCAGCAGGTTGAAGATTGCTCTTTTCCCCAGCGGGAGTATCTGTGAGGGTTCCCAAAGCAGAGTTGGGATCTATATCCCCAACAAGTCAAAGACTGTGGTATTCCCACAGAGTGCAGTGAAGGATCTGTATCCCCAGCATGTCCTCGAGAGGGTGGGGTGCAAAGGAGGTATTCCCCAGCATGTCCTCGAGAGGGTTGGGTGCAAAGGATCTGTATCCCTAGCAAGGGTTGTCTATTTCCTAGCAGCAGTGCTATCCCCGGCAGGGTGGAAATCGGAGCAGTGGCGAGTTCCTCAGCAGAGAGTCTCGTATTCCCCAGAAAATTCCCTTGAGGGGGATATTTTTATGCATTCATCATGTAGAATAAGCATTGCATATTGCATAGAAAAATAAATAATCGCGTAGCATTTCCATAATTATGGAGCATTACGCAGAAGAAATCAAGCATGCATCATTGCAAACGTCAGCTAGTCTCAAGCCGTGGTTACTGTTTGAGAGGTATTTTGCCAGAAAATGAAAGTGTTACTCCGAGTAGTATAGCCTCATGATTGGATCACAGGTATTGTCCCAGTGGTACGACACTGGAGAAGACTCCTTCCGTCGGACGGAGATGGAAAAGGGATGTATTCAACGCAACCCAAACTGTGGTTACCGCTTGAAGATTTGGGGTTCACCAAAGGTGAAGATGTTACTCTGAGGAGATTAGCATCACAACGTCAGATCAACAATGTTCCCCAGTAGTGCGATATTGGAGGAAATGTTCCCGTCGGACAGAGATGGGGATACAGTCAGAAGACGTTACGCGATCAGCGCGATTCAAGCCGTGATTACCGCTTGAGGTTTGGTTTTGTCGGACAGTGAAGACGATGCTCCGAGGAGTTCAGCATTGTGAGTTTGGAACCACCGTTTCTTCCCAGACACCAGTAAGTGTTTGGTCGATCATTGTTTGATGTCTGTCCGCATCATTGTTTGATGTCTGTCCGCATCATTGTTTGATGTCTGTCCGCATCATTGTTTGATGTCTGTCCGCATCATTGTTTGATGTCTGTCCGCATCATTGTTTGATGTCTGTCCGCATCATTGTTTGATGTCTGTCCGCATCATTGTTTGATGTCTGTCCGCATCATTGTTTGATGTCTGTCCGCATCATTGTTTGATGTCTGTCCGCATCATTGTTTGATGTCTGTCCGCATCATTGTTTGATGTCTGTCCGCATCATTGTTTGATGTCTGTCCGCATCATTGTTTGATGTCTGTCCGCATCATTGTTTGATGTCTGTCCGCATCATTGTTTGATGTCTGTCCGCATCATTGTTTGATGTCTGTCCGCATCATTGTTTGATGTCTGTCCGCATCATTGTTTGATGTCTGTCCGCATCATTGTTTGATGTCATGTCAACATCATTGTTCGGTGCCTGTAAACATCGAGTTTCCTCCCGGTCATTGGTTAATGTCTGGTCGAGCTTTTTTTGGTGTCAGTAAACATCATCGTCCGATGTTCAGTAAACGTCGAGTTTCTTCCCAGTCATCAGTCAGTGTCTGGTTGAAGGTGTACCCTCTGACGTGTTGCCCTTAGAGTGGTGATTAGTGAAGTTTCCGACTATCAGGTTGAAGCACTTATGGTATTCAGGCCAGTTTTTCGGAGTTCAGACTGAAGTGGTTTTCGGACCAGGTAGAAGAAGAGAAAATTTTCGGGGTTCAAGAAAAGCAAAAAAGGAATGAGAATCCCGAGTGGATGTGGTGTTCAGACCATGGTTATCCCTGTGTTACCATTTATTTTGGTATTCAGGTCGACAAGTTCAGAGTTTGTTTCTTCGCCGATGCTGACAGGCGTTGTTAATTATTATCCCATCAGAGTGCAAATTGTTCGTCTGTTCTTGGTATTCAATCACTCTTCATCCTGATCATCCGAAAGCCGAGGCTATTTCGTATCGACAGGTTCACAGTGGATTGAATAGGGGCAGCTGTAACACCTCAAAATTTGCCCTCATCTCTTGGGACTAGCATTAACATATTTGCATTTCATTCTAGGTCATTAGGCATCTCATATTGCATAACATGTGGTTACATAGTGCAAGCTATCTTCCCAAGTCTTGATCAGAAGATGAGGAAGTCAGAAGGTGCAAGCTAGGGTTTTGACTGATCATGGGCCATCTGAGGATTGGACTGTGAATTAGGGTTTTGTGATTCCCAAGGGTATTGGTCTTCATATTGATTGAATTGATACATCATCATCATCATGGTTGGGTATCATCAGAAGATTGAAGAAGATTCCTTGAGATTAGGGTTTTGACCACTGGTCAACCCTAATCAGTTGTATTGGGCCAATCAGGGCTGGATCAGGAGATGAGGTTTCTGATGGTTGTGGGGTTCATTTTGTGATTATATTGTGCTTATTGAGGCTAGGGTTTCACCCTTGAGCCATTTCAGTTGAAGATTGGGGTTCAATTTGATCTATGCATTGCCAAATTCATCTGTCAGATGAAAAGTCAACTGTGGTCAACTGTACATGATCTGATGGATGTGGAGGTGGAAATGAGTTGGATACACTTCATTCATGTTGGAACAAGTGTTATATGACATCTCAAAGCTTAAAAATGAAGAAAATCAAGTCAGGACAAAAACTGCCAAAAATAGAAAGTGACTTGTAACTGAAGTTTCCAAAAATGGAAAGTTTAAAACCTCAAAAACAGATGTCCAAGGAAGCTTCAAATGAAAAATTGTTCAACATGACAGATGTAGATCTTGTTCTCACCTTTGCAAAAAGTCCAAGAACTTGAAAATCCAATGTGTGGTTTGCAAGATATGGCTCAGTGAATTTCAGAAATGACCCGTAATCAGGAGGCCATAACTACCACATACTTTGTCCAAATTGCAAGTTCTTTATATGCACAAACTCCATTTGACATGTACTTTGAGGGTGCATCATTGGATTTGTTCAAAAATGGCCAAGGCAAAAAGTCACTGTTCAACTGGACAGTTGAATTGGACCAGGGGCAAAATCGTCCAAATGTCAAAATAATTGGAATTTTTGAATGGGACTTTTTCCAACACCTCAGGAATGGCATTTTAAGTGTGTTTGAGTATTCATTTTGTGGTTAATGCACATGGTTTGAGTTTTGGGTTGAAAAATGAAATGTTAAAAATGGATCAATTACCACACACATGTGATTTTGAGAAATACTCCACCAATGGACATGAAACAAGTTTCTACACATTACATATGGCATTTGGGGATTGCTTGAGCTGTCAAAACAGCTGGCACTAGCTGTCATTGTGTATTGACCAATTTGCCCTTGCTTACAAAAATTGCCATTTCACTAACATTCCAAATTGTTAATTAAACATGATTAGTGGTGGATTAATGCAAGGTATATAAACCAAATCATCTCCTAATCATAACTGAACCTCACATTCTCCAAGATTGGATCTAGAATCATCACATTCTCTCCATTTTCATCCAAGAACACAAACCTTCATTTCCAAAAATTCTTGACCAAATCTCAATCATTCTTCGAAGTTTCTTTTGATTTGAACTCACATCATCATCCTTAGCATCTGTTTTGGGAGTTTGGAAGAGGAAATGCTCGGAATCTCGACTGTCCAATACCACATCAACAATGGTGAATTCGAGTTTTGAGCTCTAGAAGCAACCTCAATCGAAGCAAGCACCTCCATTCACCTTCTCCATCCTTCTAGTGTTGCTGTTTTCACGATTTGAGCTCTAAAAGCATTGCAATCACGACTGCCATATCCAAGTAAGTGAAAATTCGAAACTCATGTTTTGTTCAATATTTGTATGCGTTAGAAAGAGCTTGCTGCGTGGATCACAGTGATATGCTTAGTTTTGCAAATAGTGAACCGTAGGCTGCGCAATCTTGATTTGAAGATTCGATCACAAACCCTAAGTGAATCGATTCGTGAGTTCTAGGAACTGTTAGTGAGAAATAATGTGATATTCGTGTTCTATGTGTTGAGACGAGTCCAACGAGCTATCGCTCGTCCATTTTCGTTAACTTTGAGTGTTCTTCAATTTTTTCATTTTCTGGAATTTCTGTGTGAAGGAGACGATGAATTAGTGTGTTTGATCCGTGGAAGCGTTTGAATTTTCAAACTGGGAGTTTCCCGCTCCCGCCACTGAAAATTGCAGGATTGCCATTGTCATTTTTTAATTAATTCATTTAATTTCTAAAAAATATTTAACACTTTAAAAAATTCATAAAAAATAGCAAAAAAATCCTAAAAATATGGAGATTTTTTCCTTGACTTTGTTGATGAGTGTAGAATATTTTTGACCTATTGGTCAAAGTTGTGCATGGCAAAAATATTGTTTGACCTAGGTTTGTTTCACATGTATCCATTTTTGCTACATTCTACCAATTTGTTCATAAAATGCACATGCTTGCAAATAAATTTTTGAAAATTTTTGTGATGATTGTGGACTCATTGATGCTCATTTCCATATAAATTTCATGAATTTTTGATACCTGGTCAATGAGCAGCAAATTCTGGAACTTAGGTGTGACAATTTGTGTCACACCTCTTGATGTCAACTTGTTGAATTTAATTGGATAACCTATGCATGTTAGAATTGAATGAAATTTGGCATGGTGAATTGTTGATATGTTAGGATGTTGTATGAATTTTTGTAGAATTTTTCACTGCCTTTTCTAATTGATCATGATTTTTCATTTCTGGTTGTTGAAATTGCAAGCTCATGTGATACATGTTGGTAGATTGATTGGGAAATCCTCATATTGTATTGTATGGCCATGAAATTTGATATGCATGAACTAGACACATTGTGTGACCTCCCTGTTTTGGTCTAATCCATTTCTTTTTTGTTTTCAATGAGATATGAATTTTTGAATTGGATGTATGCATTGATGGTGTGAATTGAAGCATGTAATTGTGTCTGTTTTTGTGGATTTTCATTGACACGGTTTCATTTGCCCAATTGAGCTCAAATTTGACATGGTAGACCTTGAAGATCCCCTGTTTAGGTGTAATTAATTTGAGAATTTTTGGATGTGTTTTGATAGGGATTTGAATGCAATACTTCTGTTTGTATGTTTGATGCTCCATTTGACTTAATGTGAATTGTTTTGAGCATAACATGAACATGATGGATGATATAAACATGAGACCAATGATGTTTGCTCTTGTTTGACTTTAATTTGATTTTGGTTGGTGAATACCTTGCTGTTTACTATTTTTTCCCTTGCTTTGGACCCTAGGCTTAGCCTAGTGGTCTAGTTGCTAATGTTTGCTTGATTTTTCAGGATCAAAAGGCAAAGCTTGTGGATAATGGTTCAAATCAATTTTAATTGATGTTGTTGATGTTTGTACACTAACATAACATTGTTTTGTAGGTTTTGAAGCTTAGGCTTGAGCTTGCCTTGTGTTGTGCATTGAGTTGTATAGATTAATTGATTGAACACTCGCTGTTTGGTTTTGTCTGTCTGAGTACTAACTGTGTTTGATTGTTTCCAGGTACTTTAGTTGCTCAGTTCCTTGTGAACTTTTGCTTTGCTTTGCTTAAGCAACTTGCATTGAGGTAAGTCCTCTTGACTTCATGTAGTCTGGAGACCCGGCTGTTACCGGGCCGGGCAAATAAATGTCTGAAGTCCTCCTTAAGAGGCAATGATTGTGGTTGTTTATTTTCAAGCCCAAGCAGGTGAAAGTCCTTTAAATAAGGCAATTGGTGGAAGGTAGGGGTATGCAGCCTACCCCCCACTATTCAGTTGAGTCTTCTCCTTGCTCCCATTACATGGTTGTAGCATTGAGATCAAAGCCCAAGATCTTGTGCAGTGCACATTGTGTCAGAGTCATCGAGTATAGAAGGGTTCCCCTATTCTGGACCCATGCTCATTTGTCAGCTCTCCCTGGTTAGGGATATGAGCTGTGAGGTCTGATCCTCACTTCACCTATCATCTGCTTCACCTTAGCCTCGTAATGGCAAGGTTAAGAGCAAACACAGCCCGTACAGACGACTTGCTGAGGCAGTCAAACCTATTGTGTGAGCCCCTTGTTTGGCTATAGTGCGTGTTATGTGGATATCTGATTGACATGCTTGTTTGAGATACCTGTTCTCATTTGATGATATATGATTGTATGCTTGTGTGCTAGCTTCTTTCCTGGTTAGGTTAGTTTGCTTATGCAAGTAGGATAGAAAACCAAACTTAGGGTTAACGATGCATGACAACATTAGGCTCGAGTCTCAGCTCCCTAGTTGTGTGTCTTTCCCCGGTTTCTGGTTAGCAATTTAGTCCCTTTCAGGGGAACTACATCGCCCTGATCCTCGTTCCAGACGAGGTATGTAGGCAGGTGGTCGTGCGAGACCACTCCGGGCAACCTTTTTCTTTTTTGCGTGTGTTTACTTGTTATCTGATTATGTATGTTTGGGTTCGGATGCCGACGTAAGCCCAGGCTTGGCTGTCGGGCTCCACGTTTGCCCTTTCGAGTATGTTTTGGTTCGGATGCCGACGTAATTCCATCCAGTGGTTGTCGGGCTCCATGTTTGCCACCCTTGCTTGTTTATATGTTTTGTGTTGTTTGGCGTGCGTAAGCCGAACTACAGTGGCTCTGATTCTTGTTCCAGACAAGATATGTAGGCATAAGGTGCGATACCTTATCGAGCTCGTTCCTCTTAACCCCGCCTGCGTTCCCCGTGTGTGTGTGATGTTTAGCAACCTATTCTTTATTCTAGGACGTGGATCCCGTCGAGTACGACGGGCGTGAGGGGTGCTAATACCTTCCCCTCGCGTAACCGACTCCCGAACCTTTTCTCTCTGGTCGCGAGACCATGTCTTTCCAGGTTTCTCTGAGCATTTCCTTTCCCTATCTTGGGATAAATAACGCTTAGTGGCGGCTCTGTGTGTTTTTATTTTTAGTCTCGCCGGTTGATTTTTCGCAGGATGCGACAGATATTCAGTGCGAAGAGAGTTTTAATGAATTAAAGAGGAGATTGACGTCGGCGCCGGTTTTGACTTTGCCAAATCCGGGGGAACCGTTTATAATTTACTGTGATGCTTCATTGATGGGTTTGGGAGGTGTGCTCATGCAGAATAATAAAGTAATTGCTTATGCGTCGCGACAGTTGAGAATTCATGAAAAGAACTATCCTACGCATGATCTTGAACTTGCTGCTGTAGTGTTTGCGCTAAAACTTTGGAGGCATTACCTTTATGGTTCCAGATTCGAAGTTTTCAGCGATCACAAAAGTTTAAAGTATCTATTTGACCAAAAAGAGCTGAACATGAGACAACGTATGTGGTTCGAATTGCTTAAGGATTATGATTTCGGTTTGAATTATCATCCAGGAAAAGCAAATGTTGTGGCCGATGCTTTAAGTAGAAAGACCTTGCATGTGTCAGCAATGATGATTAAGGAGTTGGAATTAATTGAGCAATTTCGGGATATGAGTTTGGTTTGCGAAGTAACACCGCAGAGTGTGATGCTAGGAATGCTAAAGATTAATAATGATTTTATGGATAGTATCCGAGAGGCACAGAAGTTGGATGTGAAATTAGTAGATATCCTTAATCGTTGTGGTCAATCAGGGAAAAGTGACTTTAAGGTTGATGCGAGAGGTGTGTTGAAATTAGGGGAAAGAATTTGCATTCCTGACGACACGATTTTGAAGAGAAGTATTCTAGAGGAGGGTCATAGAAGCAGTTTGAGTATTCATCCAGGAGCTACTAAAATGTATCAGGATTTAAAGAAATTATTTTGGTGGCCCAGAATGAAAGAAGATGTGGCTCGTTTCGTGTATGCGTGCTTAACTTGTCAGAAGTCGAAGATTGAGCATCAGAAGCCTGCTGGGTTGATGCAACCGTTGGAAGTTCCAGAATGGAAATGGGATAGCATTTCTATGGACTTTGTAACGGGGCTGCCTGCTACCTTACGAGGGCATGATTCGATTTGGGTGATCGTTGATAGGCTCACGAAGTCGGCTCACTTCATACCTATTAACATCACTTACCCAATTGCGAAGTTGGCAGAGATTTACATCCAAGTAGTTGTAAAGTTGCATGGTGTTCCTCTGTGTATTGTGTCGGACAGAGATCCGAGGTTTACATCGGGATTTTGGAAAAGTTTGCAAGATTCGTTGGGATCTAAGTTGAGGTTGAGTTCGGCATATCATCCTCAAACTGATGGCCAAACTGAGAGGACTATTCAGTCATTGGAAGATTTACTGAGAGCTTGTGTTCTTGAACAAGGAGGTTCATGGGACACTTATCTTCCATTGATCGAGTTCACATACAATAATAGTTACCATTCTAGCATCGGAATGGCGCCTTTTGAAGCATTATATGGTCGTAGATGTAGAACTCCGTTGTGTTGGCACGAATCTGGTGAGAGTGTAGTACTTGGACCAAAGTTAGTTCGAGAAACTACCGAGAAAGTGAAGTTTATCCGGGAGAAGATGAAAGCTTCTCAGAGTAGGCAGAAGAGTTACCATGACAAGCGGAAGAAGGATTTAGAATTTCAAGCTGGTGACCATGTGTTTTTGAGAGTCACGCCTGTGACCGGAGTTGGGAGGGCTTTGAAGTCTAAGAAGCTCACTCCTCGCTTCATTGGTCCGTATCAAATTTTAGAACGAGTTGGAAAAGTTGCTTATCGGATGGCATTACCACCTAATCTTTCGAATTTGCATGATGTATTCCATGTGTCGCAGCTTCGGAAGTATATCTCAGATCCGTCTCATGTGGTTGGTATGGATGATGTGCAAGTGCGAGATAATTTAACAGTAGAGACAAAGCCTGTACGAGTTGAAGATCGTGAAACAAAGACTCTTCGAGGAAAAGAGATTGTGTTGGTTAAAGTCGTTTGGTTGGGAGCTGCGGGCGAAAGCATGACATGGGAACTTGAGAGTCGGATGAGGGAGTCTTATCCGGAGTTATTTGCTTGAGGTATGTTTTCGAGGACGAAAACTCTTTTAGTAGGGGAGAGTTGTAACACCCCGATAAATAAATAAGATAATTATTTAATTTAAGTTAATATTTTAATTATTAATTTAATTTAAGTAATTGAGATTATTGGATTATTTATTTATTATTATTATTTGGAATAATAATTAGTGGAAAATATATAAGTTGGAATATGGAAAAAAGGGTTCATTGTTGGTAAAGAGTTTTCACGTGAAACAGAGAAAGCGGCTGAAAGGTGAAAAGTGGAGAAAGAGCAAAGGTTGAAGATCGGTAAAGCTTGGAGCTTAGAGACTGCCGGATTATCTCAGGTAAGGGGGGTTTATCATCGTTTAATGGGTATTATAGATTAACATGTCATGGCTAGTGATAAGCCGTTAAATTGACCCTAATTGGGATTGTTGGTGCTGAAAATTGTGATGAATAAGTTGTGTTAAACCTGAAATTAAATCGGTAATTGGACGAGTAGTGTTTTCCCGAACGTATAGCTTTTTACGGAAATTGAATCGGAGGTCCGGAAGTCCTCCAACGGCGGAAAATGCGGAAACTCTGCATTCTGCCTTGTGTTAGCGCAGGAACTGCTGTTTTGTCTGCGTTAACCGGTTAACCCAGGGCGTTAACCGGTTAACACTGTTATGTTTTGTGGAAATGTGCTGTTTGGCCTGCGTTAACCGGTTAACCCAGGGCGTTAACCGGTTAACACTGTTGCGTTTTGCCAGAAAATGTGTTTTGTCCTGCGTTAACCGGTTAACCCAGGGCGTTAACCGGTTAACACTGTTGGAAATTAGAAAAAATTGATATTTTCATGTTGTGAACCTAATTGGTGATTGGCTTATTATAATTACTTGTGATGAGTAATTTTGTTGAATTGAGGTTATAAAATGTTGATCCAAATATGTTGATAAGTTGTATTAAAGTTGTTGAAAATACTGAGTTGTAGGCTTGATGAGCCAAAGTTGATTATAAGTTGATTTTTGTTGAAAACGTTGCTGTGTTGATATTATTATTATGTTGTCGACAGTTTAGAGTCGTGTATGCCATGTACATTCATACGCATTAAGTCGGAGCGTTGCTCACACCACGTTGGCCTGGATTGGCAAATTTTAAGTTGAAAGTTGAAGGCTTATGCCTTGATGCCCACTAAAATGGCAATGATTTTAAGTTGGGAGTTTTACTCCGAATGGTACCACATGCATGACGAGTCGAGTCTCATTTGAGTTGCATTTTATGTTGTTATTGAGTATGATATTGAGTTGATAACTGCCGTTGCTGTATGTGTAATCTGATTTGGGTGATGAAACGTGTTAAATTACTTAGCATTACATGATGAATTATAATGCTTATTACATTGATTGAGAAACTCACCCTTACAACTATTTTTCAGGTAACGAGTAATGAGTGAGTAGAAGCTAGTGCTTGGAGTCTAGTGTAGTCTCCGTTGTGGGTCATGCTCTGATAGATGTAACATCGGGACGGGATGTTTTAATTGTTTCTTGTCGGCTGTTGAACTATTTTCATGTAATATGTTATACGTTTTAATTGGTTGACATAATTTCTATCCGCTGCGTATTTTTGAGATGTTTTATGGTTAAAATAATAAAAGAGCATGACAGATGTTATTTTCGAAGATGTGACACCCTTGTTTTGTGTATTTACTCTGATATATATACTTGTTGTTGTTATTAAATATTTGGGGTATTTTAGAAGGGTGTTACAAATGGCGATGCATGAAGCAATCGACTTACAAAAGGAATGGATGAATACGTGCTGGTTCTGTTAAGTTTTGAAAATAATTACTCGACGTTGGATCGAGGTTTTGATCTTGTTTTGAAATGGTTATCGGATGTTTGTTTTAGTTCTTGTATTAACAAATGAATAAAGAATGAAAGAATAAACATTATACACTTCATGGGAGAGGGGCACATTTGTTATGAATGGGGATTGTTCATGGTAATCAAACAATAGTAATATGTGCCTCATACAACATACAAGTAGGCAACAATTTAATCGAGTCAGATAAATAAACAAGTATATGATCAAGTCAAATAATCAAAGAATGAAATAATGAGATATTAAACAATGTATGAGAGTATGAACATGTTAAACAATCAAACAATATTAAACATGGATGAAAGAAACAAGTATAAAAAATATCAGATGAATCAGACAAGTACAACTATGCACACAAAGGATCAATGAATAATTTAATCGGGAAGTGATGCAAGGATCAAATAAAATCAAGATGAATGGCCTCTAATACATGGCATATGAGATGAACAAGGGAGGATCAAAAGATCTCTTCAATTGCCCTAAGCAATCCCTATGTCAAACATCAATCATACAAAATTCAACCGAAAAGTCAAGTCAACTTAAAAATTATCAAATAAATAGTAAATTAATTTAATAAATTATGAAAAATTAAACTAAGTTAGGTGGAGTCAGGACATCATCATCCCCCAAAAGTATTTCAAAAATAATGAAAATTAGTGTACAAATTATTTGAAATAAAACAAAAGTCAAATGAAAAGTCAACCAAGCAAACTAGGTCAAAAATAAATCCAAAATAAATTAAAAGTGGGAAATAAAATTCCAATAAAAGGTCAGGTTGACCATGAGACATTGGTCAACCCTCATCCCAAAAATCAGAATCTAAAAATAATTTTAAGTCATGTAAATAAAAATTAAAAAAAAAGTGTACTTAAAAGGACTATTTGAAATAAATAATCGAAATAAAATATTATCATTAAGTAAATATGAAAATAAAAATAAAAATAAATTAAATAAAACATTGAGGAAAATAAAAAATATTTTTTTGATGTTTTTATGAACAAATAGAATATTTTTATTTAATTAAACAAAACAGAAAATAAGAATTAAAAAAACATGAAAATAAAATGAATGGAAATAACATGAAATGAAATGGGCCAGATGGGGGTGGTGCAAACAGCATTTGGGGCGCTAAGGCCCAGCCCAGTTCGGTCCATGTGACAGCATGTGAAAAAGAAAAAAAAATATGTTCATTAAAACAACCTTGCCTCAATCGGTCATCTAGGACTTAAGTCACTAGATGACAAAAGCGAAATGGAAGGGTAGGATCAGCATGGCCGCGCGCGAATCCGACGTCCCACAGCGTGCCACGTCACATTCGTCCATGCAAAGCAAGAAACCTAAGGCCATGCACAATGAAAACGCGAAAAATGCAGAAAATTTGTTCCAACTTCCAATCCAAATATCTCACAACTCAGGGCTCCAAATGAGATGATGTAAAAATCAAAGTTCAAGTTTGAAACGAGTAGAATACAATGGTGCTTTGTTTCATTAAAAATAATGGTTTTATCATGTAGAAAATCGAACAACAAGGTAGGCTCATGCAAGGATACAGCAAAAATTCAATGTTACAAAATTAAAGTTTAATGAACATGCTTCAATGAAGGGTCCATAAGACAAACATAACATGATATTAACAACAAAAATTTGCATGAAACAAGCATGGCATAGTGGAAAATAGCATGAAGTAAATATGAATAAATATGACAATAACATGAAAAACATGGTGAACAAACATGGAATATGGTCATGGAAGATGGAATAGAGGACTTACCTAGTGGAAAACAGTCCATTGCTTCTTGATAGTGGAGGAAAGAAAAGAGAGGGAAGATGTTCTTTTGATGCTTTGAGATTTCAAGAACTTGTGCCAATGGAAAGGGAATGGAACTTGGTCTTTCTCTCCTTGCCTTGCTTAACTCAAAATATCACAGCCACCACCTTTCAGATTAGGCTTTTAGAAGCTTTAAATATGTAGGTCTAATGTGTCTTAATGGGCTTGGAATGTTGGTTTGGATTATGACAAAATGATGCAAAAAGTGGTGCAAAAGGTGAAGTGTATTAGAAGATCTAATTGTGGCAAAGCTTAAGTGGGTGAGCCAAAAGCAAATGGCCAAATGAGGTAAAAAGTGGTGTGTTGGTCATTTTGGTTTGTGCAGCATGACGTGGAAATAAGTCCAACAGGGTGACTTTAAGACTTTGTAACTTGATGAATACACGTCCAAATGGCAAGGCAATGCAAACAGTAGAAAGAGGGAATGAAGCTTAACATCTTTCATGTTGAACACAAGTTGAAATGATGAGTGGAAAGAGGTGAAAAATGACCATAAATTTCAGATCCCATAGCTGCAAAATGGTTGGGCCAGTTTGGCCTAAATGCTGTCAAAAAATTCAGCCTATGATACCAACTTTAGATGAGTGTATCTTCCAAACCAATGATCCAAATGGGGTGGTTCCAAAAAGGTGTGAAAGAGGACATATCAAGGTACAACTGTCATGAAGAAAGTGTTTTCAAAAGATTCCTTTAAGTGCAAGAAATCTGGCCCATAAGTCTTGACAAATTTTGCAAATTTTGGACTTATAAAATTTTCCAAGTGTCCTAAAATAAAGTCTTACTTTGACCAAGCATAACTTTCTCAATTTTAATCCAAATGAAACAAACTTTATATCTCTAGAAAGCTTGGAACAAGAGGAACAACTTTCATGTTGGAGAAATTTTCAAATGGAGCTTGCATCTTGATGGAATATAGGCTTAAAGTGGGTGCAAAAACCATAAAAACTTGCCTTAAATGGAAAGTCAACTATTTCCAAATTTGGTAATTTTTCCAACTCCTGATTAAATGATGAATCCATGATCCAACCTTGATCAAATTTCACATGTAGGCTTCCTTAGGCATGAATTTTGAGATTCCACTTTCAAAATGTCGGGAGTTGACTTTTCTGGCTCCACAATTGACTTTTCCCAATCTGTCTGGTTTCCGATTCCATTGATCAATTGAAGCACCTCTGGCTCAAATAAAGAGCTGATTTTTTGCATGTAGATCCTTGTGGACATGTGGAGGGCCATGGAAATGAGTTTCACTCAAGGAGTCAGAAATAAACCGATTTTATACCAAACCCTAGTTTTAGGGCAAAAATGACTAGGAACTGATTGCACTGATTGCCAATGGATCTTGCTGTGATAATTGTGGATCTTCTTAGGCCAAGATGCCTCTATAATCATGACATGAATGAGCCCCTTCACTTCCAACCAAACCTTGCTTGTTGCAGATAGCCATGAAACCCCTGATTTTTGATTAAATCCAGATGCACACTCTGAGAGTTCTGAATCTTCCGCTGATGAACTGTAGACCATCATAAGATACCTGGACCACCTTGTGACCATTGAGACTTGCATATTTGGAGAATGAAGTCCAATTCTCAGTGTTGCTTTGTGTGGGCTCCTTCTGGTTAAGGAGTGGTCAATCAAATCCCGATTTCCCAAGTCACTGATGTAGTATGCAATGAGTACGACCTAGTATGATGCTAATGTAGTGTGAAACACAATCCCATGCTTCCAAAAAATGAAGGGTAAATTTTGGGGTATTACACTCATGAACCAACGAAGGTATGTGTTTTCAGATATTGAAGAAGTTTGAAATAAAGCATTGTAATGTTGTCATTACTTTGGTTGAACCGAGGCTACAATTATCGAAGAATGAGGATGAACATGATGTTGATCTAACTCAGTATAGGAGGTTGTTTGGATCCTCGCGATATTTGTGCAATACGTGACCAAACTTGGCGTTTAGTGTTGGTATTATGAGTAGATTCATGGAGAGACCGAATGTGTCTCACTTGGCAGCAATCAAGAGGATCCTAAGATATGTGAAAGGGTCTATTGGCTGCAAAATTCTCTTTCCCGCAACAGATACATGCAGAAAATATAATTTGCTCGATTTTACAGATTCCAATTGGTGCAGAGATAAATATGATCGAAAGTCTACAACTGGATACATCGTTATGTTTGGTGGAAAACCAATCTCATGGTGTTCGAAGAAGGAACCGGTAGTTGCACTCTCATCTTGTAAGATCGAGTGCATTATCGTTTTGTTATGTGTGTGCCAAGTCATGCGGCTTATGAATCTATTGAAGGAGCTAAGCAACAATGAGGATGAGGTTGTTACACTCATTGTTGATAATATTTAAGCTATTAATCTTGCTAAGAACCTAATTGCACATGGAAGAAGCAAGCATATTGAGATGAGGTTTCACCACTCGAGGGAAGTTGTTAGTGAAAGAAAGTTAAGGTTGAAATATTGTAAAAGTGAAGACCAAGTGGCTGATTTGTTGACTAAGGGATTCACAAATGATATGTTTAAGAGGTTAAAGATGAACACGTGCATGAAATACTTAGAACACTTGAATTAAGGTGGTGTGTTAAAAGTATTTTTTATAATTTAAGTGTTGTAATCGATTAACACGGGGTGTAGTCGATTACAACAATGCAAAATTCACTTCCGAGTTAAAGAAAAAAGCATAGTGGGTGTAACCGCTTACATAATCACGTACCCAATTACCACTAAAAGGGGATTATTTTTTGTAGCAGCTGTAATCGGTTACAAGTTTAGTGTAACCGATTACAAGTACGGGTTTTTAGTTTTTTTCCGTTATTTGCTTATGTGACATGTATACCAATCATTATATAATGTTTGTATAAATGTCTGGGAGGCATTGTCTTCAATGTTAATACAAAAATATTCTCACCCTAAATTATCTCTCTCTCAAACTCTAATTTTCTCCATCATTCATCAATCTTATGTTTGTTCTAACCGTTTATTAAACATTCTCTAAAAATAAAAATTCTTTCGTAATTTTGATTATAATTCTATGTACACATAATATTTTCTTAAAAAAAAAAGTGTAATCATTTTTAAGGTATTTTTATAATTCATATTTTGTGATTTCTAGAACCGAACAAATTATTTTACTTTTCATTCATATAACTTTTAAAAAATCATATAACTTTTAAAAAAGACAACTGATTAATCAGTTTATCCAACCTACTTCAATAAAAATATCTATATTGTCTTAGTAATAAAATTTATTCAAAATAACCCCCAACAAAATATATTTTGTTTCCATAATTGCGGTATATTTCACATTATAACAATTATTAATTACAATATAAATAAAAAATGCATTAAAAAAATTAACAGCTATCGAGAGCAAGATAACAAGTCGGGCAGTGTAGTTCAAATTTCCTCTCTACACTCCCGCATAGAACATATCACCCAATTTCCCTCTCCTCCATTTCCATAACTTTTCTGTTTCTTCTATCTTCAACTCACGGAAATCTCTCAAAAACAGTTATCATTTATCACTCATGCATAATTAACCGCCATGTATACATCAACATCTTCTCTTCTCAGCACAACCGAGCCTAACAAACTATTTTCCAGAACCTTCTTCGCTTCTCCTCCTTCTCTAACGGCTTACTCATCTCGCACTTCTCCATCATTCTTTTGTTCCTTTCCCCGCCGCCTCCATTGTAATTCTCCTCTCACTCTTCGTCCTCAGATAAGAGCCGTCGCTCCTGCAGTAGAGAATTTCCACCGCAAAATCGCTACCATAGGTAGGTTACTAGGTTACTTCAATACTCATCACCGTTCGGTTTAATTGACCAGTGGTTTATCCACTTTTCCATTTCGGTTTCCTGTTTTAGGTTTATCAGAATTTTGTTGATTCAGTTTCAGGTTATGGAATTTGCTGTGTTTTGTAATTTGCACTGTTTAACTGTTTTTAGATGATTATTTAACTGATTAAACCGTCAGTTTAGTCCTTGAACCATCGCTACTTCATCAATTTAGTCCCTATACTATTAAAATCAACTAAAAGCTAGTAAGCACATCCATGGACACACGACACAGCTGACATGCCGACAACACTAATAATTCGAAAAAATAAATAAATTAAAATGACACGGATACACCTATCTTTTTTTTTCAGAGGTGTCTGTGCTGCAGAGACTAAAAGTCCTTAAACTATTGTTTTATTCAACTAATTAACCTCTAACCAGATGGTAGTTGGATGAAATAATAGTTTATGGATCTTTTTAGATTATTCTTTAGTTAGGGACTAAATTGATAAGAGTGATAGTTTACGGGCTAAATTGACTTTTTATTCATATTTGACATGCATTTAAGTTTCTATATTCGGTTGACTTTTATGTCTATTGGTTATTTGCAGCCACAGAAAATCCTTTCAAGGGAAACTTGACAAGTCTTCCTAAGCCAGGTGGTGGCGAGTTTGGAAAATTCTATAGCCTTCCTTCACTCAATGATCCAAGAATTGGTAAATTTCCTAACTTGACTTGGCATTTATGAATTCCCGCACAAAACGGTGCACCATACACGACATTGGCATGTAGACGCGGATAGTAATATGGAAAATGGAGTTATTGAGTGTAAACACACGTGCGACAACGAATACGCATTGCCTTCAATTCGAAGTGTCCGTACCTTGGCACATTATATTTCATGGCTTAAACCATGGTATATGAATACCCGACACAACATAGTACACCAGACACGATATTGACACCTATACAATGATAGTAATCTGGAAAATGGAAATTATTGAATGTAAACATGTGTGCGACAAAGAATACACATCGCCTTCAATAGGAGTATAGGTTAAAGCATGTGAAATTTATAATTTTATATGAAGTTTGTAATTTCATATTAATATTGTTCACTACAGAAAGATTACTTTCATTGATGTGTGACATATTAAATTGTTGTTGATTTCAACTTTATGTTTGCATAACAGACAGGTTACCATACTCGATTAGAATTCTCCTTGAATCCGCCATTCGCAATTGCGATAACTTCCAAGTCACTAAGGAAGATGTTGAAAAGATTATTGACTGGGAAAACACATCTACTAAGCAAGTTGAGATTCCTTTCAAGCCTGCACGTGTTCTCTTGCAGGTAAATTCTCAACTTCTGAAATTTAGATACAGTGAAATATTTCTATTATTCAAGTGTATTATGTTATCTTCATTTGAAAACTTCTTTTATCTCCTCAGGATTTTACTGGAGTGCCAGCTGTTGTCGATTTGGCCTGCATGCGAGACGCTATGAATAAGCTTGGCAGTGATTCAAACAAAATCAATCCTCTGGTATTCATCTTTCTTATCGCATGCATACCTTTATGTTCTTTATGAATGAATTCGTTGATGACAGTGACCAAAGGGTTCAATTTTTTTCAGATTTACTTTTGTACTATGACATCATTATTTGTTATGCACAATACAAAAATATTTTTGAATCTCATATATTGCTTGGATAGAAATTAACTACTTGAGATGTACAGCAATTTTGCCATCTTAACTGAGTATCTGCAAATAGTATTTGATCTGAAAACTATTTGCTAATGTGTTTAGCTTTCATGGCTAACTGAAATAACCATTGGTGAAGTTTGAATTTTTTTACTTAGTGAATTAAAGTTGGTTCATCATTGTTTGAATAATTACCAACATTAAGTTTGGTAACTAGCTTCATTTTGCATAGTTGTAAGGTTTTTAGAGTACGTAAGTAAAACGTAGTCTTAGAAATATTTTCCTTGTATTTTATGATTTGTTAGAAGTGGTTCTGAGCAGTAATTGTTGGTAGGTTCCTGTTGATCTTGTCGTTGACCATTCAGTTCAAGTTGATGTGGCAAGGTCAGAAAATGCAGTGCAGGCTAATATGGAACTTGAATTCCAGCGAAACAAGGAGAGATTTGCTTTTCTTAAATGGGGATCAACGGCGTTCCGTAACATGCTCGTTGTTCCTCCTGGTTCTGGTATCGTACATCAGGTAAGTTTGGAAGTCAACATACAAAATGAGTGTGTGGCAGTTAAATGTATTTTTTGTAGGTGTAAATATTAGGGACTTAATGTGATGTTGAGTTCCAGGTCAATCTTGAATATCTTGGACGAGTAGTTTTCAACAATGAGGGCTTACTCTATCCTGATAGTGTGGTTGGGACTGATTCACATACAACTATGATAGATGGGCTTGGTGTTGCTGGATGGGGTGTTGGAGGAATTGAAGCTGAGGCAGCAATGCTCGGTCAGGTACATTACCTTCTTAGTTCTTATCTTAATATATACACATGTTATATAATGAATGTTGATTCCATCCCAAACACCAATGGTTAATGATTGTCCATGTCATATTTATCTCATTAGAGGTATAAATTTATTTTCTTTCTTTAAATGAGCATGTGTTGTAGTTAAAATACAGTGAGATGATTCTAATGCCGTTTTCTATAATATTTGCAGCCTATGCGCATGGTTTTGCAGTGTTGTAGTTAAAATACAGTGCGTTGAAATACAGTGTTGATTCTAATACAGGGTAATATTTGCAGCCTATGAGCATGGTTTTGCCTGGAGTTGTTGGATTCAAGCTATCTGGAAAACTGCGCAATGGTGTTACAGCAACTGATTTGGTTCTAACTGTGACACAAATTCTTAGAAAGCACGGTGTTGTAGGGAAATTTGTGGAATTTTATGGTAATTAAATACTTGACTCTCAAGGCCTACTGCTAAATATTTGTTTTCTCCATTTTTCATTATAGGATGACTGTCCTTACTAACAGTTTTCATGGTTTCGTTCAATAGGTGATGGTATGAGTAAATTATCTTTAGCTGACAGAGCAACTATTGCTAACATGTCTCCTGAATATGGCGCCACCATGGGCTTCTTTCCTGTGGATCACGTTACATTACAATATCTCAAGCTAACTGGGAGAAGTGATGAGACTGTAAGTGCAGTCATCCCATCTACTATTAGCTATGGGATGCCCATAGAATAGAACTATTTGACCTGTATTCTGTCTGATCACAGGTAGCGATGATAGAGTCTTATCTCAGGGCAAACAGACTGTTTGTTGACTATAATGAGGTATGTTAGTATATTGCAGTTTCCTTAGACACCCTTTTTTACAAAATGACATGTATATATGTTGTAGGAATGCTAATTTCTTTTCCACGATATCAGCCACAGCAAGATAGTGTATATTCATCATATCTTGAATTAAACCTGTCCGACGTAGAACCATGTATCTCAGGACCAAAGAGGTAAGGTCCCTGGTCTCTTAAATTCTTCTCAGTCTGTTGATGTGTTTTTTAATCAATTTCCATCCTATTAGTATTATCAACCTAATAATGCATACTGAATGGTATTCTTTCCAGACCCCATGACCGGGTTCCTTTGAAAGAAATGAAGGCTGACTGGCATGCTTGTCTTGATAACAAAGTTGGATTTAAGGTTAGTAATACCGTGACCATTGGTTAATCGATCAGTTTCAGTACTTGTCTGCAGTAGCAAACCAACAAATAGTATTAGTTAATCGTTCATGGTTGTTGACCTGGGTTTTCATAGTTGGATCTATTGCATCCGACACATTGGCTAAAATCATTTTGTTTGTGCAACATCCGACCATCAAACATCAATATATTTTTAATATGTTCATTCTAATTGTTTGAAGTGTACACCTATGACTTGCAGATTCAGTATCTTTCACAAAAAATCTTTAGAATATATAATATAAGGTTCATGTTTATGTTTGTGTTACTTCTGTCTGCCTGTTTCGTCAACTTACTCAACTCCTGAAGTGTCAATGCTATATTACTGATATAATTACCAACGTCGTTTATGACATTCACTTGTAACTTATATTTATCAAATTGTTGGTGATTTGCATCTTCAGTGAGCGTCAAGCTAATTGATTTCTTTTGTATAATACGTCATCTGATCTTTGAGAAATTCAAAGCTTTTCTTTATTCTTTATATTTTTCATGCTACTATTTTTTCAAGACTCTCTCCTGGTACCTTATTAACAGCAAAGATGTCAAGGGCACTGTTTAATGTGATTATACTTACTTTTTCATCATTGGTATGTAGAAGTGGAGTCATCCTTGCTTCATATTGCTTTATCAGAACCATAGATGAGTATAAGATGCTAATGTATGTTTTATTTAAATGCAGGGATTCGCTATACCAAAAGAGGCACAGGGAAAAGTTGCGAATTTTGATTTTCATGGGCAGCCAGCAGAGCTCAAGCACGGTAGTATAGTGATTGCTGCAATCACAAGTTGTACGAATACGTCAAACCCAAGTGTTATGCTTGGGGCTGGCCTTGTTGCGAAAAAGGCTCATGAGCTTGGTTTACAGGTTAGTATAACAATGTTTCATCTCTCCTTCGTTGTGTTTGTTTTTGCTTCCATTAATAAACAGGACGGATTGTTTCTTTGATCTGTGGTGCTTTTCTTTTTTAAATTTTAATCATTGTTGTTTTTTTTCACTATTTTGCCAGGTCAAGCCTTGGATTAAAACAAGTCTTGCTCCAGGCTCTGGAGTTGTTACTAAATATCTACTCCAGAGGTATTTTGTACTTCTTACTCGAATTCCACTACTGTAATTTATATCATCGTGTGCTCCTTTCCAGTCTGCACATTTAAGGAAACATCAATCTAAATTTGCATTTGTTTCTATTTTATGACAGTGGACTGCAAAAGTATCTGAATGAACAAGGTTTTCATATTGTTGGATTTGGCTGTACAACATGTATTGGCAATTCAGGAGATCTGAATGAATCTGTTGCTTCTGCCATCTCAGATAATGGTCATACTTCATAACAAAATGCTATTTATTTGAACTGAAGCTGATTTCTACGCAACACTTGTATTTATATATATACTTTTTTAAACATATATATCCTCTTAGACATATTTTGCTTTACATTTTTGCCTTATTGATTTTTTGTTTTTTTGGATCCAGACATTGTAGCAGCTGCTGTGTTGTCTGGGAACCGTAATTTTGAGGGCCGAGTTCATCCCTTGACAAGAGCTAATTATCTGGCCTCACCTCCTCTGGTTGTTGCTTATGCTCTTGCTGGCACGGTACGTGTGTCTAATTCACATTTCAGACACGTTTCTCCATTCTTTTTGCTTCTTTCATAGTATTATCTGATATTCATCTCTTTCTGTAAAAGGTAATAGTTGTCTGACTCATTTGTCCGAAGTAAACAGACAAACATAAGATTATTGGAGGCTAATAAAAGACATAGGTATTGGTGTTAGTTACATAATCTTCATATGTTTGCAATTTGCATGAATCAGCAGCCTTAAGTCATGTGTAAGGGCTGGGTATATGTGCTGCTGGCTATGGGTTATGAGAGTCGGCCCACACGGGTTTGGACTTAATGAACTGATCCATTTACATGCAAACCTGTACTAGTTTGTCCACTTAACCAGCGAATGAAACCGACATGGTTATTACTCCCTCCGTTATTTTTTATTGTTGTTACAAGGTTACTTACATTTACAAAAAAATCAAGTTAATGTTGCATGAAAATTTGAAAATGACAAGTAAATAGAAACAAAAAGTTTTCTACAAAAGTGACCGGTAAAAAAAATCCGAGGGAGTATTATTTTAATTCTTAACTTTGATATTTATTTTAATACTTGGGTGCTCTCTAGAGTTTTTACTTTTAAGATTTTTCTTTTCGGTCAATCAAAATAACTTTGTCCTAAATATTAAATTTTCTTATGTATATTATTTTTGGTACCCAATCCAATCGACTTGTGGCCCAAGCCAACCCAATAAACTTGTTTAATTTTGGTCCTTCGTTTATGCAAACTATGTTAAATTGTATACCCAGCTCTAGACATTAATGTATTTGGACACAAAGTGGGGGGGTCCAAATGGATCATTTCTTTTCTCAAATTTTACATACCAAATAATTCCGTAATCTATTCTAGTAATCTTTTATATAGTCTCATTTGGGAGCCTAGTTTTGGATTCAGGCATCATAATTGCACATGTCTGCATATGAAACAATAAACACTAATATTTTGGTCTTTTCTTTGTATGTGGAATACAGTTTTTTTTCCTGACAGAATGTGTTATCATAGACTAACATTATTATGAATGTTCTACGACTATGGAGTCTAAGCTTTATTTATACCTTCTTTAGCTGGTAGAGTGCATATTATATTTATTTTATGACAGGGTAGATGAAATTTAAGTTTGAAAGATATTAAGATCCACAGTGTTATAATTTCATCAAGTTTCTTTTGGTAAAATTTCCAGGTCGACATTGACTTTGAGAAGGAGCCAATTGGGACGGGGAAGGATGGCAAGAATGTCTACCTGAGGGATATCTGGCCATCTACCGAAGAAATTGCAGAGGTGAGTGACACCTAAATTGCTCATTACATGTAATTTTGGGTTAAATATTTGCCAATGCATGTCGTATGGCAAAATTAACTTTGGGTGACTTTATTTGTAGACTGTTCAATCTAGTGTGTTACCTGACATGTTCAGAAGTACATATGAGTCTATCACAAAGGGAAACCCTATGTGGAACCAACTACAAGTTCCAGCTGACACTCTCTACTCTTGGGACTCCGACTCAACATATATTCATGAGCCTCCATACTTCAAGAACATGACCATGGATCCTCCCGGATCTCATGGTGTGAAAGATGCCTATTGCCTTCTAAACTTTGGTGACAGTATAACCACTGACCATATTTCTCCAGCTGGAAGCATTAACAAGGACAGCCCTGCTGCTAAATACCTCCTAGAGCGTGGGGTTGAACGCAAAGACTTTAATTCTTATGGAAGTCGCCGTGGCAATGATGAGGTGATGGCGAGGGGAACCTTTGCCAACATTCGCCTTGTTAACAAGCTCTTAAACGGGGAAGTTGGCCCTAAGACAGTTCACATTCCAACTGGGGAGAAGCTTTATGTGTACGATGCAGCAATGGTGAGTTATGCCTTACTCAAGTATGTCATGTTATTTGTTTACAATTTAGAACTTTTCCAGTGGAAAATCATAGTTTATTCTATATGATATTTTCTGGTGCTGATGTCTCTATATTTCTTTTCAAACTACCAGTGTGGGTGTCTTTTTGATAAAATAATATTTTTTTAAATACTATCATTAACGAACCTGTTTGCTTCTGTGGGTGTATCAACATCATGTTTTGCTTATTCAAATAGATACACTTCTTATTTCAAGCTCCACAAAGCTTGATAATCTGGCATATGGCAAAGACATGTGGACATTATATGTTGATTTAGTGGGATACTCCCTTTTCCTCTCCCCAAAGAATGTTGTTTGTAATAATTAGTTTATTTCAGCTGTGTTAAGTTTCTAATCTCCCTGGATTTGTTCTCTTTTATCAGAGATACAAGGCTTCCGGGCAAGACACCATTGTTCTAGCTGGAGCTGAATATGGCAGCGGAAGTTCTAGAGATTGGGCGGCCAAAGGTCCAATGTTATTGGTGAGTTCTTTTACAAGTTGTGATCAGTTGGGTTTTTTATTTGACTTTCTTAAAATATAAAGGTCAATTTCTTGGTGTATATTTACATTTCAACAGGGGGTCAAAGCTGTGATAGCTAAAAGTTTTGAGAGAATTCATCGCAGTAACTTGGTAGGAATGGGTATTATTCCTCTTTGCTACAAACCCGGGGAGGATGCAGACACATTGGGATTGACTGGTCATGAACGTTATACAATTGACCTTCCAAATAAAATCAGTGAGATCAAGCCTGGCCAAGATGTCAAAGTCACAACTGATAGTGGAAAATCGTTCACCTGCATTGCACGCTTTGACACCGAGGTAATTTAAGCTTTTTACCGGTTTTATAGCTTTTGTTGCCGATGAACCAAGCTACTCCTAAACATGCTTTGTTATAACCTGTTTTTTACCCTTGGTTTTATGCTTGATATTCAGGTGGAACTTGCTTACTTCAACCACGGAGGTATTCTTCCATATGTCATACGCAACCTCATTAAGCAGTGAAGGTGGTGTTGATGGAAAACTCCAAGGTCATTCATTGTCATCGGAAGCTAAGCAAGCTGTATATGTCATGATTTGTAATAGATAGGGAAAGACCCTTTTAAGTGTAGTAAATTTTGACACTTCCCTGGTATTTATCAATTAGGCTCATGCTACTTTGATTGTAGATTTCAGTTTTTTGGGTGCAATGTATATGTACCCATTGAAATTGGGGACGAATTGTATAAGCTGATGTGAAACTTTGTGATTGCTGGTGGCATTTGTTTGCCGAAGTACCCAGTGGTAAATATCAAAAAGCTGGTTCAATGACTTTTGTGATAGTAAAATTGAGTCTGAATCATCAAAGATATATATATATATATATATATATATATATATATATATATATATATATAAAATCAATTAAAGTTTGAGATATGCATATAATGGTACAAGATGTGATTGCAACAAAATAGAAATTCTTGTGATTTGATTTTAATCAAATATGTCCCCTTAAGATGAAGGTACCGTCAATGACCTTCATCTTGCTCGTAAGTTCTTGAAACTGTGGTATTGATAATGACTTTGTGAGAAGGTTGACAATTTGATCATTTGTTGACACATGACTAATTGAAAGTTTTTGAGTTTGAACTTGTTCTCGAACAAAATAGTCTATGGATATACGTTTCATTCTTGAATGTTGAATTTGATTAGAACAAACATAGGTGGCTCGATGTTATAACATAAAAGCGTAAGTGGTTGAGATATCGTAATGTGCAATTTTGAAATAAGGTTGGTGAGTCACATGATTTTAGTGGTAGTCATAGCTATCACACAATATTCTTCCTTTGTGGATGAGCGAGCAACAATCTGTTGCTTTTTGGAGAGCCATGAGATAGGATTACCACCAAAAAATATAAGGTACGCAGACGTGGACGTGTGATCATCAGGATTTCCACCCCAATCAACATCATTGTAGGCGAGAAGTTGAAAGGAATGTAGTTTCTTAAGCATGATATCAAAATTAATGGTGGATTTGGGGTACCTAAGTAATCTTTTAAGGTGCTGGAAGTGAAGGGTGGTAGGTTTGTGCATGAACTGAGAGAATTTGTTGACATCAAATGAGACATCGGGTCGTGTGAAGTTTAGTATTGCGAAACACCTATGATTTTTCGGTATTGAATGGAATAAGTGGTGGGGCTGCCATCATGCAGTGTGAGAATTGCAGTGGAAGAAAGAGTTACGGGTTTAACATCAACCATGTTAAATTTTTCCAAAATGTCACGTATAGACTTGTGTTGCGAAAGGAACATTGCAACACCTCTAGAGATTAACTCAACTCTTAGAAAGTAGTGCGGATACCCATATTTTTTAGAGAGAGTTGTTGGGACAAGGAGTTGATAAAATAAGTAAGAAACTTTGTTTCATTACCAGTGAGTAAAAGATCATCAACATAGACTAAGAAATAGGTAATATACCTTTGTGATATATGAACAATGACTGATCATTCTTACTCATGAAACCCATTAGTAGTGGTGAAGGTCTTCAAAGAATCATGTTATGCTCGTGGTGTTTTACGTAAATCATATATGGCTTTGTGAAGTTTACAAACATGATGAGGTTGTTAAGCATATTTCAAACCGGGTGGTTGGTCCATGTAAACACCCTCCTCTAAAGTGCCTTGGAGGAAAGCAATGTTGACATCTAGTTAATGCATAGTCCATTGATATCCAAATGCAACAGTGAGAATGAGTTTAATTGTCTGTGGTCGAATAACAGGTGCAAATGTCTCTTTAAAATTATTCCTGGATATTGTGTGTATTCTTTTGCAACTTCGCGGGCTTTGTATCTAGATATAGTTCCATTTGGATTTCTTTTGATGCAAAACAACCATTTACATTCAACAATGTTGTGGTCGAAAGGTGGTGGAACTGTTGGTGTAAGTCCTAGAGGTCAATACTTTTGGTACTTGTATCGAATTATTTATTAATAATAAAAAGTTTTTTATTTATTATGTTTGTTTAATAAAGTTCCTATAATAGTTAGTCCGTTTTGAAATTCTAGTTATCAGACTTTCGATGTCACACGGGTAGTTATGACATCCAATTCTGCACAGACAAGAATTATGCAGAACTTAAAAGTAAGTGCAGTAAATAACACAAGTAATTGTTTACCCAGTTCAGTCCAACATGACCTACGTCTGGGGGCTACCAAGCCAGGGAGGAAATCCACTATCAGTAGTATTAATTCAAAGCTAAACTCACCCGTTTACAACTCTTCACTTAATCCCTACCCAATGCAATTTCAATCTTACACTAAGATCAGAGTTCCTACTCACCCCCCTCAATCACCTCAGTGATTACTACCTTTAATCAATATTAAAGACAATTTTGAAGTCACACTTCAAACAACTCTTGATTGTGCTTAACAGCTTTAATCAAGATACACAGCACTCACGCTTAAAAGCTTAGAGTGACACAACACTTACAACTCAATGAACACCCTACACCAAAGCAATCATCTACGAGATAACAACTTGGTTTACAAGATATGTCTAATACAAGACTCACAAAAATACAACAGTGAAGTATGATGGACACACTAAATCTTCACGCCTCAAAATCCCCAGTTCTGAATGAAGGAACGACTTCCTTTTATATTGCAGCACTTGGGCCTTTACACTTGTATTTTCCTGAATTTAAGGTCACCCGAGTTTCCCTAAATTCCACATCTAGGTTACTAACAAATAGGTTATTTGTTAGGTTCATTAAATGTAGCTTGGTTGTTGATTTCCTGGATTTTCTCTCAGCTGTTGAATCCCTGAAGAATAGCCTGAGAAAAAGCTGAAACAAAAAACTAAACAACCTACAATATAGCATATGCTGTCAGGAATGAATGTCACAACATTCAGCTTGACATCAAGGACCATATGCTAAGTCTGTTTTTCCTGAAAGCAGACTGTACAATTTTGCTGAACTGTACAGGACCAAACTGTCCATTCTACAGTAGCAGCTTACATCAATACATGTCAAAGTATCCAATTTGACATTTACACATTTAGCCTTAAGTCAGTTCTGTTATCCTTTTGAAGGGCAGACTAAGAAACATACTGAAGTGTAGCAGAACACCACTCTGTCTATTATTCAGTATATGCTGTCCATGGTGAATGTCATAACATCCAGTTTGACATTCATATAGTAGGCCTTATGCCAGGTCTGATATTTCCTTGATAACCTGACTGCAAATGAATACTGAGCTCTAACAGAACACCAACTGTTCTATTCCTCAGTATCTGCTGATAGGGATGAATGTCACCACATCCAATTTGACATTCAATAAATCCTGTATTAGCTAATCCTGCAGTAAGTTACTCAGGTATGTCATGACATTAGTCAAGACATCAGAGTACAATTAGATACTCTAACCTCCAATGCAGTTACACAAACGCCTTCACGACATGTCATGACATTAGTCAAGACATTAGAATCCAGCTAGTGTTTTACCATACAATGCAGCCAATTAAACACCTACAAACTCCCCCTTTGGCAAATTTTTGGCTAAAACACTTTGATCCCACAACAAAGTTCATAGCAGCGGAAATCACACATCTAGCAGGTAATAGACCTAGCTAATACACTCAGAGTGACAGCACACTCACACAGATGGAAGTTAAATAAAAACTTCACATAACAACACACATACAGAAGTTAAATAAAAACTTCATCACACAACAGCTGCAGGGGAGGGAAGTTAAATAAAAACTTCACACACACATCAACATACGAACAGAAGTTAAATAAAAACTTCATCACACATCAGCTGCAGGGGAGGGAAACTTGAATCTGTCATGAATATCTGTTTTAACAAAATAATCTGTTGTCCTGGGGTATCACCCTGTTACTCCCCCTTTTTGTCAAAAATGTTGCCAAAGCAACACTTGAAATTACAGATCCATAAATAATAAACAGAATTACACACAAACGACAGAATTAAAAAAAGGATTTATTCCTCAGCCTCATCATCAGCCTCCTCCTCAGAACTGGCCTCCTCCTCACCCTCTGAGCTTTGCCTTGCAGCTCCATCTGCATCCTCACCAGACATCTCCAATTGAAAAATCAGCTTTTCCAAGGCGAGCTTCCTAACCTCCAGCTCTTTGCAAGTCTCTCTGAGCATAGCAATGACAGCAGCCTTATCTGGTTGGTTGCCAACATTGGATGTTTCTCCAGATGTCATGACAATGTCAGGAACATGCTTACCCAGGAACAGTTTGTAACTGAAGGCCAGTGGACTCTCTCTTCTTTGCACAAAGTCATTGTCTGTCAAGATGTTTGGGAATTGGTTCAACACAATGCCACAAATGAGAGACGGAAAGGCTATAGGTCCCTTCACACTGAAACTTCCAGCATGTTTCATGGTCTGATCAAAGATGTAGGTACCATAGTCCACCTTTGCCTTGGTGCCAACAGCATATATGAACTTTCCTAACATCACAGACACAGTTGACTTGTGATTAGTAGGGACCCAGTTTGCAGCTCCAACTTTGTGTAACATGGCATATTTCACACTGAGTTGGCTGGCCACCAGCTTCCCTTTAAGAGGCCACTTCCGGACTTGATTTGCAGTGATGACTTGACAGATTCTGTTGTCAGTCACTTCAAGCTCTGGGTGCATTTCATCCGCTCTTCCCAAATACAAATTGATGACTGAGGGGGAAAAAGTCACACACTTGCCACGCACATAGACCTTTCTAAATTCTCTGGACTTCCCATCTGCACACTCCTCTGACAGATTGACAATGAACTCCTTCACCAAGGTCTCATAGCACTTTGGGAGTTGAGTCACAGTTCTCATTAGCCCTGCCTCTTTAATCAGGTCCACAGTCTCCTTACACTCCAAGGCATTCTGAGCCAGTTCCCTCTCCAAGGCCAGTCTTTTGTGGTAGACATACTTCCACCTGTTCACACTAGAGGCAAAGTGGAAGGACACATTGTCAATGGGTACCTCTGGAACACTAGCAGCCAACTTGCTAGAGGTTGGCTTCTTCTTGGACAGGGATGTTGTGACATCACATGGAACATCCGAATCAGACTCCACCACAACCGCCTTGGTCTTCATTTTCTTGGGCACCTCTTTGCTCCAAGATTTAGCAGGTCCATGTCCTTTTCTTTTGCATGCACTCTCTGTCACTGTTTGCTTGGGAGAGGTTGTCTCATCGACCTCCTTGGTTGGGGACCTCTGCACCACAATCTTTTTCTCTCTCCTAGTCCTAACCCTCTTGGCTATGCTAGGGATAACTGAGGCCAACAGTTCATTATCAGAGAACTCTTCCAGGTTAACTGTGTCAGCTATAGGGTTGTCATCAACATCTTGAGTGACACTGACCTTCTCACCTCTCACCTTGTTTACAGGTTTATCATTCTTAGGACCCTCTTCAGGTAGTCCAGACACATTCTCTCTTAACACAACTGCGGTTTCTCGACATGCAACTTCATCGGGTATGATAGTGTTCAAGGGAACGGAAACCCCAGGAACATTCTGATCATCGGACATAATCTTAGTGACAATAGAAGCAATGGCATTATGCACATACCTCGATCCTTCCTTGGAAGGGTTGTCCAGAGCGATAACTGAGGAGATTCTGGAGACCGTTTCTTTTGGTCTTCTTGCATGGGAAGACGTTGCAGCGTTTTTACACCAACCTCCTCCCGGTTAGGGTTGCAAGACTCCGTGCTGTGGGAATCGGACACGGTAGTGTAGGAGGTGGTATCGGATTGGTGTGCCATGCTGAAGATCTCAGAGGAGAGTTGAACCGTTTCTTTGGAAGAAGGTTTGCACGAATGAGAGTTGAAGCGATGGAATGTGAAACGCTTGATGCAAGAGTAAGGTCTATTAGTTTTTGACCACTCAGAGCACACTATTTGTTGTTTAATAATTTGACTTACTAAACAGTAGCTAACTAACTTCATTAGTTGCTATAAATTATCAGACGTACACATTCCCTCTTTGCCCTTACTATTGTCACACTGAGTCACGCACAATGTCATGACATTCCGGGTGACATTGTACTCAGTCTGCATCAGGTTCCTCCATACTAGGGTTGACCACCTGCTACCAGACGCTAGGTATTTAGTTTCTGCAGACGACAATAATACACACATCTATTTATCCCTTGTTGTCATATCCTTTGTATGATGACCAATATGTGCCAATGACTCATAACTTTCAATCAGACATTTTCCACAGTATGTCGTTTTATCTAAAGACAGATATGGGACTCCTCTCATAGTTCCCTTGGAAATGCTCTTCTTCATTCCTTTTACATGAAGTTGATCAAGTCTTCCATGTCCCAGCTTCCCTTCCTGATCTCCCTTGGCTAAGGGGCACTTGGGGAAGTAGAGTGAGTCTTTAGATTTCCATAAATAGCAGTTATCTTTGGATCTGTCTCCTCTCATCACTTCCTGATTGCAACCATTCAACACCACACATCCTCCCTTAGTGAATTCCACTTTGCATCCTTGATCACATAGCTGGCTTATGCTTATGAGGTTTACAGTCAGTCCTTTTACTAACAATACATCACTCAGTTTTGGAGCTTCAGGACAGTCCAGTTTACCAACACCCTTGACTTCTCCTTTAGTTCCATCACCAAATGTCACAAACTTGGTGGTAGGAGGTTTTAGATTCACCACTAGGTTGCTCATCCCAGTCATATGCCTTGAGCAACCACTATCAAGGTACCAGTCTTGTCTGATAGGTGCCCTTGGAGATGTGTGAGCAAGGTTAGCAACACATTGTTGATTCTCAGGAGAGGGATGAAGCTTATATGCCTGCTGCTTAGGATTGACCTGAGGTGTCTGCTTAGCCGCCCATGTATGTTTCTTAATGGGGACATTTTGCTTAGCCACCTTCTTCTTAGGCCTACCTTGCGAGGTCTGGTTTGGGTATCCATGCAGCCTATAGCAGAAGGGTTTTATGTGACCGAATCTACCACAGTAATGACATCTCCATCTCTGAAATTTCTTCTTCTGATGTTTTCTCATTCTGGTTCTCTGATGTTGAGACATTGGATGTGACTTCTGCTTGAATTTCTGAACTCCAGCCTTAGACTTTTTGAGTTCAGGTGAGGAGTTCTTAGTGAATCCTAAACCAGCTATGGTTCCTGACTTCTGTCCCACTTTTAGAATCTCTTCCAAGGTGTCAGATCCTTTACTCAACATTCTAATGGATTTGGTCATTTGGTCTAGCTTCGAAGTTAGCAAAGAAATCTCACCATTCAGACCTTCTATAACTTTCAGCTGCTCCTGTTTCTCAGATTCTAGCTCTTTGATGAGTTTCTTCTGCTTTTCTCCTTGGATACATACTTCTGCACTTTTAACACATAGTTCTTTATATGAGGCAGCAAGTTCATCCAAGTTGAGCTCATCTCCGCTTGAGTCTTCCTCTGAATCACAGACACTGGTCAGAGCTGTGACATGTTTAGCAGATTCTCCTTCAGATTCACTCTCAGTGTCTTCCTCTGACCAGGTGGCAGATAACCCTTTCCTTTGCATCTTGAGAAAGGTAGGGCATTTAGCCTTAATATGACCATATCCTTCACATCCATGGCACTGGATTCCCTTGCCTTGGTTGAACTTTTCTTCAGAAGTTGATCTTTTCCTTATGTCAGACGGGATGTTCTTGACATTAGGTCTACCCTGTTGATCAACCTTCTTTATGAACTTGTTGAACTGTCTTCCAAGCATGGCTATGGCTTCAGAGATGCTTCCATTTCCTCCACCGTTTCCTTCTCCTGACTTCTCTTCATTGTTAGATACAAATGCTATGCTTTTGTTCTTCCTGTCAGCATCCTCACATAGGCCCATTTCAAAGGTTTGGAGAGAACCAATGAGCTCATCTACCTTCATCTTGCAGATATCTTGAGCCTCTTCTATGACTGTGACCTTCATAGTGAATCTCTTAGGCAAAGACCTGAGGATCTTTCTTACAAGTTTCTCTTCAGCCATTTTCTCACCTAATCCACCAGAGGTGTTTGCAATTTCAAGAATATTCATGTGAAAGTCATGAATAGTCTCATCCTCTTTCATCCTCAGATTTTCAAACTTGGTGGTCAGCATCTGAAGTTTGGACATCTTCACCTTGGAAGTACCTTCATGAGTTATCTTGAGGGTATCCCAAACTTCCTTAGCTAGCTCACAGTGGTGTACCAGCCTGAAGATGTTCTTACTGATTCCATTGAACAATGCATTCAAGGCCTTAGAATTTCCAAGGGCTAATGCCTCTTGTTCCTTGTCCCATTCTTCCTCAGGAATTTGCACACTGACTCCATCTTCACCTGTCTTCGTTGGATGTTCCCATCCTTTGTTGACAGCTCTCCAGACTTTGCTATCTAGAGACCTTAAGAAGGCTATCATACGAGGCTTCTAGTCTTCATAGTTAGAGCCATCCAACATGGGTGGTCTATTTGAGTGTCCTATATCCTTGTCCATGGTACTAGAAAGTAACTTCCCTAGATCTCACCCAGAAATTAACAGGCAGGGTGCCTGCTCTGATGCCAATTGAAATTCTAGTTATCAGACTTTCGATGTCACACGGGTAGTTATGACATCCAATTCTGCACAGACAAGAATTATGCAGAACTTAAAAGTAAGTGCAGTAAATAACACAAGTAATTGTTTACCCAGTTCAGTCCAACATGACCTACGTCTGGGGGCTACCAAGCCAGGGAGGAAATCCACTATCAGTAGTATTAATTCAAAGCTAAGCTCACCCGTTTACAACTCTTCACTTAATCCCTACCCAATGCAATTTCAATCTTACACTAAGATCAGAGTTCCTACTCACTCCCCCTCAATCACCTCAGTGATTACTACCTTTAATCAATATTAAAGACAATTTTGAAGTCACACTTCAAACAACTCTTGATTGTGCTTAACAGCTTTAATCAAGATACACAGCACTCACGCTTAAAAGCTTAGAGTGACACAACACTTACAACTCAATGAACACCCTACACCAAAGCAATCATCTACGAGATAACAGCTTGGTTTACAAGATATGTCTAATACAAGACTCACAAAAATACAGCAGTGAAGTATGATGGACACACTAAATCTTCACACCTCAAAATCCCCAGTTCTGAATGAAGGAACGACTTCCTTTTATATTGCAGCACTTGGGCTTTTGCACTTGTATTTTCCTGAATTTAAGGTCACCCGAGTTTCCCTAAATTCCATATCTAGGTTACTAACAAATAGGCTATTTGTTAGGTTCATTAAATGTAGCTTGGTTGTTGATTTCCTGGATTTTCTCTCAGCTGTTGAATCCCTGAAGAATAGCCTGAGAAAAAGCTGAAACAGAAAACTAAACAACCTACAATATAGCATATGCTGTCAGGAATGAATGTCACAACATTCAGCTTGACATCAAGGACCATATGCTAAGTCTGTTTTTCCTGAAAGCAGACTGTACAATTTTGCTGAACTGTACAGGACCAAACTGTCCATTCTACAGTAGCAGCTTACATCAATACATGTCAAAGTATCCAATTTGACATTTACACATTTAGCCTTAAGTCAGTTCTGTTATCCTTTTGAAGCGCAGACTGAGAAACATACTGAAGTGTAGCAGAACACCACTCTGTCTATTATTCAGTATATGATGTCCATGATGAATGTCATAACATCCAGTTTGACATTCATATAGTAGGCCTTATGCCAGGTCTGGTATTTCCTTGATAACCAGACTGCAAATGAATACTGAGCTCTAACAGAACACCAACTGTTCTATTCCTCAGTATCTGCTGACAGGGATGAATGTCACCACATCCAATTTGACATTCAATAAATCCTGTATTAGCTAATCCTGCAGTAAGTTACTCAGGTATGTCATGACATTAGTCAAGACATCAGAGTACAGTTAGATACTCTAACCTCCAATGCAGTTACACAAACGCCTTCACGACATGTCATGACATTAGTCAAGACATTAGAATCCAGCTAGTGTTTTACCATATAATGCAGCCAATTAAACACCTACACGTTTAATGTATCAAGTGTGGCTTAATCATGAGATCTCATTAAACATAAGGACATTATTCTTAAAGTATCCGTAGTCGAGCTTTTGTTGTAAAGTTGGATAACATTAAAGCATTAAGTCTATTATGTATATAGACTGATGATCACATCTCATGGATCATGGATAAGTAGTTATCAAGTCTTAAACATATGTATGAATATTAAGAGTAATATTTATACTGGATTGACCCACTATGAGAATACTATATAGAATATTATGCAAAGTGTCATAAGTTATTCTCATGGTGATAGTGGTGTATACCTCCCTTCGACCTGAAACCACTATGGATCCTAGATGTAGAGTCGAGTACCTTATTGTTGATCAAACATTGTCCGTAACTGGATGACCATAAAGACAGTTGATAGGTACTTCACGAAGCATGCTGAGGGACATGAGTGACCTAGATGGAATTTGCCCATCCCGCGTAACAGGATAAATGTCTAAGGATCCAATATTGAACTGGACAAGGATGACACAGTCTATGCCTTGTATTCAATATAAACATAAGGGCAAAAGGGTAATTGTACACATAAGTATTATCATAAAAGGATTTGTCAGATCACATGACATTTTCGTGTCTTGGGTAGCAGTGATGTATTGCTAGATACCGCTCATTGTTTATTATGTTAAATACGTGATTTAATATAATTACCAATATTGCGAGAACCTACAGGATCACACACAAAATGACGGATTGATGAGAGATAGAGTAAATAAGAAACACCGTAAGGTACGGTGCACTTAAGTGAATTGTAGAACATTGTAAGGTATGGTGCACTTAAGTAGAATACAAAATATGGTAAGGTACCACATGGTTAAGTGATTTTGTTATATCATAAGATATGGGTCACATACACTTATGTGGGCTTTTTAGCTTACAGCCCACACAAGTGGTTTTATAAATAGAACCCTTGTGCAGAAGCATTTGTTCATATGAAATTTCGTTTCTCTCACTCTCTCACTCAAAACCTTCATTCGTAGCAGCTAGCACTGAGATTGAAAGAATCCGTTCGTGTGGACTGAGTAGAGGCGTTGTAACCATTCAAAGTTCGTGATCACTCCTTAGATCTGCACCAAAGGTTTCAATCTCCACAAGAGGTAACGATTATATCATTGATCATGCCCATTCGTAAGGATCACTAAAGGAGAAATTTTTAATTTCCGCTGTATTTTAGATCAATATTCTCCTTCAGTGGTATCAGACCCACTTACGAAATCATGCATCTGATAGCTGTTTATTTTCTGTATTTTCTGTATTAATATGATTAAAAGACAGAATGAATAAAAGAATAAACGAGTAATTAAATTTGGCATCATGTGTGTACGATTTGGATGATTGATGTTGACTATGCTTCGGAATTCGACGTTAATATGGTGAAGCAACAATACATCGATCGTCCATAGGTTACACAATTGAGATCGATCAAGTTATATATATGATATAAGTAATTCTGATGCAAAATACGGTATATATGATATACTATTTCTGTTTCGTTCATTCAAACACTTAATGGTTGTTTTCCTTTGAGCGATCAATGGTCATTTGCTTCTTGATCCTACATTAGTATGGTGAAGCAATGACGTGTTGAGCAATGATACTGAATTAACAATCGAGGTGTGTTTGACGGTATGAATTTGCTGCATTAGGGTTCATGACGGTACAAGGGTTGTGCTGTAAAAGAGTTATGTGATTAGGGTTGTGACTGCACAAGAGTTGTGCTTTAAAGTATCAAGTGTGATGCGAAAAACGACGTCGATTTCAAATGAATTATTCATTAAAATTTTGCGTCGGGGCGTTGTCCCTACAACCCCGCAGGGGGCGCTGACCAGGCAGCGGAACCCCTAGCTAACTCTACGTAGTGTGATCGGTCGCCGAAATTTAATTTGGTTTATTTAATTAACAGAATTTAAATTAATAATAATAATGTATTTATTATAATTGTCTTGTGGTGATCAGTTATGACCTTAGTTTTTCTTTATTTTGTTTTGGGATTTTAAAATACGACCTGCGTGTCGTGTCGTCTCTTTTAATCTTTTAATGTAACTTCTTTTCTCATCTCACTCCCTCGTATGTAAAACGAGTTTCTTTTTTATAATGTAATGTTATGAAGAAAGAGAAGAATACAATATCAAAGGAGGACAACCTTGAAGAAGCTTAGATTGTTATTAGGTTGGCTTAGGTTCTCTCATTGGCTTGGGAGAACAATTGCGCTAGGGGCCATAACTGTTTCATTTTGTATGTATGTTGACACATGTGAATGTATGTTGATGCATGTGAGAGACAATTTATATGATAAATAAGCCGGTGAGATCAGAATAATTGCAAATTCCCTCAAATTAAATATTAAGTTTATGTTTTTCAAGTTTTAGCACTCATCAAGACTAGTATCGAATAATGTAGATTTCGCCTACGCGAGGTGCATATTCTATATTAGTAAGGTGCGATGGGATAATTGTAATATCAAATTTCTAAAACAATGGGTCAAACTTAACTAAACAAATTATATTAAGATTATATATGTTTAGAAGCAAGAGTTGGAAATGATCTATGTGATGGATTGGAATAAGGAGTTATTCACCCAACTAAAATATTCGAGAGTTGTATTAGATACAATTGGAAGGAGTTCCTACCTAAATAACCTAGTTTTGTGTAATCTGCCTATGCGGACTTAAAACAAAGTGAAATGTGGATCTTGACCCACTAGAAAATCTTCCAACGGGATTTTCCGAATCAAATGACGAGGGTCATTTGTTTTAAGTAAAATAGTGGGAGCATATTTAATTAAAGGCCTAATTAAATATGTTATTGATAATTATATTTTTATTATTTTCATGTAGATTACCATGACAACAAACACCTCTAACAACATTTTGCGATCAATCCTTGATAAGGAAAAATTGTCTGGGACAAATTTTCTGGATTGACACTGAAATCTGAGGATTGTCCTCAAATATGATAGAAAGCTGTATGTCTTGGAGAAACCTGTTCCTGAAGAGGAACCTCCTAGTTCTGCACCTAAGACAGAAAGAGATGCTTATAAGAAGCATGTCGATGATGCCAATGAAACTGCTTGCCTCATGCTAGCTACCATGAACTCAGAGTTGCAAAAGCAACATGAGAACATGACAGCGTTCGATATGATTGAACACCTGAAGATGCTCTATCAAGAGCAGGCAAGGCATGAAAGGTTTGAAGTTTCAAAATCCCTTTTTCAAGGAAAGTTAGCTGAGGGAGCCCCTGTAGGTCCTCATGTGCTCAAGATGATTAGGTATGTGGAGAACCTTGAGAGGTTGGGTTTTCCCATCGGAAAGGAACTCGCGACTGATTTGCTCTTGCAATCGTTGCCAGATAGATTAAGTCAATTTGTCCTTAATTTCAATATGAATGATATGGACAAATCTTTTCCTGAACTGCTAGCCTTGTTAAGAACTGCTGAGTAGAATTTAAAGTTAAAAGGGAAGTCCATTCTAATGATCGGAAATGGAAAGAGGCAGAACGAAAGACCCACCAAGAAGGGTGATAAAGGGAAAGACAAGGAAGTTTCCAAACCCAAACTCACTGCTCCTACTTTGAAGCCTAGTGGAGGCATAGTAAAGGAATGCAACTACTTCCATTGCGGTAAGACCGAACACTGGAAGAGAAACTGCCCAAAGTACCGGGAAGATAAGAAGAATGGAGTAGAGACTTCAACTTTGGGTATTTTTGTTATTGAAATTAATTTATCTACTTCTGCATCATGGTTATTAGATACTGGATGCGGTTCTCACATTTGTACCAATGTGCAAGGGCTAAAAAGGAGTAGAGAGTTGGCAAAAGGTGAAGTTGACTTACGAGTTGGCAATTGAGCAAAGGTTGCTGCTTTAGCCGAAGGAACTTATGTATTGACTTTACCTAATGGTTTAATAATTCAGTCAGAGAACTGTTATTATGTACCTGCAATTAGCAGGAATATTATTTCCTTTTCTTTTTTGGACAAGTTTGGTTTTTCATTTATAATAAAGAATAATTGTTGCTCCATTTATTTGAATGATATATTCTGTGCTACTCCACAAATGAACAATGGACTATATGTCTTTGATCTTGAAATGCCTATTTATAACATTAATACTAAAAGGATGAAACCTAATGAGTTAAATCCAACTTACCTTTGGCATTGTCTATTTGGCCTCATAAATGAGAAACGCATTTCCAAACTCCATAAAGATGGACTTTTGGACTCTTTTGATTATGAATCATATGAGACATGCAAATCTTGTTTAATTGGAAAGATGACAATGTCTTCATTCACAGGAAAAGATGAAAGATCTAATGATCTTTTGGCCCTCATACATATTTATGTATGTGGACCATTGAACATACCAGCCAGAGGAGGTTTTCAGTACTTCATCACATTTACTGATGGTTTTAGTAGATAGGGTTATGTGTATTTAATGAAACACAAATCAGAGTCCTTTGAAAAGTTCAAGGAATTCAAGAATGAAGTACAAAACCAAATAGGTAAGAATATTAAAACTCTTCGATCATATCGAGGTGGTGAGTATTTAAGCCTAGAGCTTGATGTCCATCTGAAAGAGTGTGGGATTCTATCCCAACTTACTCCTCCTGGAACACCCCAATGGAACGGTGTATCTGAGAGAAGAAATCGAACCTTGTTAGACATTGTCCGATCCATGATGAGTCACGTCGATCTTCCAAACTCCTTTTGGGGACATGCACTATTGACATCAACTTACACACTTGACCGTGTTCCATCCAAAAAGGTTGAGAAGACACCATATGGGATATGGAGTGGTAAGAAACCACATATGTCTTACATGAAGATTTGGGGTTGTGAAGTTTATGCGAAACGATAAATTTCAATTAAGCTTGAGCCCAAATCTGACAAATGCTTATTTGTGGGGTATCCTAAAGAAATAAGAGGGTATTACTTCTACAATCCTTTTGAGGGCAAAGTGTTTGTTGTTCGAACTGGAGTTTTCCTAGAAAATGATTTTATTTCCAAAAGAATCAGTGGAAGGAAAGTAGAGCTTGAAGAAATTCAAGAATCACAAAGCATTGATACACCTATGGAGGAATTAGAGCATGAAACATCAGTAGTTGTGGAAGAGCAACCTGCTCAAGTAGAACAAGACCATCATAGGTCAAGCAGGATACGTCACCTACTTGAGAGATATGGATATCTTATAACTAATCAAGGTGATGTATTACTCATGGATCAAGATGAGCATGTGACCTACCAAGAGGCCATAACTGGTCCCTAGTCTGAGAAGTGGCTAGAAGCCATGAAATCTGAAATGATTCCATGTACACAAACCAAGTTTGGACCTTGATAGAGCCTCCTGTAGGAGTTAACCCTATAAGATGCAAGTGGGTCTTCAAAAGGAAGTCTGGCATGGATGGTAAGGTACATACTTATAAGGCAAGACTAAAAAAGGATATAAACAAATTCACGGGGTTGACTATGATGAAACCTTTTCACCAGTTGCAATGCTTAAATCTGTTCGAATTTTACTTACTATCGCTCCATATCATGATTATGAAATATGGCAGATGGATGTCAAAACTGCTTTCCTTAATGGGAATCTTCTTAAGGATGTGTACATGACACAACCTAAAGGATTTGACATACTAGAAGAAGCGCAAAAGATATGTAAGTTACAAAGATCAGTCTATGGATTGAAGCAAGCTTCCGGAAGCTGGAATCTTCGTTTTGATGAAACAGTAAAACAATATGGATTCATCAAGAATGAAGATGAGCTTGTGTCTACAAGAAGGTTAGTGGAGCATGATCGTCTTCCTGGTATTACATGTAGATGATATATTACTCATTGGAAACGATGTCCCTACCCTACAACAAGTAACATCTTGGTTGGGGAAATGCTTTTCTATGAAGGACCTAGGTGAAGCAGCCTATACATTAGGAATCAGGGTCTATAGAGATAGATCACCAAAACTGCTTGGCCTAAGTCAGAGTACATACATAGACAAAGTGCTGAGACGCTTTAATATGCATGATTCTAAGAAAGAATTCATACCTATGTAACATAGTATGTGTCTATCAAAAAAAATAATCCCCTTCAACTAAGGAAGAAAGGGATCGCATGAATAAGATTCCATATGCATCTGCAATAGGATCTATCATGTATGCCATGTTATGTACTTGACTAGATGTCTCGTATGCTTTAAGTGCAACGAGTAGGTACCAATCTGATCCCGATGATGCTCATTGGGTAGATGTCAAGTATATCTTTAAGTATTTGAGAAGGACTAAGGACTCATTCTTGATATATGGAGGTCAGGAAGAGCTTGCTGTAATTGGATACACCGATGCTAGCTTCCAGACAGATAAGGATGACTTTAGATCGCAATCTGGTTATGTATTTTGCTTAAACGGTGGCGCTGTAAGCTAGAAAAGTTCAAAGCAAGATACAGTTGCTTATTCTACAATCGAGGCCGAGTATATTACTGCCTCAAGTGCAGCAAAGGAAGCTGTTTGGATAAAAAAATTCATTAGTGAACTTGGCATAGTTCCTAGCATTGTGGATCCCATTGATGTCTATTGTGATAACCATTATGCTATCGCACAAGCTAAGGAGCCTAGATCTCACCAACGATCCAAACACATACTTAGGAATTATCACCTCATTAGAGAGATAATAGATAGAGGAGATGTGAAAACATGCAGAGTACCTACACTTGACAATATTGCTGACCCACTAACAAAGCCTCTTGCGCAGCAGAAGCATGATGCCCATACTAGATTTATGGGCATTAGGGGTATGCCTGATTGGCTCTAGTGCTAGTTGGAAATTGTTGGTGTAAGCCCTAGAGGCCAATACTTTTGGTACTTATATCGAGTTTTTTAATAATAATAAAAGGCTTTTTCTTTATTATGTTTGTTTAATAAAGTCCCTAGAATAGCTAGTCTGTTTAATGTATCAAGTGTGACTTAATCATGAGATCCCATTAAGCATAAGGACGGTATTCTTAAAGTATCCGTAGTCGAGCTTTGTTATAAAGTGGGATAACATTAAAGTATTAAGACTATTATGTATATAGACTGATGATCACATCTCATGGGTCATGGATAAGGAGTTATCAAGTCTTAAACATAGGTATGAATATTAAGAGTAATATTTATACTGGATTGACCCACTATGAGAATACTATGTAGAATTTTATGCAAAGTGTCATAAGTTATTCTCATGGTGATAATGGTGTATACCACCCTTCGACCTGAAACCACTATGGACCTTAGATGTAGAGTCGAGTGCTTTATTGTTGATTAAACATTGTCCGTAACTAGATGACCATAAAGATAGTTGATGGGTACTCCACGAAGCATGCTGGGTGGAAATTTCCCATCCCGCGTAACAGGATAAATGTCTAAGGGTCCAATATTGAACTAGATAAGGATGACACGGTCTATGCCTTGTGTTCATTATAAATATAAGGGCAAAAGGGTAATTATACATATAAGTATTATCACAAAAGGATTTGTTAGATCACATGACATTTTTGTATCTTGGATAACAATGATGTGTTGCTAGATACTGCTCATTGTTTATTATGTTAAATACGTGATTTAATATAATTACCAATATTCTGAGAACCTACAGGGTCACACACAAAAGGACAAATTGATGAGAGATAGAGTAAATAAGGAACACCGTAAGGTATGGTGTACTTAAGTGAATTGTAGAACATCGTAAGATACAGTGCACTTAAGTAGAATACGAAATATGGTAAGGTACCACGTGCTTAAGTGATTTTGGTATATCAGAAGATATAGGACACATACACTTAAGTGGGCTTTTTAGCTTACAACCCACACAAGTGGTTCTATAAATAGAACCCTTGTGCAGAAACATTTGTTCATATGAAATTTCGTTTCTCTCACTCTCTCACTCAAAGCCTTCATCGTAGTAGCTAGCACTGAGATTGTAGGAATCTGTTCGTGTGGATTGAGTAGAGGCGTTGTCACCATTCAACATTCGTGATCACTCCTTAGATCTGCATCAAAGGTTTCAATCGCCACAAGAGGTAATGATTCTATCACTGATCATGCTCATTCGTAAGAATCACTAAAGGAGAAATTTTTAATTTTAGCTGTATTTTGGATCGCTATTCTCCTTCAGGAACTAGAGTCCACATACCATTATTTAATAATGCATCAAATTCTTCTGAAATGACTTGTCTCCAATGAGGATGTTGCGTGGCTTATTTAATGTTTGATGGTTCAATATTCTCGGATAGTGGATGATGAGAGACATGGAAAAACTTTGTTGGCTTAAAAAAAGTTATTTTTGGATCTTGTTTACATATGGTGACTATTAGTGTCTACAACATTTTGGTTAGTGGGAATTATAAAGAAGTTGAAGAAGAGTGATTGTTACTTGATGAAGTGTTTGAACCCAAAGGATCCTTATGGACTAAGTTGGTAGGCATTGTGGGCAAGGGATTCAAGTGAGGTATGTGTTCAAGAGTTAGAGATGGGGTTGAGTTAGGTGATGGTTGTGAATGCAATGGTATGATAGTGTGTAATTTTAGAGGTTTGGTTGGGGATGTTGGAATGGTGGTTGAGATTAGGTTTATGAGGGATTGATAAAGGTAGATATTGTCATAAATTTTGACATATCGAGAAGTATATATTTTATGAGTTCTAGGATCAAGGAATTGGTAGACATATTTGGAGGGTGAATATCCTATGAAGATGCAAGGACTAGACTTAGGTTGAAGTTTGCTAGTTGTATAAGGTTGTAGCCATGGGAAGCAGAGATACGCAAATGCATGTAGATGATATGTAGAGGAGAACTTTTGTGATAAAGAATTTGGTTTAGAGTCTTCATGTCAAGATTGGTTGTTGGTAGTCTATTGATAAGATATGTGGTTGTTCGAAAGGCAAATGACCAAAGTGTGGGTGGGAGTTTGGCATGATGGAGTAGGGCACAATTAATTTTGACAATATGTCTATGGCGTCTTTTAGCTACTTCATTATGTTCAAGTGTATATGAAGGTGTGGTATGATAAGATATGCCATTTGTTGGAAGAAACTGTTTAAGTTTAATATATTCACCTCTATTATCTAAATAAAGTGTAATGATTGGTAAATTAAAAAACTTTTCAACAATGACTTTGAATTGTGGAAAAGCAACATATACATCAGATTTATTTTTCATTGGATATAATCAAATATATTTAGAGAAAAGATCTACAAATATTTAGTAATATAAGTAGCCACCTAAGGATCTAATAGGAGCAGGACCCCATATATCACTCTAAATAAGTTCTAGTGGCCTATTTCTTATAATATTAGAAGAAATAAAATGAAGCTTATGACTTTTGGAACTTTCACAAGAGGTACATGGTGATGAATTTGTCAACTTTATTTCATGAAGGGAATTAAGATGTCTCATTATTCTTTCATTATGGCCAAGGATATGGTGCCATGGTGGATGAGATGAGAAGTTGGTGACTAAGGTCGTGGGATGGTTGATGGAGTGAGTTAGATGGTAGAGTATGTATGTGACTATGCAATCCTTTGAAGAGAGGCTCCATTGTCTTCAAATCCTTCAACAAAAAACAATAAAAAAATTCAATAGAAATAGGGTTAGTTTGACACAATGATAATACACATAATAATTTTTTTTGAGATATTTGGAACATAAAACACTCCTGGTAAGTATAAATTTTGATTTTTTATGGATAAATATAGCGACCGTGTCATTCAAAAGCTTGTTTTATTGGACATAAATGTCTTTATATATATAGAATAATTGATGCAAATAAATACAATAATAATTACAATAAATAAAATCAATAAAAGCTAGCTATATGCACATAATAGTACAAGATATGATTACAACAAATTAGAAATCCTTGTTATTTGATTTTGATCGAATTATATATATATATATATATATATATATATATATATATATATATATATATATATATATATATATATATAAATTGTGTGAGTGTAAATCTTGTAAGTATTTATTTGATTGCAGTCACATATATAATGATAAACATGTGATTATTGTAAAAATTTATTATTTATAAATATTAATTGTAAGTGTTTGACGGTGGTGCATTAAACCTTTTGGAGAATAAATACTATTAGCAATTGATGTTGTTGTCTAAAGACTCAATATCAGTGATGCATTAAATCTTTTGGAGAATAAATTTTGCTCATTTTGTTGTCCTCTTTTAAGATAAATCTAATTTATGTATTAGCGAATTTGATTATTATTTTTCTCCTATTAAAATTTATAACTTTTATGATTTAAATTAGAATATTAAGTGAGAATAAATTATAGCAAATGAGTATGGTCCAATTTAAAAGATCTTATGATCATAAGGAATTACATTCCAGATTTTGTTAAGATATTATTTAAGATGATACATATTTTTTTATTTTAATCTAAATTATTTTAAAGCAATAAAGATTATTTTTGTAATTAAACTCTAAATTATTACAAACTCTTACTGGAGAGCTAAGATCTTATTAAAATTATAAAAAAAAAAAAAATTAGATTTTTTTCTAACATTTTACTTTTGCGAATGTGTTATGAATTTTTTACTATTGGATAATTTTTTCGAAAATTTGAGATTTATTATTCTCTTTGCACAATTAAGTTAAAATTAGAAATAATTATTTAATATGATTCTTTCATAAAATGCAATATAAAGTCAGAGAAAATAAAATAATATTCCAGAGAAATTATGGAATTATTGTATGAACTAATAAATGTTCAATGATGAAATACACATTAATATGAAGTGAACAAATTCGGTACATACTACTGCATTTGTCCATAATTATAAGACTCTCTTGAGTTTTTTCCTTATCCCTTTTTATAAGACTCTCTTTAACTTTTAAAGTGAATTAATTTTTTTCTAAACATACCCCTAATTATATTACATATTTTTCTACAATATGTAATAAATACTCTTCTATAACATTGATTAATTCTCTCTCTCTCTCTCAAGAATAAACTTGTAATATAACATAAATAGTCAATAGATTTAAAGCATAATTAGTCTCAAATACCCTTAATTTAATTTAATTTTTCGCTTTAGTCTCTTAACTAAAAAATGTTATATACTGTGGTCCCGTAAGAATTGTTTCGTTACACAAAAAGGTATTTGCCTTTAAAATTTTTAAAAAAATGTTAATTTTGGGCACGTGGCGTGACAGATAGACATTAGTTAATAAGTTGAGTCAAAATATATATTAAAAAATGATTTATTTTGTTTAAACTGAAGATGTTTTGTTTTCAGATGTCAAAAACCTCCGCAAAATGTTAATTATATGTAAAAAATAACAACAATTATTTTTTTCATTAGATTCTTCACACTGGAACTAATTAAAACTAATAAATAATAAATAAATAAAACAGAAACAAATTTCTGTCATAAAATGATACCAAATAGAAAATCACATGGATGTCCATTCTTCAGCATCCGTGCAACCTTAAAAACACCATTGAAGTATAATATCATACAATGAACAACAACGCATTTCTTTTTATGTGTTTTATCATAATATTAATACACACTTCTACATTTAAAGATGTTAGAACAGATCGCTGAAACTACATATGCAAAAACAAGAAAATAAACTCGTTGAAGATGAAATCCAACCATGAATCATAACCAATAGAAAAATAGAGAGTTGAAAGCAGCGAATTAATAGACAATAAACATCTGAGGCAACACTGAGAACCTTCAAAATCAAATCAACTCAAGCCTAGATTCTGACTGACACTCTTCAAATATTGGAGTTTCTAGCGTCCCGACCAAACTACTCTAAAACAAATTCACAAGCGAGAGTATCCTAAGACTTTTATCAAACATGTTGCCCTTAAGAACGTTTGTGTTTCCAAACTCTCCAAATTCAAATCGACCCATATTTTATTCACAATATCGTTGCAAACCCTACCAGCAACCGATCTAAAATCTAAAGATCTAGTACCTAAAGCTCCAATTTGAATCAACAACCTTAATTCAACCTAAAAAACACACAAGAGTCAAACTCACTATAAAAAACATAATCATAAACAATAAATTTAATACTCTTAACAACTTTCTTAATTAGCATAATTTAGTCTATGGGGTCTCATATTTAGGTATGTTGCAGTCATAGTAGCCTCAACCCAAAACAAATTCTTCAATCCAACACTAACCAACATGCATCTAACCTTTTCCAGGATTGTTTGATTAAATGTCTCAGCCAAACCATTTTGCTGAGGAGTACTCGCAGTGTCTTGTTCCTTGCAATACTAACTTACTAGAGTAAATGTTGAAAGCTTCATTGCAGAACTCAAGGCCATTATCGATTCTCAACCTCTCGACCTTCCCACAAGTTTGATAATCAACCGGGGTCTTCCAACTTTTGAAATTTCCAAAATTTTCATCCTTAGCCTTCTGGATGAATATCCATAACTTTCTAGAATAATCATCAACTACGGATATACAATACTTTGCACCTGAGTGTGAAGGATTCCTTGCAGACCCCCAAAGAACAACATGAATGTAATCAAGGGTTCCATATGCTATTTGTTTGCCTTTGTTAAACTTCACTCTGCAGGATTACCAAACACACAAGGTTCACAAAATTCCAGCTTTTCGACTTTGGCACAACCTAGAAGATTTTGTTTCCTCAGTTCAACAAGACCCATTTCACTGACATGGCCCAACCTCATATGCCACAGTTCTGTCTTCGACACAAGTTTTGTGGAGTCAAACATGTCGATCCACTTACAACCTTAGCTTGAAGGATATACAAGCACTGTTTCTTCATGCATCTCAAGACTTCCTTCGACCCCTTCGTGATTCTTAAGATACCTTGGTCTCCCTTGAACACATATCCTTTATGTAACGTCCTGAATTTGATTTATTTATTTAATTGAATTTTTATTCATTTTTATTTAATTATTTTGAGTGATTAAAATGCTTTTTATGATTCGTGAGAATTATGTGGTATTTTGTTTGGGGTTAGTATATTTATTTAATTCAAAATAATAAAATAAAATAAATAGTGAATTATGAGGTGAAATTAGGATTTTAGTGAAATTAGTGTAGTAAGGAGTAAAGAGCCCATAAGTTGAGGAAAAATTGAGAATTATGAATAATACAATTAGGTCATTTATGTAGATAATGTGAGAGATTGGAACTTTTATCTGATACGTAGAATTTGAGAAAAATAGAAAGAGGCAAATGTTTAGGAACCCTAAGGAGAGCTCTAGGAAGAAGAACACATTATCCAAGTTCGAAGCTTTATCGCGTAATCGAGGTAGGGGGAATTTTCATGATAAGGATGCTTGTTCTATTAGGATATAGAGGGATCCTTACCCCATATCTTTTTCCATTCCTCCCTTGTACTCCATTGATGAGGGTTTTGTGAATTATGTAGGATTTGCGCAAAACCGTTATAATTGATTGATGTGTTGTTAATTTTGATTGTGTCAAATATGTTATGTGTTACTTAGATGTGAAATTGCATGATAAATTTTTGTGAGAGATTTTATGATGATGATGTTCATGCGTTGATGATATATGTTGATAAAGAGCATGACGAATTAATGTGATAAGTCGATGCTAACATGCCAATATATGTATGGTAATTGATGTGTTGGACGTTATATGAGTATGTGTGGTTACTCATATTCAAAATTGAAGTTGGGATAGGTCTAGTTTGAAAAATATGAGCTTATGAGTGAAATTCCCGTGAAAATTATGCAAAAAAGCAATTCAGATTGATTTGATTCGAATCATAGCCTTATGGGTAGCCCCTGCCTAATTTGATTCGAGTCACAGTTTATACATGATTCAAATCATGAGGGGAAATTAGGCTAAAATATTATTTTCATCATAATTTGAGTTTCGTGACTCTGTTTGAGGCGCGATTCAAAGTGTTAGCCACCTGACGTGTAATACTACCTTATAATAATTATTTAGGGGTTAAAACATGTACATGAAAGTATGAAGAGTATGCTTACTTGTGATAAGTCTTATGAGATAAATATCGAACAATCATGTAATCATGAAATGGTGGTTGCTATGTGTTCAGTTAGAATGTTGGGATGCTCTGAGTGGTTATACGAATGTTATAATGATGAGTATTATTGAGAAATTGTATGATTATAATGATGAGCATTTTTGAGAAATTGTATGATTATGATGATGAGTATTGTTGAGAAACTATATGATTATAATGACGAGTATTGTTGAGAAACTGTATGATTATGATGATTGTGTCGAGATATGTTGAGATTGATTTGGTTCAGTGGAACCATTTGTTGTGGCTTTATATTGACGACTATTATGTTGAGTTTTAGGTTCAAGAGGAACTCGTGGCGAGTAATGATAATGGAGGTGGAGATGTATATTATGTGTTTTATTTTGCATCCATACATCATGTAGTATGGAGATAGGTAGGACTTAGGTTCAGTGACGAGTATGACTTTGGTTCAGTGACGAGTAGGAGTTTGGTTCAATGACGAGTAGGAATTTGGTCCAATGATGAGTAAGACTTTGGTCCAGTGACAGGTGGGACTTCGGTCCAGTGACGAGTAGGTCTTCGGTCCAATGATGAGTAGGAATTTGGTGTAGTGATGAGTGAATAGTTTAGTAACATACCTCTGAATTCTAAAAACTCTAGTACCACATGCATGTTGAAGTTGAGGTGAGGAGTACATTGCATCCATTCTTGCATATTTGAATGTTTATGGTTTGTGAGTGATATTTGATTGTGTATAATGTGTTGTGGATGAACATTATGTGTGAATATTCATGTTGGTTGTACTATCCTCAAAGTCTATGTGCCATTAACGTATATGAGTGAATTTCCACCCCTCTTTTATTTATTTTGTGGTGTCATGTACGCTGTGGTACAAATACTCAGGATGAGCGATAGTTGATGTCAGTTGGAAGACATCATTTAGGATTTTCTTTATCTATTTTACCGTTTTCTCATTAATTTAGTTTTGGAGTCGCTCTGATATGTAACAATGGGGACAAATTAATTTTGTTACATTTTATGTTTTCCGAGATGTTTGAGTCATTACCATTGGGTTTTCAATGTTGATATAAATAAATGATTAATTTGAAATTTAGAAGTTTATTTCGCTGCTAATAAATGTTTTGATGAGGAAAATGATTGATGGGAATGTGTAACACCTTTTTGGATTATAGTATTCGTGTAGTTTTGTTTAATTAAAGAGTTGAGTAAATTAGGGTGTTACACTTTCTTGTTGAATTCACAAAGAGAAATCAAATTTCTCTTAAGGTCAGGTACATACCTAACACCAGTCAATAACTTTATTGACTCATCCTGGAGCTTGAATCTTACAGATCCTATACCTGCAATCTTGTAGGTTCAATTGTTTCCCAACATAATTGATCGACCATCTTGATCACATAATTCATCAAACACGTCTTATTTGGAGTCATGTGGTAAATACACCCTGAATCCATAATCCACTTCTTACTAGAGTTGATGCTTGAAACCACAAGGACATCTGATGATTCATAATCATCTTGCATAATGGTTGCATTTCCATTATCCTTACCACCATGGTATTTTAGGCATTTAGGGAACACCTTTCTTGTATGACCCTCCTTCTTATAATGGTAACACCTCATTCCCGGAGCATCACCACCATAAAACTTATGCTGGCCTTTACCCTTCTTCTTATTCTCAAACCTGCCATTTCTCTTCAAGAATTTCCCTTTAACAGACAAACCTTTGCAAATAGATGATGGCTTATGCTCCTTTTATTTGTTCAAATCCTTAGAGTATAAGGCTAATTGAAGTTCTTCAAAGGTCAGAGAATCTATTCCATACAAGACAGTTTTTTGAAATGAGCATATGACTTAGGTAAAAAACACAACAATAATAACGCTTAAACTTTATCATCAATATTAACCTCGATATTCTCTAGATAAAAAATCAACTTGATGAATATATCCAACTGTTATATCAAGATCTTATCTTGATCATCTTGAATGAATACAAAACCTACTTCCAATACAGACGATTTACCAAGGATTTTGTCATATACAACCCTTCGAGTTTTCTCCACACACCTGCTTTTGTCTTATCCATCGAGACCCATCGGAGAATATTATCACCAAGGCTTAATATGATGGTACTTTGGTATTTCTCTATCATCGTCATTTTCCCCTTCTCATTTAGATAAGCATCCATCTTCTTCTATCCTTTCAATGCTTCTAAGAAACTCTGCTGAACCAATAGGGCTTGCATCTTCAAGTGCCACAAATCTAAATCATTCACACCGATGAATTTCTCAATCTCATACTTTATTAACGACATCTTGATCCATGCTCACTGCACTGGTTTTTTGTGGCAAAATCCGTACCAGGAACGAATAAAAACTATGAAAAACCTTGAGTTTCTTAAACAAACACGAGAAACCCTTTTAGTTTTATGAAGGAGAAGGAAGAGGGAAGAAGAAGAACAAGAATTGGTTAAAACCGTTTTTGTATTCACTTTTCCAATTAGGACAAAGGGTACAAGTGAATAACAATAACCAACACTTAACCCTCTCTCTACAACCTAAGAGAGCATACTATTTATAGACTACAAGCTAACTCAAGCACTAAGTTAACTTAAGCACTAAGCTAATTTAACAAACAAGCTAACTTATGCAATTGTATGCTAGAACATGCTTCAAATACAACATACACATCTTAGACTCATGCATGCTTGAACATACTTTGACTATAGAATGCATAATTTTGTCGAAACAAATAGATATCCATGTCGAGACTAGAGTTCGATCCAAGATACCACACATTTTAATCAAAATTTATCAACATGTCTACATAGGTGAGTCACTTATTCTCCATATAATGAGCGTAAACGTAGTGAGTTAATGAGTTATCTAGTACATACATAGAAGTATCATAATATCATACGGAGGAGGCTTGGATCTTTCATGGAGTTGTGTCAAAAAAAAATAAAAGACAATGGTATTGTAAAGGACACTATAAGGTCTACAATGGAAAAGTGAGTAACAAAATTCTTACATATTGTAGGGGAAAATATTAAAATGCGTACTATGTCATTCTTCTTTTATAGCTTTGGAGAGACTATTTTTCGCAACTTTCACAATGTCTTGCATGCCATACTTTCATTATGAGAAAAGTTTTTATCCAACCATCAAGTATCGAGGTCCCACCATAAATACTTAACAATAGCAGATTCTATCCCTTTTTTAAGGTAAAATTATATTATATTTTGTTTTTAAGGAATCGTTATATTCTATTTAGTCATAGTTATGTTAAAACTTTAACTTTAACCCTCATACAACTAACTAAGTCATTTGTGAATTAAGGATTGCATTGGAGCTATAGATGGCACACATATTCGAGTGAAGGTTCCGAGAGCATAATCCTCTCGTTTTTATGGAAGAAGAGACCATCCCACTTAAAATGTATTAGTTGCATGTAACTTCGATATGAAATTCACATACGGGTTAGCTAGGTGGGAAGGAACGACATCTGACTCTAGAGTATTAAAATATGCTTTAAATGAACAAGACCCTTTAATAATTTCAGATGGTTAGTTAAAATGTTATGATACTTTTATAAAAAATATTCATTAGACTTATTTTGACTTAATATTGAGTAATAATATTTAAAACTAATTTGCAGGAAAGTTTTATCTCGAGGATGCGAGATTTATGCTAAAACAAGGACTACTAACACCATATAGAGGCATCGGTTATCACTTGAAAGATTATTCCACTCGTGGGCCACGAAATCTTCAAGAATTGTTCGACCTTCACTTTGAAATGTTATTGAGAGAACTTTTGGTGAGTTAAAAAAAAGATTTCCAATTAATGATAGTGGCATTGAACCCCATTATTCATTTGAAGTTATGATATACATAGTATTTACTTGATGTATACTACATAACTTTTTAATGGGTGTGGACATTGAGGAAGCTTTAATTGTAGAATTTGACCCTGAACTGCTTAACAATAAGATAGATAGATCTCAAACACAACGGCGTGATGAGGACTACCGACTAGGATCACTTTTAAGGGACACTATTACAACTGAAATGTGGAACCCATATGGAGTTTAATGAAGTTATGTCATGTGTATGAGACATTGTAGTTTATTGGTTAATGTTATTGCAGACTATAATCGTGTATTTATATTAGTTTTAGTTTAGATGTTTTCTGTGTTATCATGTGATTTGAAGTGTGGTATCTTGTATCTATTGAAACCAAGTGAACTTATAGGTTGAAAATGGCAAAGGATAAAGTTCAAGTGTAGAACCTAGACAAGTTAGTAAGGGTATTTTAAGGTGGACAAATGATATGGATCAAATATTGTTGAATGCTTTGATGGAAGAAGAAAATAAAGGGAATAGGCATGATGGTGCATGTACAACAGAAGCATACTCTAATGTCGTATATGCTTTATGGTCTCTCGTTTCTCCAACCATGAAAAAACAACGTATAAAAAATAGAATGAAAACTTTGAAAGATCATTTTGCTGAATCATATGATCTATTTGGTAGCTTAAGTAGATTTACATGGAATCCAACAACGAGGAGGTTTGAGGTCGATGATGAGGTTTGGCAAGATCTTATACGAGTGAGTAGTTTTTTTAATTCATTTTGTTGGTGCAAAAGGTGATAAAGATGAATAATAAACAAGAGAGAATAATAATAACAAACTTTCACTACTAAAAAACGGTTACATAGAAAAATGCATACACACACTGCAAAAGGAATAAAGGTACAATTTTTTCACACCACTCACTTGCTTAAATATAAATGGGACTTTAAGAGAAATACTAAAATACCCTCTAGCAAACTTTGTCTACATGTTTATGAAAATATGAATTAATTCTAACATCATCCTTAATTCATATTCAGCTTAACCAAAACTAACAACACAAATTCCATCCCTCAAGCAGAGAAATTGATCAATCTTGATCGCCTTCGTCAGAACATCTGCCAGCTGCTTCTGAATGCTACAACGCAAAACTTCTAGCACTCCATTCTGAACCTAATTTCTTAGAAAGTGATACTTAGTCTCAATATGCTTGATTCTCCCATGCAACACTGGATTCTTGGCAAAATTAATTACAAACTTGTTATCAATCATCAACTTCAAAGGCTTATTTACTTTGATCTTCAGATCCTGTAGTAAATTCAGAAGCCATACAACTTGACATGCAGTCACAATACCTGCAATATATTATGTTTCACAGGTTGACAACGCAACAATTTGTTGCTTCTTGGAACACCAAGAAATAGGACTTCCCATAAACTTAAACAAGTATCCAGAAGTACTTCTTCTGTCATCTCTGTCTCCAAACCAATCAGAAGCTAAGTAACTTAGAAGTTATGAACTAGTTTCAGCACCATAAGGGAACAAAACTCCATACTTCAGAGTTCCCTTTATACACCTCAAAATTTTGACAATAGCTTGGTAATGAGAACACTTTGGTTTACTCATGAACCTACTCACCATTCCAACCGCATAACAAATATCAGGTTTGGTATTACACAAATACCTCAGAGACCATACCAACTGCTTGAACGTTATCGCATCTACATCATCACCATCAGAATCAAAATCCAATTTCTGATTTGTATCAGCAGGTGTTACAACAACTTTAGAATTCATTAGCTCAAACCTCTTCAGAAGCTCAAGTTCATATTTCAGCTGATGTAAAATTATGCCTTTCTCAGAGTACATAATCTTCATCCCTAGAAAATAAACCATATTTCCTAGATCAGTCATCTCAAACGCATTCATTAGCCCCTTCTTAAACTTATCTATCCCATGTTCACAACTTCCTGTTAGCAATGTCATCAACATACAGACACACCAAAATCATATTGCCTTCAGAAGTATGTTGAACATATACACCATAATCCATCTCACATTTTTAAAATCATGCTTCTTGAAAAATGAATCAATTTTTCGATTACAAGCTCTAGGGCCTTGGTTCATTCCATACAAAGCTTGTGTAATCTATACACCATCCCTTCCAGATTCTTTTTCTCAAATCCAGGAGGTTGTGACACATAAACCTCTTCTTCTAATGGATCGTTCCGAAATGCAGATTTCATGTCCAAATGCATCAGAGGTTAATTCCTGTTAGCAGTTATCGCAATCACCAACCTGATTGTTTCATGTCTTTCTACAAGCACAAACACTTCAAAGTAATATAACCCAGGTTTTTGCAGAAAACCTCTCACAACTAACCTTGCTTTGTGTTTTCCAATTGATCCATCTGGCTTTAGCTTCACCTTATAAACCCATCTCATGCTGATTGAAATTTTGAGTATGCCTTGATGTTTTCAAGGAACTTCGTGACACTTGTCATATGTCTGGAACATCCACTATCAAAATATAAGTCTTCTCGAGCCGAGGCTCTAAGAGAGGTGTGAGCTATAAGACTGGTGTTGACAGGCTTGGGTATCCATTCTTTCTTTTGATTAGCCTTGGGCTATGTTGGACTTGGGATAGCCAAATAATTTGAAACGAAAGGGCTTTATATGACCATATTTTCCACAATAATGACATCTCCAGCGTAATAACTTGCCTTTAGTTTGAGAGTTCGGATGACTAGCATGATGTTGAGCTAGAGGTTTAGACATTACAGGCTTAGACTCCCTCTTTGGAATAACAAAGTTGGTCATAGAGTTTTCTCCGTGTTTATCCAGAGATTGATGTTTAAAGCCAATCCCCCTTAGATCTCTAGGCGCTTTTCCAATTTGAAAAACTTTATCTAACACCTTATATCCCTTGTTCAACATTCTTACAGTCTTTGTCATGTTGTCAAGTTTGGAAGTCAATAGTATCACCTCATTTTGGAGATCAGAGATGGTGAATTGAAATCCTTCTTTTTCACCCTGCAGTTGATATATAATTTTCTTTTGTTTTTATCCCAACTGACACACTTCTTCACTTCTGATGCAAAGTTCTTTGTAGGATGCATCCAGTTCCTCATAGGATAATTCTTCATCACATGAATCTTTATCAGATTCATATCTTCCAGTTAGAGCAGTAACATGTTTAACAGCTTCATCCTCGGGTTCACTTTCAGAGTTATCATCATCAGACCAAGAGAAAGACAACCTTTTTTTGTTTCTTGAGATAGGTAGGAAATTATGCTATAATGTGTCCAAATCCTTCACACCTATGACACTGAATCCCTTTACCTTGATTGGATCTCTCTTCAGTTCTTGTTCTTTTCTAGAAATCATTATTATTCTTGATGTCAAAAGGAATGTTCTTGACAATTGGTATTGACTTCCTGTCAATTCTCTTTAGTACCTTGTTGAATTGTCTTTCTAGAAGAACAATAGCATTAGTTATTCCTTAATCAGTATTCAAGTCACATTAGTTTTGTTCATCTTCAATGTTGGATACAAACACTATGCTCTTAGTTTTATTTTCAGATTTGTCACTAGTATCCAATTCAAAGGTTTGTAGAGACCCAATAAGTTCATCTACTCTCATGGTGCTGGTGTCTTGAGCTTCTTCAATGGTTGTGACCTTCATGTCAAATTTCTTAGGTAGAGACCTGAGAATTTTTCTCACCAGTTTTTCTTCTGACATCTTTTCTCCCAAGGCACTAGATGAATTAGCTATTTCAAGAATATTCATGTGAAAATAATGAATATTCTCATCATCTTTCATCTTTAGATTCTCAAATCTGGTAGTGAGAAGCTGAAGTTTAGGCATCTTCACTTTGGATGTGCCTTCATGAGTAGTTATGAGGATCTCCCAAGCTTCTTTAGCTACAGTACAAGTATTTATCAACCTGAATATATTTTTTTCAACCCCATTGAACAGGGCATTCAAAGCTTCGGAGTTTCCAAGAGCCAATTCATCTTCTTCCTTAGACCGGTCCTCTTTAGGCTTCAAATCAGTAGTAGCATTCCCATCTTTGTCATTCACTACAGGACATTCCCATCCCTTGATGACATCTTTCCATGTCTTATTATCCATGGATTGTAAGAATGCCACCATCATTGACTTTCAATAGTCATAGTTGGATCCATCTAAGATGAGGGGGGGGGGGGGTCTGTTGATAAATACTATTTCCTTGTCCATGGGACCAGAAAGTATCTTCCCCGGATCTCACCCAGAAACAGAGCATGATGCCTGCTCTGATACCAATTGAAATTCTAGTAAGCAAATCCCGAATGTCATACATGATGTCACGACACCAGGGTCATCATATTATCACACCACAAATAGTATTAAGATTTAAATAAATGTATGACAGGAAATAACACAATCAGTTGTTAACCCAGTTTAGTGTAACGTCACCTACATCTGAGGGCTACCAAGTAGGAAGGAAATCCACTATCACAAAATTAGTTTAAAGTCATGAACAACCTCAGGTTTTACAGAATTATCACCTAACCTCTACCCATGGATGTTTCTATCTAAGACACTCCTAGATATGAGACCCGTCTCACTTCCCTTCAACCTTACAACAACTTACAACTGAGAAACACAATCCTCTCTCGTTAAAAAGCTTCTGAGGGATTGTTAGTTACATCTCAATAAACCAGGTCCAATTTAAGTATCAAGGAGATACTCGAAAGGCTCACACAAAGCACATGCACGAAACCCTAATTTAGATAGCATCCTACACTGCTTTGTTACCTTCTTAGGTTTAGAACCGCTTTATAAATAGTAGTGGAAAGACATAGATTTCGGGCTTGATTTATAGCAGATCCAAGATCTCTGCATAATCTTCTACAGATTTGATCTCACTCAAATCAGATGTTTCCTAAAATGTATTGACATCATTATTTCGTCAATAAGTAAAAAAAAATAGTACTTTGCTTTTTAGAAAACACTCAACATAATACGTGAACTAAACTTTAGAGAATCTTTAGATAAAACATTAAATAAATCAAATCTCACAAGATACTAAAATTGGGTCACACTCCAATGTTGAAACAACATGTCAAGACATCTTGTTCAACATTTGTCAATAATACTTGTATTTCCAAAATGGAGTCAACCACTCCATATTAGACCTAACAATCTCCCCATTTGGAAATTTTTGGCTAAAACAATCTTTGCATAGACCAACAGGAATGGGGGTAAGGATCATAGAATCAAACCAATAACTAAACACCAGAAATCCTTTTTCACAAGAACACCAGAGGCAGGCGCGGCGAAAAAACATGCCTCATACTATTTCACACGAAGGCCCTACCTAAGAAGAAAAAAAAATTCCCTTTAGACAAGATGTCAGGACATTGTTCCTGACATCAACAACCCCTTCGTAACAACACAAGAAAACAAATGTGCTTCCCCTGAGTAGCAGATCCAGGTGTAGAGTTACCCCAAGAGTTACTCCCCCTTCATATATGCTCCCCCTCAGAGAGCAAGAGGGATAATGACTAAAAAACGGAACAAATATGAAACAACAACACCACATAAAGTTGACAAAAACTCCCCCAAACAACAAAGTTAGCAGAAGACAACCAAGAGAGTTTACAACCCAAACATAACCAAGAGCACTTTTAAAGTGAAACAAAAATACTCATGGCACAACCTAAAAAAAATAAGCTTAACCAACACACAAATGAACTAGAGTGCATCCGCCCTCATCACTGCTGGTAGCATCTTCATCATCACTTGCGTCAGATCCATCTTCATTTGTTCCATCACCTTTCAAACTTCTTGTTTCTTCAGACAAGGCCTTTATCAACATTTCAATATTGATTTTCCTTTTAGTACAACTTTTGATAGTTTCATCCAAAGTCTTGCAGGTATCTTTTAGCTCAACAAGGATGCATGTTCTATTAGTAGGCCTGGAAGGTGTCTGCCCAGATGTCATGACAATCTTTGGAACATGTTTCTCAGTGAACAACCTATAATGTAATGAGACATGAGGGTCCCTTTTGCAGGTATTGTCAGATCTGATTAAGATACTTGGGTGTTGACTCAGGACAACACCACAAATCAAGGAGGGAAAAGCTATTGGCATCTTCACAGCATAAGAGACAGCATGCTTCATAGTTTGATCTTTTTTGTTCTTCAATCTTTTAGTTATACCTGGAGCCAGTCTTTGACCGATGGGAACATCATCAGAGTTCAGTTCCTCAATATATATTATGTAAGTGGGTTGATCCTTTTTCTCAATAGAGTTTTTATCTTTGTCAGCCAGATCACCAGTAATCCCTTCAGACCTTTCTTTGTCTTTCGATTTTTTAGGAGACATAGTAGGTACATTCACATCAAATTTATCCATGGGGGTCTCAGTATTGTTATCAGGTTGGGCCAAGAATGTGGAGACATCCAGCACGACATTAGTCTTGGGGTCAATACCCAATAGTTGAGAGATTAACACACAAATATTCTTGTCTACGTCGTCTTTGTCCGGAATGATCATGCTGGATTTACTCAAGGTAGTAACAGATCTAGGTCTATTACTGGTTTCAGAGGCTTCAACATCTTCTATAACATTTGTCACATCAGGACAATAATTAGAACTATCAACATTAGGTTCAACACTAATGGGATCAAGATACAGACTAGTCATAGACTGGGGTTTCTTCACTACAATAGAGGGTTCAAGAGTTCTTACATTTCTAGCAGTCATGGAAGGAGAGGAAGAGGTACTTACTTTAGTGGGTTTACCTTTCCTTGAAGCAGAAGTTCTAGCCTTTCTCATAGGAGTTGCATGGACAGAAACTATCGAGAGGGGAATAACAATAGTAATGACATCAGAGATATATATCTCAACATCAATATTTTTAGGGTTTGATTGCACTTTGGAGTGCTTGCTCGGAGTGGAGACAGAAGGTTGACATATTTTGGAGGTTTTCGGTATGGACTATAGAGAGAAGATGGAGAGATGAGAGTGACTGAGAGTAAGGTTGAAAGAGAGAGAGAGAGAGAGAGAGAGAGAGAGAGAGAGAGAGAGAGAGAGAGAGAATACATGAGTAGAGTGGGAGTGTATAGGGTACAGTGTTGGAAAAATAAGGAAAATTTATAATGATAGTCCTTGAATTTTGTGCACCATTAAGTGAAGGGAAGAGAAAATTTGATCTCCATATCTCTATTTCAGTAATTGCTATAATTCTTCAAGAACGCAAATGCCCAATTCACCCCTTAATTTTTCAATCTGATTTGCATCTAAGGCTTTAGTAAAAATATCTTCCAGTTGCTTCTCAGTGGTTACATGCTCAAGAGTAATAATTTTGTCTTCAACCAGATCCCTAATAAAGTAATGACGAATATTAGTATGCTTAGTTCTCTCTGCTGAATAGGGTTCTTGGAAATGTTAATAGCACTTAGGTTGTCACAATACAATGTCATGACATCTTGTTGGACATTGTATTCTTCTAACATTTGTTTCATCCAAATTAATTGAGAGCAACTACTACCTGTTGTAATATATTCAGCCTCAGTCGTAGATAAGGACACACTATTTTGCTTCTTAATGAACCAAGATATAAGATTATTTCCCAAGAAGAAACATCCTCTAGAAGTGCTCTTTCTATCATCAACACTGCCTGCCCAATATGCATCACAGTATCTTGTAAGCAAGGAGTTTGCATTATGAGAATACAACATTCCATAGTCATTAGTTCCATTGATATACTTCAGGATCCTTTTCACTTGAGTAATATGACTAATTTCAGGTTCGTACTAATATCTTGCACATACTTCTACAATAAATGTAATGTCAGGTCTACTAGCTGTAAGATACATCAGACTACCAATCATACTCTTGTACAAACTCTGATCCATACTTACGCCATTTTCATCTTTAGCCAGTTTCAAGTGAGTTGGTGCGGGTGTCCTTTTATGACTAGCATTTTACATGCCAAACTTCTTTACTATACTCTTGGCATACTTGCTTTGAGATATGAAGATAGTGTCATCCATTTGTTTGACTTGGAGCCCAAAAAAGTATGTCAATTCACCAACAAGACTCATTTCAAATTCAGATTACATCTGCCCGACAAAATGTTGTACCATCTGGTTTGACATCCCTCCAAACACAATGTCATCAACATATATTTGAGCTATCATGAGTTTAGCATGCTCTTCTTTAACAAATAGTGTCTTGTATGTTCCTTATTTCCTGTATCCATTGTTAACAAGGTACTTAGTGAGCCTTTCATACTAGGCCCTAGGTGCTTGCTTTAATCCATATAGAGATTTCCTTAGTTTGTAAACATGATTTGGAAAGTTGGGATCTATGAACCCTATGGGTTGTTCAACATAGACTTCTTCATTCAAGTACCCGTTTAAGAAGGAACTTTTCACATCCATTTGAAATAACTTGAACTTAAGCAAACAAGCCACTCCTAACAGTAGTCTTATTGACTCAAGTTGAGCAACATGGGACAAAGTATCATCAAAATCAAACCCTTAACTTGAGTGTATCCTTGAGCAATAAGTTTGGCCTTGTTTCTGGTTACAATCCCTTTTTCATCAGATTTGTTCTTGTAAATCCATTTTGTGCCAATATCATTCATTTGTTTAGGCCTAGGAACTAAGTCCCATACTTCATTTCTTATAAACTGACCTAATTCATCTTGCATAACATTGATCCAAAATTCATCATTCAAGGCTTCCTTCACATTTTTAGATTCAAACTTAGAGACAAAGCAAGCATTTAAAACCACATCTCTGGATCTAGTGGTGACCCCTTCATTAAAGTTTCCAATAATAAGATTTGTTGGATGTTCTTTTTGAGTTCTGATGGAGGGACCTTTGTTGACTTGATGGTTGTCAGGTTTAATGCCTCCTGATTCACTGTCTGACTCAATAACTTCCTTATTTTGATATGTGTCAATCTGCTGAGATGATGTGCTAACATCTTCATCAACATAAGTCCCTTTTTCTGAGATATTATCATCCATTATAACATTGATGGATTCCATCATGACTTTGGTTATGTAATTAAAAACTCTATAGACTATGTTGTTTTTAGAGTGTTCCAGAAATATTCCCTCGTCACTCTTGGGATCTGAAGCTAGCGGAAATATACCCGAACGTAGCGCACGCTCGAACATACAACAAAGTCGCCATCGAACATTATTTATTCCCGAAAGAAAGGGAAAACATAAATAAAACCCGGGGAAAGAGATATGTTGGGTAAGGAAGTCGGTTATGCAAGGGAAAGGTATTGGAACCCCTAACATCCATGGTACTCCATGGGAACCGTTTTGATCGTTCTTGCTTGAATGGGTGTTATATCTAAATATTAGTCATAAAAGAATGGGGAAAAGGAAAGAAAATAGATAAAGTGTTCGGTGAGGATTGGGGCCCTCATGCCTACGTATCCTCATAGTGCAATGAGGAGTTCAGAGCTCCATAGTTCAAAGAACTAGTGGTAAGAGATGAAAAGAATTGTGATCAAAGTATGGTTTGAACCAATGGATTGTGATTTGAAATCCAAAGAGGAGTGAAATATGAACCCAAGAGTAAAACTGGCTTCAACCTATATGTGGACTAGCCTGGCTGCCACTATATGGTATAGTCAAAAACAAGGTGAATTAAGTGTTTGGGGACGATCCAAACATATCTTGGTTCACAATATGATGCAAGATAGAGCACAAAGGGATAATGTGTTTGACTCAAAGATAATTGGTATATCACATGGAATGAATGAAGTTAGAATCTGAATGCATCATGGAGATGAACGGAATAAAGTGACCAAATTCACAGAGTTGAATGGTTTGGTAACAAGTGACTGAAAAAATATAATTTGAAACCAAAGGTAAAGGTGTATTGGAATCCACATGATAAATGAGATTTGTAACATAGAGGAAAACTGTCACTAACCGATACGTGGACTAGCATGGTTGTTGCTATACGATATGGCCCAAAAAAGAAGGAATTAAATGTCTAGGTACGAGCCAAAAAACTCTAGGTACAAATGTGGATTGCCTCTACATTGTCCTAAAATGGTATATATGGAATTCCAAAGAATTGTATTTCGGTGTCAAAGAAATAATATGTCACTAGGGTGAATGGTTTATGATCGAATGTAGATAATGGATCATGAAAGATATGAATGGTGCCCCAAGGCAGAAGGGAGAATAATTAGGATTATGCTCGCCAAGGATTCACATCCTCGTGCCTCTGTATTCTAATTATGCAATGAGAAAGTTAGAGCAATCGTAGTTCGTGGAACTATGAGAACAAAGAGGAATGAAAGTGATGAAAAGTATAACTTGCACCAACAAAGTGGTATCAAGGGAACCCACAAAATGGAAAATGAACTTAGAACTAAAGAGTAAAACTGGCGTTTACCAATACGTGGGCTAGCATGGCTGCCGCTATAGGGTAAGGCCAAAAATAAGATGAATTAAATGTTTGGGTACAATCCAAACAACTCTTGATTCATAAGAAGGACTATTGTTATATTGTCCTAAAAGGGTATATGCGGGGCCCAAAAGGAAGTATCGTTGTGTACAAGGAACAATATATCACTGGCTGGGGAACAAATAGTTCGAGATCAAGGAAGGATGGTATCTTGGATCCATGAAGGAGATAGACTCTGAATAGAAGAGTAAACTAGCGTCTTATCCAAAAAAGAATGAATTAAATGTTTGGGGATGATCCAAACAACTCTTGATTCATGAGGTGGATTGCCGCTATATCGTCTTAAAAGGATGTATATGGAGTCCAAGGAGAAGTATATTTGATCTCAAAAATATGGTATTGATTGAATGAATGAAGAATGAAGTAATTGATAAATAAGGTAGCTCGCGAAGAATCTGGGTTCTCCTGCCTACATTTCCTTATAGTGCAATAAGGAAATCAGAGCTTTCGTAGTTCAGCCCACTAGAGCTGAAAATAAGATGATTGATGAGGCAAAAGAAGATGATTGATTATGGAAGAGACTTGATAGTTATTTGGTAAGAACCACACTAAAGTCTATGAGTAAAGGTGGATACGATGAGCAACGGGGTCAAACGTACCACACCCAAAGATATCTAGAATGAGGGTAAGGAAAGCTCCAGTCTCATCCCTTCTTTACTACTTAAGGCTCGTGACGTGTAATCCTCATCCTAACTTTCAAGTTGCTGGAGAAGAGTCTTTGTTGCTTCTTGTAGTGATGAAGACCTTATCAATCGTTCGATTCAAATTGAACTAAAGTCTATAAATAGAGGCGAATACGATGAGCAACTGGGTCAAGTGTCCCATACCCAAAGATATTCAGAATGGGGGTAGGAATTCTCCAGTCCCATTCCTTTTTTACTACTTAAGGCTCGTGGCATGTAATTCTCATCTTAACTTTCAAGTTGTTGGATAAGAGTCTTTGTTGTTACTTCTTGTAATGATGAAGACCTTATCAATCGTTCGATTCGAAATGCACTAAAGTCTATGATTATAAGAGAATACGATGAGCAACTGGGTCAAGCGTCCCACCCAAAGATATTCAGAATGAGGGTAGGAATTCTCTAGTCCCATTCCTTCTCCATTGCTAAAGGCTCGTGTCGTACAACTTGAATTATGATTGATAAGTTGTTGGTGTAGTCCTTTGTTTGTTGTACCAATGCTTTATGAAGAGAGAGACTTGTTAATCATATGATTTGAATTGTGCTAAAGTCCATGAATAGAGATGAATACGATGAGCAATTGGGTCATTCGTCCCATACCCAAATATATTCATAATGGGGGTAGGAATTCTCCAGTCTCATTCCTTCTCTATTACTTAAGGCTCATGCCACACAATTCTAACTTTGATTTAACAAGATCTTGAAGAACCATCTTTGATGTGCTTTGTATTATCCACTACTTGGTATGACTGAGGATGCCTTGATTAAAATTATGACTTGAGGCTTCGAGCTCCTTAGCTTACAGAAAAATTCTTATTAAGTGACCAAGGGTCTTTTGGTCACTCAAAATAGACTGTGGGATTATAAAGATCAAAGGATTTAGTTGATCAAAATTGCTTTTGATCAACTTGAATCAAGGGTTTGAACTAATTTGAGATCTACGGTTAATCCTAATCTAATGGTTAGAATTATTCAAGGGCTATACCTAAGGGAACATGCAATTGGTCAAGGCTTGATTATAAATTATGTGTCAAGTTCTAGTCTTAAAGGAACATGTAAGTCATATGGCTAACAAACAACACAATAAACCCCTAAGGGTAAAATGGTCATTTTACTAAGATATCCGATTGAATCAATTTCTTTAGTTAAGACAAAACAATTAAAATCTAACCTAGAATTCTAATTACCTAGAAAATTAATCGATTATCTAATTAGTTCTAATTTCCTAAATCTAATTAAAACTATATAGAAAAACTAATTAAATCCTAAACTTCAATTAAAATTATAAATCTTAAATAAAACCTAGTTTTAAAAGTCCTAATTAGCCTAATTAACCCTAATTAATCCTAATTAAAAAGCTAAAAGACAATCAATAAAATGCCAAAGCAAATATTAAAAAAGAATTAAAAATGCAATAAGAAAATGAAATGGGCCAAGGGGGTGCAGGCCCAGTACAGGGTACGCAATGTGAAAAACGTGTAATGGGCCTTCTTCCAAGCCCATACCAATACCCTCTTTGGCCATAAGGGTGTGTGGGTCCAGGATAATGTGCAGCAAGAAAATTTGCCTGGGCTTCAGCCTTAGGCCTAAAGAAAAATAACCTGAACTAGCAGGGGGTGTGGCCTAGGTTCAGGGTACTGAAACACAAATCCAACCAAGGTCCAAAGTACTGAGCCCACAATACTTTTCACATGCTGAAATTGATCAGCACATGTGGGGAATGATAGTGGAAAATTTGAAATGGAGAGCGACGCACCATCCTCAGAAACTCAACCTAACAAACTCCGGTCACCCTCCACCGTGGGCCACCCTGCTTGAAATCGCTTTCGACGGCGGTTGCCACAAAAATGAAGAACAATCATGCCAATAGAATCCTCTCCTTATCCTAGTTCCTAATATCCATCCCAAACTTTCCTCCCCTTCCTCAAAACCGCAAATTGAAACTAATCCTCACATGAACCCTAGTCCTAAAAATCCAAATTAAATTCTCAAGATTTGGAATCAAAGCCTTAGAGGTTAGGGATTCGATTCCCTTGATCTCACTCTTCCTCATGGTATCAATAACGTCTCAGATAGATGCAAAAGGAAAGACTCACCTACCGGAGAAGACTATTGCGATCGAAGCAATGCGGTACTGAATAATTCCATGTACGAACTTCTTTTCCTCTTGCCTTTAATCCTTAGCTTTTTCTTCTCCTTCTGCTTTTTTGTTGAAAGAATTGGAACCCGAGCTGTTGAGTGAACTTGAGAGGTAGAACTTAGGGATTTGAAGCTGATGAGGTTGAACTCAACTGTCAGAGCTTCCAATGTTGAAGCTCTGCAGCTATGGTGATGGATGTGTAGTAAGGGGAAGAAGTTGAAAATTCAGAGAGTGCAATGAGAGAGATGAAGCTGGCTCAGTGTGATCTCTTGTGAAAAATGATTGGGACCCCTCTTGAAAGGATAAGAAGCTGGATTTATAGGTTGTGGAGAGTGTATCAGAATGGGGCCGTGAAATCGGGAAGGGGCAGTTGGAAGTTAGTTTTGAGTTAGTTGTGAAAATTGAATTTAGTTAGAGATCCCATTTTCTGTTAAGGAATGGAGTGTTAAACTTGATTTCTATTAGGTTGGAAATGCCAAATTTTGAGTTAACTTGTGAACTCTATTAATTAATGAAAAACTTGTTAAGTTAAGCTTAATGTTAGTTGATGTTAAGTTAGGGTTAATTATGATTAATGAAGCTAGAATGCCCATTTATGCTTAGAAATCTTATTGATGCTGGTGTTGGGCTGCAACATACACAAGTTGAGATATCATGTTGTTAGTCTGCAACAAAACTAAGAAATTTAAAAACTTATATTGGAAATATTGAACTGAATGGCAGGTTATGATGTTTGTTGTGGTGTACTGAGCATAACCATTGAGCTGAAAGTCATGCATGCTCATTATTTATTAATAGTCTGCTTGGATTCAAATTAGAATAGGATGGACTATATTATGAGCTAACTTGTTGTTAGTATATGAACATATGATGTAGCAATGCATTAATGGAATGAGCTAGCTTAACTTGATACCAATGATGATGAACCTACTGTTAATGCTATTAATGTAACTCTGAAATTAAGATGGATGTGTTTATCATGATTTGGTTTTTGTCATGCATACATGACAGTAGGGACTTGGCATTGTGTTGGTTAAAAAGTGAACCATTGGTGGCTAGACTGTTGCTTTCCATTAGGATCCTTTAGAAAAGTCAGAAGCATGGTGTTTGCATTGTAAGGGGTCTATATTAGTATTAACATTGGAAGTTAACACTGCATGAACTAAATCAGTTTAAAAATTAGAAAGATGCTTGGACCATTAGTTTGTTCAATTGTAAGATTGTTTGCTGCTATTAACTGGTGTGTGGATGAACACAGGTGACAGTCTAAGGACCACGTGTGATACTGCTTTGGATATGTTCCTCTTAGAGCTGTCTTCATTTGCTGGTTTTCCATGGTGTTGCAGGATGGTGGCATGGATAATGCAAGGACCCTGTTGTTGATGATGCAGAAAGGGAAACATTTTGCCTTGGTTCAATTCCAATCATATGGAAATTGTGCCATGGTGTGACACTATCCCTTCTGAGCTCCTATGTTGGACTATTATGATGTTAGCTTAGGATTTGTTAACTTAAAATTAATAAATGAACATTGGTTTTGAAAATTTGTAGATGTTTTTGTTGGTCATGACCATGGTGTGAATGGTTAAACAAGGTATGTAACCAAAGATGACACCAAATTGAATTTTGAAACAAAAGATCAAATGTTGCATCAAGAATTAACATGGAAACCTTGGGATTAGGATTAGGATTAAAGAAATTAGGGTTTAGGATGGAAAAAGAGTTAAGTTGACTTTGGTCAAAGTTGACCAAAAAGTCAACTGTTGACCAATGTAAACATTTAGTCAACATGTATTTTTTGGCATTTTGTATGTAATGAACAATTAGTGGATGATAAATGAATGGGATTGGCCAATTGAATGAAAATGAATTGATTTATTATATGAACATGTTACTTGAAATGATTTGAATTTGGACTTGAATGATCATGTGATAAAATGGACTTACCGAATGGGCTTTGACATGTTTGAAATGGCTTGAATAACATCCTATAAAGGACCATAGATGACACATGCAATAAAACCCCCAAAGTCTTAAACATGGCCAATAGAAATTCAAAGTACTATGACATAAACAAAACCATGGTCCAAGCAAAGGTATCATGACCATGATCAGATGAATGAATGGAAGTATATGAGGTTTGTAAGGTCAAGAGCTTAGGCTAGCACCAAGAGACTCAAGCACAAATGAATGGAACCAAAACCAAGGCCATAACATGAATGAGAAGCTGAGTGAAGCATACAATAATTGTAACTAGGGTTAGGAGGTCCACCAATGAGAATGAGACCACATTAGGGTTTAGATGACCCAAGCCATGCCATAATGAAGTCTTTTGAATCCAAGATTAAGAAATTAGGGTTTTGTATGTCACCAGGTGGAAAGTCAAGTCACAAGGCCCATTATTACCATACCCTCCTTAATTAGGGCTTCAATGAGGCATACCCTTCAAACAAGGCCTTTGAATCAATCAAGATGCTTCACAGGTAAATTTCCAATGCATGAGCTCCCGATTAGGGTTTTGATAGCCAATACAAGGCCCATAGAATCTCCATAGGATTCCATCATCATATCATCAAGAATTAGGGTTTGGAATCTTTGAGGAGTGCTTTGATGACACCTTGTTAAGTCCACATCTCCAAAATCAGACAATTAGGGTTTCACATCCCCTATGCTTTTGTGAATAGACAAGCCATACTTTTGGAGTTTGATCCACACACAAACCCTAACTTTAATAGCCAAGAGCTTTGAATCCATAGTGATCCACTAATGGATGAATGATGCATATGAATAAGTTGTGAGTGTATGCAAATGATCCCCAAGTCAAGTGGTTGGATGAGAAGATGAAAAAGGGGAGAGAAAATTTTGGGGTATAACAGTTGCCCTTATTTAATCTTCTTGAACCTGAATACGAGAATTGCGGTAGCTTTTCAGGTATTCAAGGTAGAAGAGAATTAAATACTAACGTATCTAGAAATTTTCCTGAACGGATGGTCATACTGCTGAGGTACATAAGTGTTTTTTAATATTCTGTGGGGATTGTGGATGAAGAGCATGATATGCATGTTGCATGATGTATGATTTATTTCCATGACGCGTGAGTGTTTATTTGGTTAGATGGATGTTATTCGCGTGGGATGGTTCTTTGGTATGGAGGGAACTCCGACTCGTCACCAATTATGCCAAAGGGACCGATATTGTGAAATCGAGGTGTTAGCACTGCTGTTAAGGATCCCTTTAACCTTGCTGAGGGATACCGAGATACATGATCCAACTGGGAAGTCATCAAGGTGTTGCAAGTGTTCAAGCAAAACTTTCAAACTACCCGCCATCTTTTTAAGTCTTTCGGGAGTTTACAACAATGCATAAAGTTTTCTTTTAATGTAGCTTTTATTATTCTCCGAAATTTTAAAGCATTATGTGATTAAAACTAATTAATTATTTCGCAAACAAAATGCAGGAGAAGCAAAAACAAATGATAAAAGAAACTGAATTTTGTTGATCATGAACAAAACTGTACATATGGTGTGGTAAAGATGCAAACATCCTTAAAAAAGGACATCACAAAAAATTGAAAAATAAATGAAATGGCAATGGGAAATATTTTTTTATTTTTCCGTTGATTACAACATCGGCCGTTATCCACTGTAGGATCTGAATCCCAAGACCTTGCTTTAATTGATGATGATTGGGTCGATCTTCGATCGTCTGAGATCTAGCTTGTAGCGTGATAGGCTAAAGGATCATTGTCAATGCCTTTATCCCTAACTTTTTCCTGGGTATTTCCTATTCTTTTCGTTCGTCGGGATGCTCCTTTTTTCCTAAGTCGCCCTTTTGGGTTTTCGACTTGGCGATCTTTATATTTTGGTTTAATCCCTAACTTTTGCATGAACAATTTATTTTTTGGTCCATCAGGATAGCCATTTTTGTCTAGATTAATTTCGTGAGGATTAATCTAGCGGACTTTTATTGTCATTTTGTTTTAGGCATAATATTTTTTAACTATGTCTGCATTCACCGGCAATGGCAATTCTTCCCCATCCATTGTTATGAGGATTACGGCTTCACCTGATAAGGCCTTCTTAATGACAAAAGGTCATTCGTATTTGGAAGTCCATATGCCCAGAGGATCTGAGTGAATAGCAGAATACCTTTTGAGCATGAGTTCTCATGCGATATTCACGAGGGAGAACTTTCTTATCAAAAGCTTGTTTGAGGCGTCTTTGGAACAACTGACCATGGCAAACGACCGTCAAACGTTTTTCTTCGATCAGATTCAGCTGGTCATACCGCGATTGAACCCATTCAGCTTCATCGAGATCAGCCTCCATGATGACTCTGAGTGAAAGAATCTCGACTTCAATTGGTAGAATAACTTTTATCCCATACACTAATAAGTACGGAGTTTCCCCAATAGATGTGTGAACCGAGGTCCTGTAACCGTGCAGAGCAAATGGTAGCATCTCATGCCAGTCCTTGTATGTCTTGACCATTTTCTGGACGGTTCTCTTGATGTTTTTAGTAGCTGTCTCTATGGTGCCATTCATCTTGGGCTGGTATGGTGAAGAGTTGTGGTGCTCGATATTAAACTCTTCGCAAAACTCCTTCATCATATTATTGTTGAGATTACTAGCATTGTCAATGGTGATCTTGCTAGCAATTCCATAGTGACATATTATCTCTTTCTTGATAAACCGAGTAACCACCTGTCGAGTGACATTGGCATATGAAGCATCTTTGACCCATTTCTTGAAATAATCAATAACAACTAGGATGAATCAGTGACCATTAGAAGCTTTAGGCTCTATCATCCCAATAATATCGATATCCCACATAGAAAAGGGCCATGGAGACGTCAAAACATTCAACAGAGTCGGTGGCACAAATATTTTGTCACCATATATTTGAAATTTATGGCATCTTCTAACAAAGTTGTAGCAGTCAACCTCCATTTTCGTTCAGTAATACCCAACCTGAAGGATCTTCTTGGCCATAGCAGGACCTTTCGCATGCACACCCTTGCAACCTTCATTTATAGATTTTATTATCGTACTAGCTTCGTGTCTATCCATGCATATGAGCATTATGGAATCATAATTTTGCTTGTATAACACATCACCATTTAAGAAAAACTTGGAAGAGAGTTTTCTCAAGGCCTTCTTATCAGTAATAGATATACCATCGAGATATTGCTGTTTCTCCATAAATGTCTTTATGTCGTAAAAATAAGGCTTATCATCAGGATTTGCCTCGATTGCCAGACAATGTAGCGGTTCATCTAAGTGGTTAATATGGATAGCAGGTGCTTCATTCTTCCATTTGACTTTGAGCATAGATGCCAACATAGCTAGAGCATCTTCCAACTGATTTTCTTCCCTAGGAATATGATGAAAATAGACTTCATCAAAGTAGGGTATCCGTTTTCTGATATGCTCTTTGTAAGGTATCAACTTGCTATCCCGAGTTTCCCAATCACCTTTTACCTGACTTATTACCAAAGATGAATCTCTGTATACCTCAAGAATCTTGATCCTAAAGTCGATGGCCGCCTCCATACCGTAGATACATGCTTCGTACTCTGCCATATTGTTGGTGTAGTCAAAACATAATCTGGAGGTGAATGGAAGGTGGAAGCCAGTTGGAGAAGTGATAACTGCGCCTATGCCATGACCACGAGCATTGGAATCACCGTCGAACACGAGCGTCCACCGCGATCCTGGTTCGGGGCCTTCCTCGGGGCTCACCTCGAAGCCTGGCAGAGTGAAGTCTCAGATAAACATGATGTCTTCGTCTGAAAAGTCAAACCTTAACTGTTGATAACCCTTCACAGGTAAATGAGCAAGATAGTCATACATAACGCTCCCTTTTATCGCTTTTTGAGTCACGTACTGGATATCATATTTGGTTAACAAAATTTGCCACCGAGCAATTCTACCAGTAACAACAGGCTTTTCAAATATATACTTTATCATATCCATTTTGGATATCAATAAAGTAGTATGGGAAACCATGTATTGTCTCAGGCGTCGAGCAGCCCAAGCCAAAGCGCAACAAGTCTTTTCTAAAAGTGAGTATCTGGTCTCATATTTAGTGAATTTCTTGCTAAGGTAGTATATTGCATGTTCTTTCTTACCTGTATCATCATGCTGACCCAAAATGCAACCCATAGATTCATCGAGTACCGTGAGGTACATAATAAATGGTCTGCCAGGAATCGGTGGTATGAGGATTGGTGGTTCTTATAAGTACTTTTTTATTTTTTCGAATGCCATTTAACAATCATCATTACATACAATCGATTGATTCTTTCTCAATAATTTGAATATCGATTCACATGTAGCTGTTAAATATGATATGAATCTGGAAATATAATTGAGTCGACCAAGGAAACCTCACACTTCTTTTTCTGTTCGAGGAGGTGGCATATCTTGGATGGCTCAGACTTTATCGGGATCAACCTTAATACCTTTCTAACTAACTATGAAACCTAATAACTTACCAGATCGAACCGCAAAAGTGCACTTTGCCAGATTTAAACGTAACTTGAACTTCCGGAGCCTGGAAAACAACTTTCTCAGGTTTTCTAAGTGATCTTCTTCAGTCCTGGATTTGAAAATCATGTCGTCCACATAAACCTTGATCTCTTCATGGATTATGTCGTGAAAGACGGTTACCATGGCATGTTGATATGTTGCCCCTGCATTCTTCAAGCCGAACGACATTAATTTGTAGCAGTAAGTTCCCCAAGGTGTGATGAAAGTTGTCTTCTCCATATCATCTGTTGACATCTTTATCTGATTATACCCCAAGAAACCATCCATAAAGGAAAAGACAGAAAACTGAGTTGTATTATCAACCAAAACATCAATATGAGGCAAAGGGAAATCATCCTTTGGGATCGCTCTATTGAGGTCTCTGTATTCTACACACATTCTGACTTTGTCGTCTTTCTTCAGAACTGAAACGATATTAGCAACCCATTATGGATACTCAGAAATAGCTAAAAAGCCAATGTCAAATTGTTTATTAACCTCTTCTCAGATCTTGAATGCCATGTCGGGTCTGGTCCTTCTAAGTTTTTGCTTGATTGGAGGACATTCAGGCTTGAGTGGCAAGTGATGTTCAACAATGTTGGTGTCCAACCATGGCATATCTTGGTATGACCAAGCAAAGACGTCAACATATTCATGCAATAACTTGACCAACTTAGAGTATACATACTTGGCAAGAGATGCCCCAATCTTTACTTCTTTTTTATCGATTTCAGAACCCAAATTAATGACATCCACTGGTTCTTTGTATGGATGAATCTCTATTTCTTCGTGCTCAAGGAGTCATGCTAGTTCAGCCGGTAATTCACAATCTTCCTCATTGTCATCTTCAGCTTGGGTAAGTAGAATCCAAACTTATAGCCGATTCATGCCATGTTATTATTAGTGGTTTTATTTGCTCTGCATGTTATGAGCTTATTTTTAGTATGCTTTTTAATAAAGTGGAAAAAGAAAAAGAAACTTTCGCCATTTCATTTTTGTGAAAAAGTAAAATAACTGGAAGAAAAGGAACACAAATTTTGCATGAAAAAAGTACTTTCTTTATTTAATCACATAATACTTTTAATCACAAATTTCGCCATTTGGTTCCTCACAGGATCGACCAGATTGATTCTAGGACATGTGCTATTGTTCTAAAAATCTTATATGAGAATATGGACACTTCGACAGTATCCTTGAATAAAAATATTTGATGAAAGCGTTCTTAAGAAGATAAATGGAAAACATGCAAGTGAATTATAAAATAATGTTTGATAAATGACTGATAGTAAAAGATAATTTTAATTTAGAACAAATAGGCATCCTAATGTTAGGATTGGTTTGTTCAAATTACTGTACAGTCGATCATATTTACTCAAAGTATCCAGAGTGTAAGGAAAAGAGTACAATTGAGAATGTACATTTGATAACACCATTATACTTATATCAATTAAAGCTTACTGTCTCCAACAAATCTTTTTCCAAGCGCTGACAGGTTACACTCGGCATGCCTTCGACTCATGAGAACGTTCCATGTATCCTTTCTTATCAAAAATGGATATGAATGAAATATAGTTACTCCTTTGCCATTCAAAATTCAAATATATGTCGAACAACCCTTCCTTCGAAGTAACCTTCTGAACTTGAGATTATCCCTAAATTTCATATTCATCTTCCCAAACAAAAGGCAGACTTCGACACATCTTGAGTTTCGTATTCTTGTCGAATAACTTGTCTGTCGAACAATACCTTGTATCGAAATCCTAGATAATTCCAAAGAGCATTATTTTTCCTTATTTTATCACATCTAACCTGATGTCGAAATTCCCACCTAACAAATTTCCCCCCCAAATAATGCCTATTTTCGATCTATAGAAGAAAAAGGTATTCATTTGTTTATTGACAAACTTATTTCGACATCACACAACTTTTCCTCTGCTATGATGTCACCGTCATGATGACCACTTTAGCAAAACGTCGCTTCAGAACCCACGTGAGGATCCTTAGGTAATCATCATGTTTCCTAGCCCTTAGGAAATCGTGCCTAGCCATTAATTGCTACCACTCATCATGGCCACTTACACTGACATGTGCCCACTTTCTCTTTCCCCATTAATGCCTAAACAAAAATCATTTCCAATTCCCAGCTTATAAATAGACATTCTCAACATTTTTTCTTTCTTTTTCTCTCTCTCTCAACTCTTCGCATTCTGATCCTTCTCAGAGAACCACACTTCTTCCACTCTTCATCTTCCTTAAGCAAAAAAAAACCTACTTCAGTTCCTCTTTTCAACAATAGCATCATCTACTAAAATCACTAAAGAATCCAACAAAAACACCAAAGATTCCAGGAAATCTGAAAGCCTCCACTTGCTGACAAGATCTTGGGCCCAAACACCACGGGTAACCAACAGTACGTTCCAGAACCATTAACTGAAGAACAAAGGACACTTTTTCAATCTCAGGTACTAATTCATATTTTTATTTTTGGGGAAATGCATGCAATGCTAGGACCTCTGTCAAACCCAAATGTTGATCTTGATAGGCTCAAGGAATTTTCCCCCATCTACTATAGATATAAACCCATAGCTTGCGTCAAAAAACCCAAGGCCAATAAGAAAACCCACACTGATGAAAACCCTCATCCATATAACCAGGGTAATCTTTCGACAGAGGAACCCATCGACTAGACGTATATGAACCATAATTTTAGGGTATTTCGGTCATGTCCCCTATTTCGAGATCCCTTCGATTATTTAAGTTAGCTAGAAAAAATTGAGAAAAATAAATCCCAAGTCTGGAAAGAAATGGGCATTTTTGACCTGATACAATTGGAAGTAGGACCTGGCTATTGTCAGTCTATGATGGTTTCTTGTTTGTACTTTTGGGATAGTACCCATCACACTTTTCACCATCCATGTGGTATGATGACACCCACATTGTTCGACATTGCTGCTATAACAAGACTCAAACCTATGGGCGAAACCTATGACCAAGACTTCTTATCTAAATATAGTATTGGTTTCGACACTTCCAGGGCCGCCTTCACCACATACATTGCTTACTACCATGACAAAGATATTGAGGAAGTTTCTGACACTTAACATATTGCTTTCTTGGCTTTGTGGTTGTCTCGCTGTGTCTTCTATTCGAAGTCTCTCCAAGTGGCTAAGAAGTTTCTTACATTGGCAAATCAGCTTCATGTTGGGCACAACATATGCCTCAGCGAAATGATCTTAGCCAATCTCTATGAATCTTTGGGGGAAGGAGTCACTGCTCTAAAAAATATTTGAACAAAGGGAAATGTGCTATTCTCTGGCCCTTTCTGGTTGCTGCAATTATGGTTAAATGCAAGCTTTGAAGCATGCCTTCTAACCCACAAGCCCATTGATCTGGATGATATGGAGGTGATAAATAGGAGAATTGAAGGAACGCGCTTAGCAATATTAACTCCAAGTGATGAAGGTTGAAACCTTGAGCAAAGTTTCACTAATTACGTGATGATGTTTGCTAAGCACTAAAACTTCACCCCAGTCATGGCCCCTTTTGCCTTTAGAACTTGTGGTCTAGACTGGTGTACAAGGAAGTTTCCCTCTCCGTAGAAAGATAAAGAGGCCGAATTGATTGCTATCTGGGAAGCATTCCTCACTCCTAGATTATTCTCCCTGAGACTCAATCAGTTGAAGAGTCAGGTTACCTTGATAGCATACCAACAAAATCTAGTCGCTCGACAGTTTGGCCTAATTCAAATTTTCCCAAAACCTCTCTATGCAAGAAAAAATTCTCTCCTTTTTTATAATGCTATTCAAATCGAGGCCACTAGCAGCAGGCAAATAGCCAAATATGCTGGTCAAACAAAACTCAGTCCATTCGCCTTCAAACCTTATTTTCTCTGCACTCATGAATTCGACTTGTGTTGGCGTGATTACTATGCAATAATTTTTTTTAGTGTTCCTACATTTCATCGCCATCTTACCAAAGATTTTTCTTTTGTGCATGATAAGGTTAAAAAAGGTATTTCGACTCACATCAAAGAAATCCAAGCATTCCAAAAGTACTTTAAAACTGCCTACAAACCTGATGATCTTAGTCGAACCGTCCGCGAAGCAGCAATCACTCTGAAGGAGAAATTTACAAAAAGATGTAATTTTTAAAAATCCCTTCATACGTTAAACCCGAGCAGCGATATCAAACCTCTTTTAACATGTATCCACCTAAATTCCCTCGACTACAAAGTGCTGAATTTGGTGTGGCTTTTAGCCCTCCATTTCCAGTCTGGTTCGTCTCTGGGGAATTTATAAAAATTCTTTGATAAGAATCTCAGAAAAAAGCTAAATGAGTGGCTTCGACTAAGCACAAATTAGACAGTTTAAAAGGGCACCTTCATATTGACTACAAAGTGCTAAAATTTATGAAGGTGTGGAATGGGAGGTTTTCAGATTCACTCATTCTCTTTAGTCCTTACTTCTTTATTTTAAAATAATCTGATCTCTCATTCCAGCTGTAAGAGTTCCACCCAAGAAAACTACCCCCACAACAAAAAGAACCACCGAAGAAAGAGAGGAGGATACCAACAAAGCAACACCAACAACAAAGGTATGCGTATTCCACATAATGACACCTTCGACTTGGGGAACACTTTCTTGTTACTTAATGTTCCTCCTTTTCTTTTCTTTGTTAGGCCAGCTGAAAGCCACCGTTAACCCCCAAGAAAAGGAAGCAAAAAGAAATCGAGGTCAAAGTCACTGACTCCGACGATGAGGACTTATCTCCGGATGCCCCTAAACCCACAAAAACAAAGAGGAAGAAACAACTGAAGCTTCAAGTGCTCATGTCCACTCGAAAAAGACCAGTACATAAAAAAGAACCCTTTCCCAAGAAATAACTGGTGTTAAATCCGAGCCTCAGTCGAAAAAGACGCCAAAACAAATGGAAAGTGATAACTCCAGTACTGTGGCTAAAGATCCTAAGGTAAAACGTCTCACCTAGGGGTCGAAAAACTAGCAGCCCGCCTCGCCCCGCCCTGTCCCGCCTAAAGCCCGCAAAAAAAGAAGCAGGGCAAGTATGCCCGTCAAGTTGAAATAGGCATGAAAATCTAGCCCGCCCCGCCAAGGTGGCGGGCGACGGACTTGCCCACCTTATTTTATTTTATTTTATTTTCATTTAAAAAAATTTAAAAGGCTATTTTTTTTTACATTTCAATAAGAAAACATCAAACCAACAATTAGAAAGTATAAATGGCAAAAGACTAAAACCATTAAAGTATTACCCTTCAATCAAAAATAGAACCTTCAACAAGTATTTGCCTAAAATAGAAGTAGAATCATCAATAAGTATTAACTGTCAAGTTTCAACCACCAAAATAAATATTTAAGTTAAACCATCAAGCAACCATTAACTTTTAACCATCAAGCAACCAAAGTTTAAGTTCAACCAACCAAAACCATAATAAGTATTAAGTACAACATCAAAGTTTAAGTTTAACCAACCAAAACCATAATAACATTGCCTAACAAAATAAGAGTGAAGCATTCTAAAACTAAATTCTAATCATCAAGGTCAAAAATATTAGATGCACTCTTAGAACAAGTTAAACCTTCTTTTTCATCTTCATTGTCATCATCATTTCCATCTACATTATAAAACAATGAAATAAATAAAATGGTTAGAAAAATATATTAAAAAATAGTAGATAACTATATTCATACTAAAAATAATTACCATCATCAAAGACATGCAACCAATTGCGATAACAAAGCAATGCTTCAACATTTTCAGACAATAGTCGATTTCTATACTTGTTAAGCACTCTAGAACCAATACTAAAGGAAGATTCAGATGCAACAGTGGTAATAAGAATGCTTAACAAGTCTCAAGCCATTACTGAAAGTTCGGGAAATTTATGTCTAGTGTTCTTCTACCATTGTAGTACATCCAAATATTATGTGTAATCAAGATCCAAAGCCGCCTATTCCAAATACATATCAAGCTGACTTTGACAATTTCTTTTAGCTGTACTAGATTGTTGTCTACCCAATCTAATTTCCTAAAATTATGACAATTGAATAATAACATAAAGTTAAATGAAACCAATTATTAGATCGTGATTTCATATTAGTTGTAAGAAACCAATTAGTAAATCATGAATTAAAAACTTACATCAAATAGGCTTGACTCAGTTGACATAGTTAAAGAGGTAGTAGAAGGAATACTTGAAGCATTTGAATAAGAAATAGAATTCCGCAAACAACTTGTACAATTTCAGCTTTATGTTTTCCAACTTCAATTCCCAATTTAGTGGATCAATCACTTTATAACAATATCTCAATGAGTCCAAGTCTCACCCGCTCTTCTTTTAAAAGATTACTTGTATAATTTACATCGTACCAATGAAGATTTCCAAATGCACGTTGATATTTAAGAGCACTTTTAAGCATCAAATATGTTGAATTCCATCTTGTAGGCAAATCTGTAACCAATCTCTTGTTTTTATAAAATAAAGTTTTAGAATCAATTTTGTAATATACTATTAAAACTGGAATTGTCTATTACCTACTGTATGCAATTTGTGGAATTGGTAATGTATGTAATAAAGAAGAATAGATTTTAATAGACAATGTATGTAATAAAAAATCAATTACAGTAATAGACAATGTATGTAATAGATAATGTATGAAAGAAGAATATGGAGTGGAGGCTGAAAGAGATTCACCGCTAGCAAGACGACGACAATGTGAAAAGGATTTCTGCAGCACTACTGATGTTGTGAGAGAAATTTAGGTCTTTTACTCATTTGTAGTTTTTAGGTAGTTTTTTTCCAACTTTTTTTAACGGGCTAGCGGACCAACCCCGCCCCATTATGTATTCCGCCCGCGAATATTTTTGTTTTGGAGGGGCGGGAGAAACGGGTAGGCAGGCTCAAAATCCCAACCCAGGCCACCATTTTTAGGCGGGCTCAAAATCCCAACCCAGACCACCATTTTTAGGCGGCCCCTACCCGTTTTGCCACCCCTAGTCTCACCCTTATTTTTGACTAGATATATTATACTTTCGCCTTCGACTTACCCGATCTTCGTCTTATTTCTAGGTTGTTGCAGGAAATCTTCAACACTCAACTGTCACACCAATCGTTGTTACAATTCAACCTGAAAGTAGTGGGGCTCCCATCTATCATCCTACAACTCCCATTGATTCCGAAAAGGATCTATGGACGAAGTGAACAATCCTGCTGCAAAAGGACAAGAAAACTCTCCACTAAAAATCATCATCCAACATTCCCACACCAACGATTCTGAACCTGAGGACGATTCCCCCGACACTAACGAAGATATGGATGATCCTGATAACAAAGAAGAACATGATCACTTTATGTTTAACTTTGACGATGAACTCCCTGAGGACGAAGATGAGGATCAAACTGATGCTTGTGATGAAGAAAGGAATGTCCCAGAAGATCAACCAATACCAGAACAAACCAAAACCAACTCGAAAGTTGATGCTACCAAAAATGTCCCAAAGCCTCCGACAAACTTTGTTGTTGCCATATCTCCTACAGAACTAGAGGCGCTTAAACGAAGCAATCCATTGGAATATCTGAAGGTCATCATTAGTTCCAAAGGCAGCTCATCAAAAAAAAGTCCCAGCACTTCGTCAATGTCAGGAGGTCCAATCACAAGCCATTATGGTAGCGAAGTGCTCTAGAAACTTAAAGAGAAAACCTTCGATATTGACTTAATTCAACTTTTAGAGAAAGACACGTCTGCCTCTTACATGATCAAAGATCTCCTAAAACAAGTTGATATCGTAAATGCCTCCTCTGAAGTTGCTAACTTAGTCATAGATTTAGGGATGTTGATCGATTATGTTGTTGCTGACCTTGGTCGAATAAGGGAAACTTCTAACAAAATTCAGACCAAATCAGACACTCAAACAACAGAGTGGGAAGCCGTATCTGAATCCATTACAAGAAGTGCTGAGTTGGAAAAGACTTATGAGAAGAATAAAAAGGAAACCGAAGCCTGTGACAAAAACATAAGAGCTTGAGAGCAACGAATCAAAGAGTTGCAAACCAAGATTGTCAGGGTTAAAGAGCGCAAAGAGGAACTCCTAAAGTTGGACGAAGATGTGTTGGCGAAAGAAGTGAAAATTGGTGTGCAACTTGTGGAAAAGGCCCAAAAATCAGGGGAGGAGATTGACACTCTTACTGCTTACAAATCTAGCAAGGAACGTCGCTTACAACTACACAAATCGAAGTACCAAAAAATGAAATAATCTCTCCCCTTTTAAATGGGTCGAAATTAATTCAAATGTTTGTCTTAGTTTAATTTTAATGTAATAACTTTTAAAGCCCTTCATGGCTCTAGATTTAAAAACTTGGCCATTTTGGCAACTGGTTAATTTTACCATTATGGCTGACTCTTCGATTTCTTATACGCCGTTTGAAAAAACTTGAGTGACTTGGAACAAACCTTCGCATTTGGGGAACCATTTCCCAAATGCTTTATCTTTCCGATCCATGGGTAAAATCACTTTCCACTCTAAATTTCCAGTCGAAAATAATTTAACTTTAACCCTTTTGTTATTAGACTTTGTCGCATCCGCGAAAAACAACCGGCGGGCTAAAACAAAACAACACAGAGCCGCCACCGTGCGTTATTTATCCCAAAAGAGGGAAAGGAAACGCTCGAAGTAAACCTGGGAAAAGCATGGTCTCGCGACCAAAGAGAATGGGATCGGGAGTCGGTTACACAAAGGGAAGGTATTAGCACCCCTACGCATCCGTCGTACTCGACGGGATCCACGCTCAAAAGATAGGAAAAGGTTGCTAAAACAAACATCACACACACACACTGGAAACAACACAGGTGGAGGAAAAGGGGAGAGGGCTCGCTAGGACATCGCATCCTATGCCTACGTATCTCATCTGGAATGAGAATTAGAGCTGTCGTAGTTCGGCTCACGCACGCCGAAACAAAACACACGCAAAATAGGCAAACATGGAACCCGAACGCCAATTGCTGGACTTACATCAGCTTCCGAACCAAACAAACCCACACTGGAAACCAGATGCCACTTGATGACTTATACCGGACTCCAAGCACACAACAAAAGGACACGGAATGCCAATTGCTGGGCTTACATCCATCTCCTACACACACAAGAAGAAACAAGCAACAAGTTACTAAGGAGTTGGGAACTCGAGCCTAGCAACTGTCAAGCAAACACACACAAAAAGAAAAAGGGTGCCCGGAGAGATCTCGCACGACCTCCTGCCTACGTACCTCATCTGGTATGAGGATCAGGGCAACGTAGTTCCCCTTAACAGGGGAGAAACTTTCTCCTAACCAGAGACCGGGAAATGACCAACTAGAAGGGAGACTGACTCGAGCCTAATAGTTATCATGTATTCCACAATGGCCCTAGGTTGAGTTTTCTATCTATCTTGCACAAGCAGCAAGCTAATCCTAACCAGGCAAAGCAAAGCATGCAAGCACAATCAAAACAAAGCAAACATTCACAATTAGCACACACTATATACAGACAGAGGGGGCTCACACAAGGGTTAGACTGCAAAAGCAAGCCAACTGTATCAGGGTGATGTTAGCTCTTAACCCTGACATTGAGAGTCAGGGTGAAGCAGATGAAATAGGAAGTGAGGGGTGTGCCTCACAGCTCTTATCTCTGGCCAAGGAGAGCTTCAGACAAAGGAAGTGTGGGTTCAGAAAGTGGGAACCCTTCTACACTTATGACACTGACTCAACATGGATCTTGGGTTAATACCCACAAGGCATCAACATGTAATGTGAGCCAAGGGATGACTCAACTGAATAGCAGGAGATGGATTGCACATCTCTTGTATCTTCCAATTGCCTTATTCAAGGTCTTTTCCTGCTTGGGGACAAAGATAAACAAGCACAAACATTGCCTCTTAAGGAGGACTTCAGACAGGTGCCTGGCCAGGTAACAGGCCAGGTCTTCCAGACTACATGGAGTTAGTGATGCTATACCTCAATTGGTTTAGCAACCAAGCAACAGCAAAAAGCAAGTTCACAATGAACTATAGCAACTAATGTACCTGAAATCAATCTAACATAATCAGTACACAGCTCAAACAGTCAAGCAGACAAACTAAAAGTCAACAGTTAATTGTACACAAGCAATGCATCAAGCAAAGCACAAGCCAATGCTCAACACAAATGACTTAGAAGACACCTACAAAACAAACTTAATGTTAATCAACATCAATCAAAACAAGAAACTCAAGCCAAGTGAATTAATTCCTCCATGCCACATGCCTTTTGTCCTGAAAACACAACTCAATCATGAGAAGCAAACCCCTAGGACAAAGCCTAGGGTCAAAGGAGGATCAATATTTCAAAACAGAACATGAAAATTGGCACAAATCAATTTCAATCAAATTAGAACAATGTCCAATTGGTCTCACATTCATATCATACACCAATTTCATTTCACAAAGCATCTAAGGAAAAATGTGCAATTTCAAAGCTCATTGGACCAAACAGAATGAATCAATCCAAACTCAATCAAACATAATTCAATAAATCCCAGGAAAATTCATGGCTAAACAGCACCCATAACATGATCATCACACCAAATTTCAGGTCATTTGGACAAATGGAAACAAGTCAAATAAAATCCCTAAGTCAAGGCATGTTCAAACAAGCTCATACAAGGAACAAAATCATGCATCAACTTCAAGCAAGCATAAAACAGAGTAGGAACAAGATAAATGCACCAAACCAAATCCAAGACAAACTTTAAAGTGTCTAGAATCACTCCACAAAATTTCAAGTCCATCCAATACATATCAAGAATTTCACAAATCATTTAAGATCATGACGCACAAAAGCTCCACCATTGGTCAAACAGAAAGGAAATTCTCAAACAAATTGGAAATGCACTCAAAAACTCCACAAAAATTCACATCCAAACTTAACATCCAGAAGAGTCAACATGCAAAAATTCAGATCATTTTGAGTTCATATGGCAAGGTAAATAAAATCAGGAAGTTAGACAAGAAATGGTGTGACACAAATTGTCACACCTAGATTCAACAGCTCATATCTCACAAACCAGGAAATCAAAAATCACAAACTCTATACCAAAATGTTCATTGAGATGTCTATTTTACACATGCAAAATTTCAAGAATTTTAGATTAAGCATCATCATTTCATGATCAAAACATCAAGCAAGGTGCATGAAAGAACACATGTGAACAAACCCTAGGCCATGTTAAAAACCACACGTGCACAATTTTAATAAAAATAACCAAAACATAGTAGAGGTTACAAGGATCATGGCACAAAAAATTCCAGTCAATTTGGATCATTATTTCATGAGATATGATTTTTGGAATATGGATAAAAAATAAAAAAATGACATGGAAAGGCTTGTATAATCATGTGAGCATATGAGGAAAAAATGCAAAGCCAATTCATGGAATGTCATAGTAAGGAATCGAAGCAGGTGCAGTTTTGAAAAGAGGCGCGCTACCTTAAGTGAGTGGACACATGGCACGGTGTGAGTGGACGCATGGGACAAAAACAAGGAAAAGCATGCAGGCCAGGCTAAACAAGATCAAAACACGCGTTCTGGAAAAATTTCTAAACATTCATAGCGTGTTCTTCATAAATTCATAGCTCAAGAACAAATGTTCACCAAAATTAACAAATCACACATCATTGGAAAGGTCTTCTCAAGCACAACACGAATCCATGATCAATTTATCCTAACTCTTCCTAATTTAAAAGAATCGATCCAAAACATATTTGTGCATCAATCTTAAAATCCACATAACTTCCTTGTTTCTCAACCAAATTCAGTGATTCAACTTGCAGAATTACCTCCTAAGCAAGATCTATCTAAAGCATATATCAATTGCATGAATTAGGCAAATCGAAAACTGACCTTCTTAGAATTGCAGATGTGAAATCGCGCGTTTCAGGCCATGGAAGTGCAAAACAGATGCTCTTTGATGCTAGTATTGATGAATGGAACAAGGTTTGTGTGTTGATTATGAAGGATCTAGCTCAAATCTCCATTTGCCATTGTTGAAGCTCACTTTAACAGTCCACGATTCTTCAAGATTTCTCCAAGATTTTGCTTCAATCCACTTCCAATATGCATGTAGATGATGAATTGATCGAAGGTAAGGCAAAAAGAATGAAGAAAATTGATGAAGAAAGTTGAGAGAAAAATGAAAAAGTTTTGGATCTAGATCTAGAATTCACAATTCTGTTATGGTTAATCAGAAAACAGTTATGATTATGGCTTTATATGTGATGTTAATGAAGTTGCTAATCGTGATTAGCAAAAATGCAAGTGTTTAAGCCAAAACCAAGTTTTATGCTAAATTGGAAAATTGGTCAATTCACCCTCACCATGTGCAAACCAATGTAACAGTGCATTTTCTGTTGTAGCAAGTTTAAAAACCTGTTTTAAGGCCAAGGCAATTGGAATTAAGTGAATACCATGCTTATTTTTCAAAATCACATTTTTCCCTCCAAATTCAAATAAAGTCCACTTGAAAAATGCACTTTTTGTGTGAGCAAAATTCATGAAATGTAATTCTTGAATTGGATAGAGGACATCAAAAGAAATTTGCTCCAAAAAGTCTCACTCCATTTGGCCTTGTGAATCAAAAGTTATGCCTTGTTGAAGTTCAACTTTTTTGGACAATGATTTGATCATAACTTGGCAACCACAAATGATAAATTCATGTTCTTGGACTTTTTGGAAAGGTGAGAGCAAGATCTACAACTTTCATGTTGGACAAAATTTCATTTGAAGCATTTTTGGACATGTAATTCCAAGGAGAAAACCTTTCCATTTTTGGCAATTTTGAATTACAAGTCACTTTCTATTTTTGGAAAGTTTTCATCTGACTTTATTTTCTTCATTGTTGATGTTTGAAATGTCAAATGAAACTTGTTTGGACATGAATGAAGTGTCTCTAACCCTCTCCCACCTCCAAATCCATCAGTTGACCTTTGGTTGACTTTTTCTGACTGATAGATGAATTGGCTACGCACTGATCAACTTGAGCTTCAATCTCCTGATGAAATGGCTCAATGATGAAACCCTAGCTTCCATAAGCTCAATGAAACCAATAAAGGATCCCCACCTCAATGAAAACCTCATCTCCTTGACAAGCCCTGATTGGCACAATGCAGATGATTAGGGTTGACCAGTGGTCAAAACCCTAATCTCAAGGCATCTGATCAAGCACAATGAATCTCTTGGTGATGACAAGACCATGATGATGATGATGTACCATTTCAACCAAGATAAAGCTCAACCTCCTTGAGGAACCAAGAAACCCTAATTGAAGCACAAGCCTTCAGATGATCAGTGATCAATCCAATGAAACCCTCAGGCTTGAATATATCGACCTCTTTATCTTCTGATCAAGACTTAGGAGGATGACTTGCTCAATGTGGCCATATGATGTGCAAATATGCAATGACTAATGACTTAAAAATGAAATGCAAGATGCTAACCTAGTCCTAAGAGAGGAGGGCAAATTTTGAGGTGTTACAGCTGCCCCTATTCAATCCACTGTGAACCTGTCGATATGAATAGCCTCGGCTTTCAGATGATCAGGATGAAGAGTGATTGAATACCAAGAACAGACGAACAATTTGCACTCTGATGGGAAAATAATTAACAATGCCTGTCAGAATCGGCAAAGAAGCAATCTTCAACAGAGAAATAATTCGTCTGGTACGGAGAAAGTCAGCCTGAACACCGAAACAGAATGTCGACCTGGATACCAAAATAAATGGTAACACAGGGATAACCATGGCCTGAACGCCATATCCACTGGGGATTTATTATTTTTTACTTTTTTCTTGAACCCCGAACAAACATTTTCTTGCGTATGATCCCGGATCACCGCGGTTGAACCCCGACATCTTGTTTGCCAAATAATGAACCCCATTCTCCATTTTCTTGTGATAATTCCGCTGGCAACGACGGAAATAACACCAAAACAACACTCTGATGGCGATATATCAGAGAAAACTCGACCAGACATTTACCAATGACTGGGAAGGAACTCGACGTTTACTGGACATCGAACGATGATGTTTACTGACACCAAAGAAAACTCGACCAGACATTAACCAATGACTAGGAGGAAACTCGACGTTTACTGGACATCGAACAATGATGTTTACTGACACCAAAGAAAACTCGACCAGACATTAACCAATGACTGGGAGGAAACTCGACGTTTACTGGACATCGAACAATGATGTTTACTTGACACCAAAGAAAACTTGACCAGACATATACTGATGACTGGGAGGAAACTCGACGTTTACTGGACATCGAACAATGATGTTTACTTGACACCAAAGAAAACTCGACCAGACATATACTGATGACTGGGAGGAAACTCGACGTTTACTGGACATCGAACAATGATGTTTACTTGACACCAAAGAAAACTCGACCAGACGAGGATCGACACGACACTTACTGGTATCACAAGGATGACATCCACATATGTCAAAACCAGGCAGACGCTTGCCGGGGACTAACTGGGAAATACTGTTGCTCCAAAATCACGAGGCTGAACTCCTCGGAGTGACACCTTCACCATCCAGCGAAACCAAATCTCAAGTGGTAACCACGGCTCGAGTCGCGCTGATCGCGATCTTCATTTCCATCTCTGTCCGACGGAAAAGTTTCCTCCAGTATCGCACTACTGGGGAACATTGCTGAT